>NC_080684.1:21157027-21457587 GCF_030445035.2 Dasypus novemcinctus
CGGCGCGAGATCCGGAGGGGGCCTTTGGCCGGGGGGACCCCGCTCGAGAAGGGGGAGAAAGGAGAAGACGCGGCCCTATTTTGTGTTGGAGCGGGGCGGCGGAGGGATACGGCCCTCTCGGAGGCGAGGCTGTGACTCTGCAGTTCTACGCACACGCTGCGGGATCCCTCCGCCGCGGGTTAACCCCGAGCGCGCCGGGCCGGCCGCGGGGCAGACACGTGGGAACGAAGCCCCCCTCCTCTCCGCCCGGGCCCTGGAACTGCCTCCTTTACCGCCCGGGCCGTGAAACTAGGACTCCTGCCACTTTCTAATTCCGTTCCCCTGGAGTCATCGGCCCCTGAAACTCCAACTGCCCCTTCCCGTGGCCAGGGGCAATCTTTCCCGGCAGGGGGATGGAAGGAGAGCCAGCAGATTGGCCGCAGCTCAGCATCCTGGGAACTGGAGTCCGCAAATGGAGAAAGTGAGGCACGGCGCGACGCCGCGAAGGGTGGGTTCTTGCCACGTTCGGGGACCCGAAAAAAAACCGGAACGAGTTCCTAGGCGCTCCTGCTGGCCCCGAAACTCCCTTGTGAGAGGAGGAAGGGCTGTCAGTACCCCCACACACACACACAATCACCACACACACACATCCCCATCAAAATATAAATGCAGAGCTTTCCTTCCCTCAGGGCGCCCTCACCCCCACCCCTCCAGCCTTTCTCTCCGGATCTTCTGGGCCTCTGTCCCCTTTTTTAGTAAGCGGAGGGCCGTACCTGAGTCTTGCTGCCACCTGACCCAAGTACTGTTACTCGGACAAGATCACAACACACTCCTTGCTTGCATTCCCCCGTAAGTCTTGATGAGAGAAAAGAATTGGAATGCCTTTCTACATTAACAGTACCCATGGGGCGACAAAAGGAGACAAATTAACTATGTGCTAGATACTTTATATATTCTTAGTTACTCTTCACCCTCATTATAATTGTGTGGTATTCTCTATATTGCAGGCTGCAGATGGCATATTGCAGACTGAGGCTAAAATAGGTTTTTAAAAAAACATTTTTTTAAATGCCCAAGGAACCACAACTAGTTAGGAGTAGAGCCATGGTTCAAACCAAGGGCCCTGTGTTTCCTAGGATTTAAAAAAAAAAAAAAGATTTTTTAAAGGAGGATGTGGAGAAAGAGGCAGACAAATTAGGTTCAGGACTAGTTTTATGGGAAAGGGTTTGCAGCACTGTCCAACAGAACTTTCCGCAATGATGGAAATGTACTGTATCTTCACTGTCCAATATGGTCGCCATTGGCCACATATGGCTACTGAGCACTTGAAATGTGGGCAGTGCAACCAAAGAACTGAATTACTTTTATTTAGCTAAATTAAACTTAAATAGCCATATGTGACTTGTGGCTTCCATATCAGTTAGTGCTGGAGACCTTAACCCCTACTGGGCAATGTCATTAGAGGGCTCAGGGATAGGTGTATCCTCTGCTAGCCACACACAGTGTCCCACTTTAACAGTGTTTTCTGCGCAGACCATTCAGGTCCATTTCAACAACAACAACAACAAAAGTCCAGCAGTGACCCCACACCTGTCCCAGCTATAGCAAAATATAGTTAACCAAGAGACAGAAGCTGGAAATGGAAGGCCCCTCCCTACTCTCCACTCCCAGAGACACAGAGGAACAGGCCTTTGCCAGAAAGAACTCCATTTCTTAAGGGCTTTATGTATGAGGAACTGTATTAAGCATTGCATATATTACCTCATTTAATTCTCATCTCAGTGCTATGAAACAGATTTAACGCTACTTCATAAATAAGAAACAGGCTCAGAGAGGTTAAGCAACTACCCAAGATCACATAGCTATCCCAGCCCAGCTATTAGCCATTATTTTTTACTGCCACCAGGCCTTGAGATTCCTTCTTAATATACTCTGAAAACTTAAATGTTTGCAAGGCTACCCCAGACCTTGTGAAAAGAGCAGTGAGAGGTTAGAAGTATCCCAGGTCAGATGTGCAAAAGGACCTAATTTAAATATGAGAAGAGAGGATGGTAACAGCTCTAAAGAGACTCCTAAGCCACTCAGATTGTTCTTTGGAATTCGATTCTTCCAGTAGCCCTCATTTCTTTTTAGTGTCTGGATCAGAGAAGCAAAAGCAGTTCGCAGGACTTATGAAAATCAACATGACAAACCATCACCCCCAATTGTAAAACTGACCAGTCTGGAACCAGGTACTGACAAGGTCATAGCTAAAAACACACCTAGACTTTGTCTATCCTCCCCAGCTATGGGCATTGACTAGGTACCTCAGGCTCCTCCAAGAGGCAGGAGAGGTCTCTGCCCTCCCTGAGAATGAAACCATTCAGATAACCCTCACAAGTCCTTGGAGGATGTATTAGGCCGTTAGGGCTTGATGATGGGATGGCAACGATTGGAGAAGTAGAAACAGATGGGATCAAACCTTCCTAGCCAAAAGGTTATCCAGATGGACAATGAACTGAGTTGGTAGGTCGATAAGAAAGAACAGAAAGCCTTTTACACTGATTAAAAGGTAGCACAACTCCAAGGGTGTGAAAGATATGAAAAGGAGGTCACCAAAGGTGTGAGAAGAGCAAAGAACATCCATTTTCATGAAAGGTTCTGGGACATGGGGCGGGGGGAGCTTAACATACAGCAGGGTTGACATTACAGCAACAAAGTATTTCTTACTTTACTCTTCATCTCTCTTGGAGAGCCAAAATCTTCATGACACTTTATAACATAGTCCCTGCCTCCACACTCCTTACTTCTTAAAATAAGGGGCTTCCTTCTTCTGCCCCAAACCCTACTCTCCTCAATTCCAGCAAAAGCAGGGGGCCCGGGACAGCAGCTAGGTCACCAAATGTGGCAGCTGGCCACTAGAGGGCGGTGATTCTGTGGTTAAGGGGAGCTTTCCAACCAGGGGAACTAAGGAGGTCCTCCGCCTACAAACAGAGGCATGGGAGTGGCCGCCAAGTGGCAACTGATACCTGTGTAAGGAGAACCCAACAGAACAGAAAGGTGGGAAATGCAAGTAGTAAGTGTTAGGGTAATGGTCCTGAATGAATGAGGAGTAAGGAACAGTAATGAGGTGGGAAGAAAGAGTTAGCTCTGATTCTCCACCAAAAACACCATAGCCATCATCGCTCCTTAGCAAAGGAGAAAACTAAGAATGGTAATTGGCTCTGAGAAATCCCCAGACACAAGAGGTCAACAGCAAAAGGTTTCTCAGTTTATTTGCATATATACATGGTCATCCCAGGGAGCCAGCCCCGATTCAGGAGTCCCTAGCCTCCCTAACCCAGCCAATACCAAACCCGACACAGGAAAATGGGGCCTGGATAAACAAGGACCAGGACCTATATCCCAGCTCTGCAGGCTGTAACAGAACTCATTTAGCAAACATGGGGGGCTAGAGGCCAGGGCGCATTAGACATCCTTGCCCCTTTGTAAACATTGACACCCAGGCCACTGGAGCCTGGGGAAAGTGTGCAAACATGAGGGTGCCACACTGTGTGCCCAGAGATCCAGGGTCACAGCTGGCAACCATACCCGTGAAGTCCCGAGGACCTGCCCCACTGAGCCTGGCAAGTGCCAGGGGCAAGAACAAGGCAGTTACCCCATATCTGGGGGCTCACATGAGATGGCAGCGACGCTCTTGCCCATAGGAATTCTCCACACGGGCAATCTCCTGAATGACTTTGGTGAAGATGCCTTGAGTCAGCTGCCAGGGACAGGAATTCAAGGTAAAAGTTAGTGAGGTCAGTGTCAGTAGCACCCAGCTCTGAGGTGAACGCCCCCCACCCTCACCATCCCACCTCCCAACAGTGCCATAGGAAAAACACTACCATCCCCTCCACCTTCGTAACCTGTGGGCCAGGCACCTGGTTTTCTCGAGCAGATGACTCCATAAATGTTGCGCCCCAGGACTCTGCCAGCTTCTTCCCTTCAACTGCCTGGACCTCCCTGGAAGAAAATTTGGGACATGAAGATGGAAGACAGCATGTCCCCATATCATCGAGACAATCATTAGAATCTAGACCTCTTCTGACCCATCCCAGTTTCCCAAGACTTGGGAGGAAGCACTGAGGTAAACTAAGGAGCGATGGGGAATGTAGTATTGAAGCTTGAAACATGCAAGTATGGTTTTGGAGACAGAAAGGCTATCTTATCTTACCCTTCAAGTTAGAAATGAAGAGAGATGAAAAGACTTGCCCAAATTGGTGGCAGAGCCAGGACTAGGGCCTGACTGATTCCTAGTCCAGGTCACTTTTCCTTCACCCTGCGCTCCAGATGCACATACCTGGCTGGAGCAAGGTCTGCCTTGTTTCCCACTAGCACCACTGGCAGCCTGTGAGGAAATAGCAGTCACCAAAAGATTCCTTTCCCCGTGGACCCCAGCCTCCTTCATGTCAGGCTGGACAACTCCCCATCAGCCCAGGCAGTATCTATGTCCTGCCTCCTCCCCAACTTGGCCCAAGTCTCCCCTCCACTCTCCTCCACCTCCTCGTGTCCACGGGATGGCTCTACTCCCCAGGGCCACTCACCGAGTTTTCCCATGGCCTTCATGTAGCTTTTGGTACAGACTCTCAATGACTTGGAAGCTTCGAACACAAGATAGGGATCTATAACCTTAGTTCTTGGACAGCCCTCAGGTCCTCCCAAGTCCCCCACCCACAACCTCGGTCACTTACCTATGCAGAGAGGTGACAGAATATACAAGCACGTAACCATGGACCCCAATGATGAATGAATAGGGCAGAATGCTGTACTCATCCTGACAAGAAAAGGGACCATCAATATCTAGATCCATCCCACTCAGATGGCAGAGACTGGCATGGCTGCACCCATGGGACTCTCCCTGGGATGCTCCCCAATCCAGTTACTTCTATTCAAGAAGAATTTATGGAGCAGTTCCAAAAAGCCTGCACACTGCTAGTTGCTAAAATGCTTTGCTTTTCATTCTACTTTATACATCAGTCTCAGAGACCTCACCTCCCAGGGCTGAACTGCCACATTCAGATACCCTCCCCCAGCTGGTACCTGCCCTGCTGTATCCACCAGGTGTAAGTGAAACTCATCTTTGCCAAGAGTCACTATCTTGCTGTAAGCTGAAAAAGAACAGAAAAACTGACGGTGAGGTGCCTTGCAGGGCAAGCAATATGTGGGCCCATACATTCCTAACTCTGGGGATGACATGATGAGCCAGATCCAGGGAGCCCTCCGGGAAACTGGAGCAACAATATTAGCGTTCTTGTCTATCTCAACACCATCCTGGACACAGTATCTTTTAAAACGCAAACTCCAGCGCCACTCATAGAACAGGACTGCTTGAGGAGGAAGAGATTAGATTTCATGTCTATTAAATCAGCCTCCTAACACCAGAGACATTCCAAATTATGGCCTTGGGTGGGGCACCCAAGCCTTCCCTGCCCCACTAAGGGAGAAGTCTACTCACTATTTTCCACTGTAGGATCATAGCCCTCCAAGAACTCGCCTTCCACAAACTGATGTGCCAAAGATGTCTTCCCTGTGGGGGCAGGTGGTCACTGTATCCAAATCCTCCATCCACACTCCCATCCTCTGTCCTGGGCTGTGGCATCCCGGCCAGTGAATGACCCCCAAGTAATGCTTTTCCCTAGGCTACATTCACCCTTTTATCGCCCTGGGTCTCTGCACCTTCGCTACAAGATACATCCAGCAGCGCCGCAGGAAGCCTTTCCCGCCGCCCTCCTTCCACCGCCACCCCCCTACCCCAGGGATTTTCTAGCGTCGAGTCCTCCCCGCCCCAGAGCACCTGCGATACCTGCCGCACACAGACCGCGGCCCCTGCGCTCACCCCCACCCACCCACTCTGGTGCTCCTACAGCCAAACCCGTATTCACTCTTCCGTACCCCCGCTCCCCGCGGCCCCTCTCCCCCGGCCTTTCCTCCTCCACCCTTTGAATCCTCTCTCTACACCCTCGTTCAGAAGATGCCACCATTCCTCCCTGGCTCGGGCTCCCGCGGCAGCGCGCCCCCTCTGGCCACAAAGCCGCGGTGCGTCCGTGCTCCTCCCAGGGCGGAGACTCACCTACAGAGCGGTATCCGAGGATGACCACTTTCCTGTAGCGCACCAGCGGCATGGCAGGAGCCCGCCGCGAGGGGCTTGGAGAGCCGCGGGCTGAGAGAGCCCGAAGAGGAGCGGTCAAGGCGTAGGCGGACGCGGCAACCCGTGCAATAAAATCACTCAGCCCGAAGCTGCCAGGGGCTGGCTGGAGGGAAACGAAAACAAGCGCCGCGCCCGGAGCTGGCCACGTGATCACAACACAGCACGACTAACCGAGGGAGCCGGGCGCCGGGGGAACTACACTGCCGCGCCGCTCCGGGCTCCGCCCCCCGGGCTGCTCGCCATTGGTCCATTAGAAAGAAAAAGGGCGGGGCCGCCAGCGGGAGGGAAGGGTGGGTCTCACGTGGAGCGGGAGATCCGGGAGTTGCGCGTGCGCAGACTGAAGCCGGTTCATTCATAAAGAAACAGAAAGGAACCCGGGGTCCTAGAGGTGTTTGCGCATACGCAACCTAGCTGTGGATGGAAAATACCTGTTATGGCTGCACTGAAGTTTCTGGTCAAAGATTCTAGGACTCCCTTTTGCCAGGCCTCCGGGGTCCTTAGACAGGAAAAAAAAGGCCGTAATTCTAATATATTTCTTTGCCTTCCCCCAGACTTCAGCTCAGATCTTTTGTTGTCAGATTTCCAGTTTTCCAGGATCTAACTTTTGAACTGCAATTCTTGTTTTTGGGGAAATTGCTAGAATTTGTGACCAGGTCGTCTGAGTTTTTATCATCATCAAAATCATCCATTCATTCATTTATTCAACAAACTTTTGTGTTCCAGAGGTTGCTTTGGAGATAAAGGGATGAACAAGAAAGACAAAGCCTTTGCTCTCACGAAGCTTAAAACCTAGTAGGGAAGAGACAAACATAATAAGGAAATGTCAGATAGTGTTAGGGGCTGTAAAAGAGGGGGAGTGGAATGACCACTTTAGATGAGTGGCACTTCCTCTCAGCAAGCCGATTTAAACAGATCTGAGCGACAATAAGGAGCCAGCCAGTTGAGAATTCCAACAGAATACACACCTGTGCTAAGGCACTAAGGTGGAAATAAATTCAGTAAATTCTAGGGATAGAATAAAAAAAAAAAAAAAAGCCGAAGAACCTAAAGCAGATAAGGTCTGAGAGGAAGAGAACAGCCAGGCCATGTAAAAGAGTTTGGGTTAATTCTAAATACCTAGAGAGTTGTTCATAACATTTAAGCAGAGGCAGGACATGATCTGATTTGTGATATGTATGTCTAAAAGATCTTCCTGGCTATGAAGAATGGATTGGGGGGGTGGGGTGGACAAAACAAAAGGGGAAGATCAGATAGGAGACTCGGCTTGTAGTTGGGTTGAGAGAGTCGAAG
The DNA here is from genome assembly GCF_030445035.2 of Dasypus novemcinctus. Taxonomy (NCBI): domain Eukaryota; kingdom Metazoa; phylum Chordata; class Mammalia; order Cingulata; family Dasypodidae; genus Dasypus; species Dasypus novemcinctus. The sequence goes on from NC_080684.1 coordinate 21,164,466, forward strand.
AGACTTGACTAAAGTGATAGTAGAGAAGACATAATGAGTGGAGAACTCAGATGTTTTGAAGCTGAAGTAAAGCTGACTTGCTGAATATAGGAGGTTAGGGAGGGAAAGAGAAGAAGGAAAACACCTAGATTTATAGAGATCTACAATGTGCCAGACACTATGCCACATGTATTTCATGCATTATCTCATTTAATATTCACAACAGCTCTAAAGTTGATAATTGGTACTATTCATTCTTTTGCCAACAAATATATATTGAATAGCTACCACGAATAGAGCAGGAAACACAGACAAGGTCTTTGTTCTCAAGAGACCAATATTCTTTGGGAAGAAGACCAACAATCTACAAATAAACAATAAATAAGTTACAATAGAAAGTAACCGTAGTGAAAACAATGACAGAATATTAATGGGCTAGAAAATAACTTGGGGTTTGGTCCCCCTGAAGAGATGATATTTGTGCCTGAGACCTGAATGATGGATAGCTATTATCACGCTAATCTTACAGATGCAGAAACTGAGACTTAGAAAATCATACAGGTAGTGGGCAGAGGTTGTTTCTTCTGGAAGGCCCTGATGAAGTGGGTATATAGGACTATGATTGTACTAGAGGACAGGCTTTTGGTAAGACTGTAGAACTATCTTTAACACTTTTTCACATTTTTCACCTGTTATTTCCTGGTGTGAGGTAGGAAGTCCAGATCTACAAAAGTTATTTCAAAGAGCTACTTCATCTGGCCTCAGAAAGGTACCCAAATTCCTACTCTATGAGGATAAAGGGAGCTTCTTGCAGACCAGCAGTTTCATGTTGGATGCTTGGGTCAGAGTGAAGTCGGTAGTGATTCCAGAAAGGGTTCCTAAGCAGCAGAGGATAGAACAGAGATCTGGATTCAGTGAAATTGAGTAAAAATTTACTCATATCCTATTTTGTGCCAGGTATTCTTAGAGATATAGAGATAAATAAGAGATGCCTTTTATACTGTTTGTCTGTCAAGATTAACTCTTTACCCTTTTCAACTCTGATTTGTACCCAGGAGGCAGATGTTGTCCCCTGATGCCCAGTGGAGTTCAGCTAAAAGGGAGTACTCATTTCAGATGGAGGGAGGACAATTGCTGTGTCCCCCACTGAAGGTTGCAGTACCTCTCAAGACAGCCTCCCCTCCCCACCTCCACATACACACACAGCTCTCCTGCTTTACAGTAACTTCCTTCCCTCATCCTTCAGACCCCTAGTGGTAATAATCTCTCTATTATTAACACAATATCCCTTGTTGTTTCCTTATACTCTGCCCCCTCCTTTGTAAATAGTCGCTTTATGAAATCACCCTCAAACTTTTGAATAAGCAAGAAAGTGGAGGGGTTTGGAAAAAGGTTTTCTCCTCTGAGGCTTTTTCTTTTTACACAAGAAGAAAAACTCTCCACATCAGATTATCACTTGTATCTCCTTGAACAAAACTATTGTATGACCTTCTCTAGCTGCAAGGGAACCTGGAAAATTTAGCATTTTTTCCAACCTTTATGATAAAGGGAGGCAAAAGAGAAGTTAATTAAGAATAAATGTTCAGTGAGCCAATCTATAAACCTATTATCTTGGGACCAAGATATTTGTTTATTAAATACATTTGTTAAATGTTAATTGCTTTTAAGAAGTAAAGCATAAATAATTACACTGTAAAGATCTTCGATACCCAAAGATCACAAATATAGGACCAAATAAAGGAAGCAAACTTTCCTAATGCTAGGGAAATAGCCTTGGAATAAAATTTCTAGTTACAGTATCACACATTGCTATGTCTCAAATAACTGAGACAAAATAAAAATGAAATGTTCCCGGAGAACCGTTTTAAGTATCTTTATGAAACATGGAACCATCTTTATTATGTTTGCATTGAAATTATGTTGCATCTCTTTTCTAATGGGTTCCACTTCACAGGTCTTCAGGGCTTCTTGGTTTTCCACAATTTCTGTGAGGGAACAGTGATGGATTCACCTCCCTGCTGTTGTATCAATTACCTATTGCCACATAGCATGCTACATCAAAATTTGGTGGCTTAAGGTAGTGGATGTGGCTCAAGCAATTGAGTGCCTGCCTCCCACATGGGAAGTCCCAAGTTCGGTTCCTGGTACCTCCCAAAGGAAAAACAGACAATGAGCACACAAAAAAAGAAACCACAAGCAAAAAACAATTAGCAGACAACAAATGCAAACAATGAGCCAGCAGACCGAGGGAGCCCTCTCAAGGGGGGGATAACTTCGTGGCTTAAAACAACAACAGTGCACTATTTCTCATGATTCTGTGGGTGGAATTGCCAGTTCTTCTGTTGGTCTTTCCCAGGTTCTCTCATGTGGCTGCAGTCAGCTGGAAACTCCACTGGGAATGGATGCTCTAAAAGGGCCTCACACACATGCCTTGTTGCTATCAGTTGGGCCCCTCTCTCTCCATGTCTCTCATTCCGTATTGGTCTAGCAAGGACTTCCTTACATGGTGGCAAAGGGATCCAAGAGGGCAAAAGCAGAAGCTGGAAAGTCTCTTGAACCTTAGGCTCTGGAATTCATTCAACATCACTTCTAAATCTGAGAAGTTATTAGACTAAGCAAGCCATAGAGCCAATGGAGTCCATTTCATGGAGGTGGGGAAATAGACTCCACTTCTTGATGGGAGGAACTGCAAAATATTGTGGCCATCTTTTTCATTCTACCCCAGAATGTCTCTCTCTCTCTCTTTTTTTAAAGATTTTATTTATTTCTCCCCACCCCCTCATTGTTGGCGCTTGCTGTGTTCTGTTCATCTTCCTCGTTTCCTTAGGAGGCACTGGGTACCGAACCTAGGACCTCCAAGGTGGGAGGGAGGCACCTAATTGCTTGTGCCACCCCTACTCCCTGCCTTGTTATGTCTCTCATCATGTCTTTCCTCTTATATCTCTTGTTGCATCAGCTCATTGTTTTCTTTTTTATCTTAATATTTATTTTTTTAATTATCTTTTTTTAAAGTTAATAGATCACACAAAATCACTGTCTTCTTTAGGAGTCACCAAGAATCAAACCAAGGACTTCCCATACGGTAGACAGGAGCCCAATCGCTTGAACCACATCTGCTTCTCAACATCTCTGTTTTGATTACGGCAAGAAGTCCAGGCTGGGGTTCTCCATTTACCCAGCCCCCCAGGTCTCCACGGCTGTGGTCGAGTCCTACAACTCCATCCTCACCACCCACACCACCCTGGAGCACTCAGACTGTGCCTTCATGGTAGTCAGTGAGGCCATCTATGACATCTGTTGCAGGAAACTTGATATTAACCATTCAATCTACACTAGCCTGAACTTTCTGATATTCAGCCTGTTGTAGTCACTTGAATGTTAAAAGTGTATTTAGGGGAATTGGACTTGGCTCAACTGATAGAGCGTCCACCTACCACATAGGAGGTCCAGGGTTCAAACCCAGGGCCTCCTGGCCAGTGTGGTGAGCTGGCCCAAGCACAGTGCTGATGTGCACAGGGAGTGCCCTGCCATGAGGGGTGTCCCCCGCGTAGGGGAGCCCCACGCACAAGGAGTGCACCCCTCAAGGAGAGTAGCCCCGCACAAGGAAAGCGCAGCCTGCCCAGGAGTGGTGCCGCACACATGGAGAGCTGACACAGCAAGATAATGCAACAAAAAAGACACAGTTTCCCAGTGCCGCTGGATAATACAAGCGGACTCAGAAGAACACACAGGGAATGGTCACAGAGAGCAGACAACGGCAGGGGGGTGGGGAGCGGGGAGAAGGGGAGAGAAATAAAAAATACATATTTTTTTAAAAAAGTGTATTTGGCTGCAATAACAGCAGTCAAATATACTTTATAATAATAGTAGCTTGAATAAATAGGGATTTATTTTTCTCAAGGTAAGTAACATTAGCCCAATTGCTCTATAATGTCAGGTCTGGCATCTCTATAATTTTCGTAACATTTTTCTCCTGCTTATCGCCTCATGGTCACAAAATGATTTCACCTTCAAGCATCATATCTACGTTCCAGAAGAGGCTGTAGTGATCATAAAGACACTGATGTTGAAAATGAACATGAAGAGTTTGAATAAAACTTTTTTTTTTTAATGAAACTATTCTTGGTATAGTGACAACTCACAGAAATGGGGCTACCAAAAAGGGTGAGAAGAGAACTGGGAGGAAATTCAGAGCATCCCTTTTGACAAATCGGCGTGTGCCTCCTGCAGTGAAACATGCTGGTCCTAGCCCAGAGCTAACATTTTTCACAATAAATGCTGGGCTCCTTGCTCAAGATCAGGACACTCACAGCCTCTACACAGTCTCCAGGTTCTACCCGCTCCAGTGGTCTCTATAGGATGGGAAAGTAAATTGGTCAGAATCAACCATCAGGTCCCAAAGCAACTTCTCACAATTTCCAGACAAGAAATCTTGGGGGGTAGGCAATGATTTTGTCCCAAATCTTGGCTCATGCGGGCCATCATCTGCAAATTGCAAAATCTGTCTTGGGTTGGAGGAGCCAACACCCTTCAAACAGCAGTACCAGGAGATGCAGAAATAGACGAGATTGGCCCAACTACATGAGCTTTTTTCCCGAGCCCAGCTTCATTCTCAAGATCAGATCTCTCCAGGTTCACTTTGAAGAGCACTAACTGATGATAGCCAGGCAGGGCGCACCTGGACCCCGGAGCTGGAAAAACATACTCCAAAGAAAATAAAGTGAGCAAGTTCTTCAGTGAAGCCCCTTAACACAGAGCCACAGATTTGGATGATCTAGGCCAAACTCTCCAAAAACCCTGCCCTTCCTTGGGGGCAGGAAGGGGAGGTTGTCTGGGGCAGGGGTGGAGGAACCTGAATTAAGCAGATAATTGTTTCAATTCCCCCTCTCCTTCCCAGTAAAGATGGTGCCATGATAACAAACAAACAAACAAAATTATTCTTGAAATGTAGGAGTGGAAAAAACAACAAAATAACAAAATTATTATTTTATGGGATATGTACTTTTAAATAAGTGTGCATAACTAAATTGAATCATTCAATCTACAAGTTAGAATACTACAAATACTACAATACTGCAATTCTATTTGTAGTATTTTAATTCCTGAAAGTTTGCCCAAGTTGGCCAAATAACACCTTTTATTTTGGATCATTAACATATGCAGATAAAGAGTCAAGGGGAAATGCAAACATTCTAAAGACCCAAATTTTAGAGCTACATTTCTTACTAGCTTGACATCTTCCATTGGCTCCTTCAGGTCTCTCCCACCTTCTCCACACTGCTCTGTGCCATGGAAGGCTGACCTTTAGAGACCGCATTCAAGGTTGGTTTTAGCTAGTGGGAAGCACTGGCTAGAGGCTGAAGGGTAAGGAGTAGAGATTGGAGTTCCTATTTCCCCATTCCCTCCCCTCCGGGCCACGTCTTAGCCTTGACTGTGTTTCTATGATGGAGGTCACCGATCCCCGTTGGGTGGCTCTATTCTCTATCCCGCAGCTAAGCTACTGTAACAGCTATCTCAGGGTTACTGCCCTTTCAGGTCTAGGGTTGGTAATGGCTCCCCACCCCTGCCAGACCCAGGATGCCTAACCATTCTTATTGTGACCGTTTACCCTGTCCACACCTTGATAAACAGTCCTTTTGTTATATTCTTCTCAATTCCCCAGGGGAGTGCGCCATCTGTTTTCTCCAAGGACTGAATAAGAGTGCAGGGGAAATTATCAAGTAAAAGATTAGAAGGCAGAAGTATATTATAATACTCAATATGCATAGATGGAAAGATAGAAGACCCTGTGGAAGGATCAGAGAGGTTTCATGGGGTAATTGATAATTGAGCAGTAATTCACCTTAGTGGCTGAAAAGGCCCCGTGGCAGGGGTTCTTTGAGGGGTCCATGAACTTGAATTGAAATTCAAGAAAACATTATTCTTGTGGGGACCTGTTGATGCGGGTGTGATATATTTATTTAATAATACACAGTATAGTGTGAACTTAGTAAGGGGTCCATGATTTTTACCTGACTGGCAAAGGGGTCTGTGGAACAAAAAAGATTAAGAACTCCTGCCCTAGGGGAAAAGAGCAAAATGCTAAAGGAAGAGTGAAAAATAGTTTTTTCTGAAAATGCAGAGTGGACCCAGTACCTGTAGGATGAGCTATATATGAGAGTTAAACCTAGAAATTAGACTGGGATCCAATTAGGGAGGACTTTGAATGCCAGATTTAAGAAGTTGACCTTTGGGAAGCAGACTTGGCCCAGTGGTTAGGGCGTCTGTCTACCACATGGGAGGCCCCCGGTTCAAACCCCGGATCTCCTTGACCCGTGTGGAGCTGGCCCATGCACAGTGCTGATGCACACAAGGAGTGCCCTGCCACGCAGGGGTGTCCCTGCGTATGGGAGCTCCATGCGCAAGGAGTGTGCCCCGTAAGGAGAGCCGCCCAGCGCGAAAGAAAGTGCAGCCTTCCCAGGAATGGTTGCGCACACACAGAGCTGACACAACAAGGTGACACAACAAAAAAAACACAGATTCCCATACCGCTGACAACAGAAGTGGACAAAGAACACGCAGCCAGTAGACACAGAGAACAGACAACTAGCGTGGGGAGAGAAATAAATAAATAAATAAATCTTTAAAGGAAAAAAAAAAAAGAATTTGACCTTTATTCAGTAGCCCAGGGTTCTTAAAGTATACCACTAGTGGTATGCAAGATGACTTAGGTAAAATACAGACTTTTAAAAAATTCTTTAAAGTATGTAGATTTTAATGTGTAGTAGAATGCCAAAAACTGTGACTTCACAAATATTCTTGCTTAGAAGAGGCTAAAGCTGGTAGCAGGAAGAGCCAGTAGAATTGGAGGGAAACATTAAGTAAATAATCATATGGGTGGTAAGGGACTATGAAAATAAGTATTAGTCAGCCAAAAGGAGTGCTGATGCAAAGTACCAGAACTCTGTTGGCTTTTATAAAGGGTATTTATTTGAGGTAGAAGCTTACAGTCACAAGGCCCTAAGTCCAATTCAAGGTACCATAAGAGGTACTTGCTTACCCAAAGCCACATGTTGAAGCAAGATGGCAGGCGATGTCTGCCAGGGTTCAGCCTTCCTCTTCCTCCTAAGGCTCCATGGGTCCAGCTTCTTCTGATCTCAGCTGTAGGCTGGCATAGGGCTCATCTCTCTCCCCAGGCTCGTTTCTTCCTGGGCTCAGCTACTCTGTTCTCTTCACAAGGTCATCTGTAGACCATCAGGCTCATCTCTCTTTCTGGGGTCTCTGCTGTGTCTGTGGAGCCATGTCTATTCCACTGTGTTCTTCTCCTGTGTATCTACTTCCATGAAAGAGTCTATTTTATCAGCTTCCCAAGGGCATGGGGACTCAACCCTGCATAACCTAATGATGTGGTTGAATCAAAGCCCTAATCTTGACATATTTTAATCAAAGGCACCTTTGCTGAATCCAATACAATCAAAGGGTATCACGCCCTGAGGAATAAACCAGTTTACAAACATAATCAATATCTCATTTTGGAATTGACAAATAATATCAAACTGCCACAAAATACTGCAAGGTTTGGGAAACACTGCAGTAAGCAATGAATCCTTTGCCTTTTTTTTTTAGTGGGGTGGGGAGCAGTACCATGGGGAGAGCTGTGCTTTGTAGGGATCACGCTGGCAGCTGTGTGGAGGAGGCTGTACCTAGGGGGGCTGATGGTGCAGGCAGGGAAATCCTAACAGGAAGCCAGTACCTAAGAGAGGGAAGATGAGGGCCTAGGCTCAGGGAGTGACAGAGAGAATGGTGATGACTCATGCAAAGGACACTTCAGGTAGAAATTACGAAGGCGATGACCTGGTTAAAGGGGACAGAGTAGAAGAAGTAGCAATTCCATTTAAAAAATTAGAGGACTTAGGAAGAAAAGCAGCATTTTTTTTTGTGGGGAAAGAGAATTAATGCATTCAGTTTTGACAGGTGGATTTGGAGGCACCTACCAGATGTGTGTTAATAGGTCAGTTAAAGATAACTGTCTCTAGTCACTCTATGAAAAACAATCAGGATACTCACAGAGACATCTTTTCTGACTGTTTCCTCTGTCCAGTTTTCCCTCACCTCTGCTCCTACCCTTGACTTTTGCCAGTATTGACTAGGAAAAGCTGGAGGAAGTGCTTTGCTCCTCCGAGGCGAGCTTGCACAATGCAGGGACCACAACCCACAACCAGCAACTTAAAATATAATTGAATCATAACCTGTTAGAGCTGGGAGGACTTCAGGGATTATCTAGTGCAGTGGTTCTCAACCTTTAGCACACATCAAAGTCACCTGGAGGGCTTGTTAATGCACAGATTGCTAGGCCCACCCTGGTTTTTATTTTTCATTCAGTAAATCTGAGGGGACCTAAGAATTGGCATTTCTAACAAATATCCAGGTGATGCTGGAGGTTGCTCGTCTGAAGACCACACTTTGAGAATCACTGCTGTAGCACAACTTCTTCATCATAGTATAGTTTGGAATCTGCAATGCAGAGAAGTGAAGTGCATCACAGAAGCAAAACACAGTATAAAGAATGTGGATTTGCAAGTCGACCAGACATGGTTTCAAATCCTGGCTTATTCACGATATGGTTTGGGGCAGGTTACGTAACTCCTCTGAACGTCATCTAGGAAATGGTTAGAACAACATTGTAGTGGATGTTTGTCATTTTTTCTGACTATCTGCAGAAAGATCAAGTTCCAGGGTGGTTAGTGGCAGTGATATCAGCAGTGGCTTCCAGCATCCAGTGTTGGTGGCATCAGCCGACAAATTGCAGCATCTCACTAGAAGTGATTCAGGGCATTGTTTATGGCCAGAGCCTGGGTCCCCAGCCTTCCTAGTGATTCTGTGACCTACTTAAATCAGTGGCTGTGGGCTTCCGCTGCTTGCAACTAAGAACCCTGCTGGAATCAAATACTGTGCACAAGTGCAGTGAGAAGAAAATGAGATCATATATGCTATCCCTTTCACTCTACTGAGGAAGAGTTGTGCTCATTAAGTTGAAGCCGCTATAATAATTATCGTTACTAAAGTTAGAAAGTGAATTCAGTTTGGCCACCCCTCCCTAGACACACTGAGAAAGGTGTCTGGCAGGCCGAGGAACAGGACTTGCTCAGAATACCTCCAAATGTTTATGCTGGGGAAGGCGCCCAGTAATTCATGAGAGCCTGATCTGGGGCCTGCCACGCCAAAGTATTTCCCTTTTCGGTACCCAGGATACCTGAGTCCTCTCTCCCAAACACTATCTTTCCTAGTATTTGGTGTACTAGAATGGTGCCTGGTGAGAGAAAATTAGGATAAAAGGAAGGAACTATCTCTACATTTCATCCAGGTCATGAGGAGGCCTGATGAACCATCCCTGTCCCACCACAGGGACTGCGTTCTACACTTGACGCCCCAAGAAAATTCTGGGAACACATAATAATTCTACTTTACCAAATCCTCCATTCACCACATTCTATTTGGATTAATAGATTGATATTGGTTTATTGAGTACTCTTTCCTTTTAAACTACTTTTTTTGTTAGATGGGTTAATAACAAGCTGACAAAGTTGACAGAAATATATATATATATATATTTTAAGGAGTTACCAGGGATTGAACCCCTATCCCTGTAGATGTAAAGCAGGTGCTCAACCACTGAGCTATACCCACTCCCCAACAGAAATCTTTTATTTATATAGCAGTTTTATTGACATATATTCACATACCATATGATCTATCCAAAGTGTATAATCAGTGTTGTGTATTCATCACCACAAAAAATTTTAGCTGACAGAAAAACTTTTACTCCTGTTTCTTCAACCCCTCCCAAATCCAAGTAAATCAAATTCTATCGACTCCACTTTATAAATATTTCCTAAAACAGTCCTTTCTTTCCATCTCCACAGTCACCGCTTAACCTGACCCTCTCCATCTCTATACTTGCTGCTCCCTGAACCATCTAGCTCCCTTTTAATCCACTCTCCACTCAGCTGATAGAGTGATCTTTTTTAAACCTAGATTTGATCAGGTCACTCCTCTAAACTAAAACCTAATTAAATTGATGTAATTAAACATAGGTGACCATTTCTTTATAAAAATATCAAAATGCTTAGCATAGTACAATACCTGTTGGTACTTGCAGGGGTTTAATAAGAATTCGTTGGAGGGAGGGTAGGAGGGAGTCAAGCCTCTGGGCCAAGGAAGAACTGCCTTGTCACTTTGTGTGTTGATTTGCCTTGTTTAAATCTCAGAGTACCTCCTTATTTCCAGCCTCTTGGAAGCACCTCATCGTGGCCTCTGGTATCTCTTAAAACAGTGATTTCCGCAAGGTCACACAGCTGGTGAGGAAGAATCAACAGAATACACAACCCCATTTTTTTTTTTAACATTTTATTTTGTTACAGGATAGTTACAAAATAATACAAACTCCATACAGCGAACTGCAACATATCCCTAGCCTTCCAGATACCTAGACCCACCAATTTTAGTATTTAGCCACATTTGCCATCTTTCTCTCTATGTATTTTCTTGAGCACTGGATGTAGGTTGTATACATCATCTTCTTGAACACTGCCACGTACATTACCTGAGAAAAAAGATACTCACTTATATAACCACAAGTTTTATAACATTGATATAAAGCTTACAGTCTATATTCCAATTTTTTTCAAATGTCCCAATAACATCCTTTAGCTGCTCTTTCTTTCTTTCTTTTTTTAATTGTGGGAACATATTTACAACAACATAAACTTTCCCATCTCAGCTACTCCCAAGCATTCTATTCAATTGGGATTAATCACATTCACAAAGTTGCAGTACCCTTACCACCTTCGATTACAAAAGCTCTCATAGCTTCCCAAACAGAAACCCTGCACCTATTCTGCGTTATCTCCCCTTTGTCCCTACCCACTTCTACCCCCCCTTGCTGCTGGCAATTTGTATGCTAATTTCTGTCTCTATGAGCTTGCATCTTCTCCAATATATTCTTTGTAGTTTCCACCAGGTTTAAATTTAGCAAGCTAAATCTATAATAACCTCATTTGCTTCACCCTCCCCCTGCCCTGCTGTTTTTGCTGTTTGCGTCCATTCGCTGTGTGATCTTCTGTATCTATTATTCTTTTTTGTCTTCTCTTCTCATTTTTTCTCCTCTAGGATTCACTGGGATTTGATCCTGCAGAACTCTGATGTGGAGAGAGTTTTCCTGTCAGCTGCGCCACCTCAGTTCCTGGTTTCTGCTGTGCTTCACCTTGACTCTCCCCTTTGATTCTCTTTTGTTGCGTCATCATCTTGCTGCATGACTCACCATGTGGGCACTCGGCTCATCCCACTGACCCTTGGCTCACCGCATGGGGGAACTGGCTTGCCGTGCAGGTACTCGACTCACCACACAGGCACTCAGCTCACCACACGGGCACTCACATGGGCACTCAGCTTACCAAGAGGGCACTTGGCTTGCCATGCAGGCACTCAACTTGCCACATGAGTACTCGGCTCACCATGTGGGCACTTGGTTCACCACGCGGGCATTGGCTTGCCACACAGGCATGCTTTCTCTTCTTTTTCACCAGGAGGCCTCAGGGATCGAACCAGGGTCCTCCCATATGGTAGGAGGGCCTTATCACTTGAGCCACACCCGCTTCCCTCATTTGCTTTGATATCAACTTAACTTCAATAGTATATACAAACTATCCACATTTATGTGGGTCTTGTCACAAATTACATGTTTATATGAATCCAAAACCACTAAGATTTATCATTACTTTTAATGCATCTGCCTTTTAGATCCTGTAGGAAGTAAAAATGGCATTACAAACCAAAAATACAATAATACTGGCATTTATCTTTACCTGTGTCATTACTCTCACTGGAGATCCTTTTTTCTTCATGAAGCTTTGATTTGTTGCCTATTGTCCTTTCCTTTCAATCAGCAGAAGTCTCTCCAGTATCTCCTGCAGTGCTGCTTTAGTGGTAATGTATCCCCTCAGCTTTTGTTTATCTTGGAATGTCTTAATCTCTCCCTCATTTTTTGAAAGACAGTTTTGCTGGGTATAGAATTCTTGGTTGGCAGTTTTTTGCTTTCAGTACTTTAAATATATCTCACTGACTTCTTGCCTCCATGGTTTCCAATGAGAAATAGGCACTTAATCTTACTGAGGCTTCCTTGTATGTAACACATGGCTTCTCTCTCATGGCTTTCAGAATTCTTTATCTTTCACATTTGACAGTTTGATTATAACATGCTATGGCATGGGTCTATTTGGGTTTATCCTGTTTGGAGTTCATTGAGCGTGTTGTCTTGGATGTGTGTAATCTTGTCTTTCATTAAATTTGGGAGGTTGTTAGCCATTGTTTCTTTGAATATTCCTTCTTCCCCTTTCTCTCTTCTCCTTCTGGGACTTCCACAATGTGTATACTGGTATACGCGATGGTGTCCCATACGTTCCTCAGGCTCTGTTCACTTTTCTTCATTCTTTCCTCTTTCTGCTCATCTATTAGTCAGGGTTCTTTAGGGAAAGCAGAACTGACCAGAGTTATCTGTAAATAGTATAAGATTTTATAAAATTGTCTCATGCAACTGTGGAGATGCACAAGTCCAAATTCCATAGGGCAGGCTGCAAGTCAGGGACTTGAAGGTCCTCATTGAATTTCTCAGGAGATGCATGCTATCTGAAATAGAGATGGAGATTCTCTCTTTGAATGCTGAAATCACTTCTCCTTTCAAAGCCTTCAACTGATTAGATGAGACATCACTGGAAATCTCTTCAGTTAAAATAAATGCAACTAGCTGTCTATGCAGTCTACTCACTGATGATTAAGTTCATGAAATGTCCTTGTATTACAATTAGACCAATGCTTGCTTGACCAAACAACTAGGCACCATAGCAGCCTAACCATCACAGCTCCAGACTGGATGATTTCAATGGACTCATCTTCAAGTTCACTGATTATTTCTCCTGCCATTCCTAATCTGCTGTTGAACCCCTCTAGGGAATTCTTAATTTCTGGTACTGTGGTCTTTAGCTGTTTGGTTCCTTCTCATAATTTCTATCTCTCTATTAAAATTGTTTGTCATCTATCGTTTTTGTGATTTCCTTTAGTTCTTCATCCATGTTTTCCTTTAGCTCTTTGAGCATATTTAGGATCACTTTTTTTTAAGGTTTATTCCTCCCCCACCCCGCATTGTCTGCTATCTGTGTCCATTTGCTATGTGTTCTTCTGCGTCCACTTGCATTCTTGTCAGTGGCACCAGGAATCTGGATATCTTTTTCTTGTGTCATCTTGCTGCATCAGCTCTCCCTGTGTGTGATACCACTCCTGGGCAGGCTGCACTTTTATTGCATGGGACAGGTCTCCTTGCAGGGCACACTCCTTGCACGTGGGGCTTCCCTACGTGGGGGACACCCCTGCGTGGCACAGCACTCCTTGCGCGCATCAGCACTACACATGGGCCAGCTCACCACATGGGTCAGGAGGCCCTGGGTTTGAACCTGGACTTCCCATATGGTAGGCAGATGCCTATCAGTTGAGCCAAATCCACTTCCCAGGGTCACTTTGTAAAAGTCTTTGTCTGGAATGTCCAAGGTCTGGTCCTGCTCATTGGTGGTTTCTATTATTTTAATCTTTTGCATGGGCCATTTCTTCCTGTTTCTTTGTATGTTTTATAATCTTCTGTGGAAATCTAGACATTTTTATATTTTAGTGCATTGTTGCTAGAATTTGGACTCTGAGGCATCTGTTCCTTAAGATTGTATCCAGTTAGTGTTATGACAGAGCTTTCCTTGAATGCCAAGAGGTAACAACAGCAACAACAACAACAACCCTTCCCAGTCTTTGTAGTTTGACCCCTATAAGTGATATCCTCAGGGCTTGTCCATACAATGAGTTTGGAGAATAGCTCCAGGTCAAAGCATAGGGGCCTCCCAGAGTCTTTCCGTGCCTGTTTTGTCTTAGGCGTGCATGTGTGGTTATGGGAATTCCCTGTTTACAGTTTCAAATGTCCTCACTCATCTAGGAAACAATTTCCTCATGATCTTGGTCCCAGGCACTACACTGTTGTCCTACAGCCAGCAATCCTTGTCCCAGAAGGCACGACTTGACTGCTCTCTTACAGTGTTCTGTAGGAGAGCTCAGTGTATGACCTTCTACACTGTATTAGCCAGCCAAAGGGGTGCCAATGCAAAGTACCAGAACTCTGTTGGCTTTTATAAAGGGTATTTATTTGGGGCAAAAGCTTATAGTCCCAAGGCTGTAGAAAATCCAGGTCAAGTCACCATAAGAAGTGCTTTCGCACCAAAGTCAGCTGCCATGTATTGAAGCAAGAGGGTGGGTGATCTCTGCCTGCTCTCTCCTTCCCTTCGGGGCTTCCTCTTCCTCTTGAGTTGGGTGGGCCCAGCCTCTTGAGGCTTCGTGCTTGAGCGATCCTGTAGCCCTCTCTCTCCTGGCATCGGGCTTGTTTCCTTCCCGGCCTTCTATATCACAATCTCAGCCAGGCGGCATTCTTCCTGATTTCAGCTGTAAACTATGAGGCAAACTGGTTCATCTTTCCCCGGGGCTGTTTGAGCCTTTTTTCTGTCTGTCACATGGCAGGATCAAAAATGACAGAGCTATCTCCTCTGTGAGTCTATGTGAGTCCATTTACATTAGCCCCAACAAGGGGGTGGGACTCAACCTGGGTCATGCCTTATTGACATGTCAAATCAAAGAGCCCTCACAGCAATCTTAACAGGTCATCTAATCAAAGGCCCCTCAGCTGAACTCAATAAAATCAAAGGGTATCCTATTCAAAGGAACAGATAGGTTTACAAACATAATCCTTCTCTTTTGAGATTCATAAAATAATCTCACTGCCACATACACTCAGGGTAAGTTCTGGAACAACGAATTCCTCATCGTTGGCCATTGCTAGACAGACGGGGCCAGACATCCTTGCTCCCGATATGTGCGTGACTGTCACTCTACTCCCTCTGGAACGGGGACCGGCGATCTGCCCTGGGAGTGTGGGCAGGCCCCTGGGTCACCCAGTGAGGGGGCGAGGGAGGGGCCAGCTGGGGGCGGAGCGGAAGATCCTACTGCTTTTAAGCAGACTTTTTCTTGATTTGGTGCTCTCTCTACTACTGCAGCTCTTTCACTATTTGCTGGAACTTTGAGAAAGGTGTTTTGGCCAGTTCTTGCTGGTTTTCAAGGTTTCCGTGGGGAGCTGGAGGCCTAAAGCTTCTCACTCTGCCGTCTGACCTGGTGGGAGCCCCTTACTCTTCTTTTCCACCCATCTGAAAGTATAAACACCACCCTCAGGTTGTGGGCCGCAGTCATGACCCTATGGTTTTTAACTGTGGAATCACAGGTTTAAAAGTGACAACCAGCACCCAGGTGCTCTGTTCTCCTGCACACTCACCAAGAGTTTCCTGACCTTCTCAGAAGTCCTCTCGAAGACAGAGGAAATCCACTGCCCCACCCCACCAAAGAAGCCCCTTCCTCTTTAGGCAGTTATAAGAGTTACTCAAAATCAGATACGTCAAAAGGATACTCCATCCTAGCCAGATTATTGAAAGACAGAATGAGGGAAAGGGGGCTGAGTGTGACAAAAAGGCTGCCTTTCTGTGGTGGTCCCTAGATGTTTAGAGCTACTGCCTCCAAGAGAAGAAAATAGGTGACTTTGGCTTCAGCTTAGTTCAGGGAGAGATCCACAGTATCCTCAGAGAGAACAAGGAAGGTACGTGTGTGGAGAAAAAGAGATTAATTCCAGTTCAAATGTTGGGAGGAATCCCAGCTGCTGCAGCTGCTGAGGGCTTAACCAGCTGTTTGCTGGGCAGCTGCAATATTCAGCTCAGGCCTGGATCTCAGGGTGGCAGTTCTGCCTCAGCTTGGGGCCATCAGCTTGGAAGCTAAGCCCAGGCTCTGCTAAAAGGATTGCTGGAAAAGCAAAAGAGAATAGCAGAGAAAGAGTCCCCACTTCCAAGGACCTCTGTCTGGATGGACCCCATGTGGTTTGAAATCAGACAACTGTATTCTCAGGTTATGTGGGCCCAAGGAGAGAATGTGAGAGTTTGGGTTTAGGTTGCAGAGTGAAGCAAAGCCAGGGCTGGAAGTATCACCTTCAATTCTGTTCCATTCCTATCCTATCCTATGCCTCAGTTTTCCTACAGTGCCCCTCCCTCTGCTCCCATAGCACATCATGTATGCATGGGGGGTGGGGGCATTTCCTCCCAGTTATTGGCACTAGAGCAGGGACACTCTGATGTTGAGATGAGGACCCATCTACTCAGGGATAAAGACACACTACCAAAAAGCCCTGTCCAATTGCCAGTTCCTGTTTTGTGTGTATGTGTAGTACCAGGGCCAGGGATTGAACCCAGACCTTGTAAATGGGAAGCTGGTGCTCAACCACTGAGCCACATTGACTGACCTGAGTTGTTGTTTTTTTTTTGTTTGCTTGTTGTTTGTCTTTCTTTTTAGGGGACACAGGGAACTGAACACAGGACTTCCCATGTGGGAAGCAAGTACTCAACTGCTTGAACCACAGCTGCTTCTCTACTTTTTGTTAAAGATTTTTAAAAATTTATTCCCCTCTCCCCCATTGTTTTGCACTCGCTGTCTGCTCTCTGTGTCCATTCGCTGTGTGCTCTCTGTGTCTGCTCAAGGAACCAGGAACTGAACCTGGGACCTCCCATGTGGGAGAGAGGAGCTCAATCACTTGAGCACCTCAGCCCCCTGCTTTGTTGTGTCTCTCATTGTCTTTCCTCTTTGTGTCCTTGTTGCATCATCTTGTTGCGTCAGCGCACCGTGCCTGCCTGTCACCCATGCTCGCTGTCTTGCTTGTCTTCTCCAGGAGGCACTGGGAACCGAACTGGGACCTCCATGTGGTAGGTGGGAGCTCAGTCATTTGAGCCACATCTGCTTCCCTCCCTCCATTTTAAAAATGCAAGTTTGATTATTCCTCTCATCTGATTAAAATCCTATAATTGCTTCTCATTTCTTTTAGGACAAAATTCAAATCCTTAAGGTGGATCTTTAACTTGATAATGTTGCTCAGATTCATCTTACTCTTGCTCCACAAACATGAGGCCTTTGTACATGCTGTTCCCTCTTTTGGGGGACTCTTACTCATCCTTCAGGTCTCAGATTAAATGTCACTTCCCATCCCTTCCACAACACTCAATACCCTGCTAGTCACTTATGTAATACCTACCTTGCCAGCTAACTGTAAGAGCCATGAGGGAAGGGACTGTGCCCAAACCCTTACCATCACACCCCCTTGCACAGCACAATACTTGACACATAGGCACTCAATAAAACCTTATTGGGGAGGGAAGCAGATTTGGCTCAATGGATGGAGCATCTGCCTACCACATGCGAGGTCCAGGGTTCAAACCCAGGGCCTCCTTGACCCGTGTGGAGCTGGCCCATGCACAGTGCTGATGCGTGCAAGGAGTGCCCTGCCACTCAGGGTGTCCCCTGCATAGGGGAGCCCCACGTGCAAGGAGTGCGCTCTGTAAGGAGAGCCGCGCAGTGTGAAAGAAAGTGCTACTGCCCAAGAATGGCACCACACACAAGGAGAGCTGACACAACAAGATGATGCAATAAAAAGAAACACAGTTTCCTGGTGCCGCTAATAAGGCTAGAAGCAGTCACAGAAGAACACACTATGAATGGGCACAGAGAGCAGACAACTGGGGCGGGGAAGGGGAAGAGGAATGAATAAATAAATAAAACTTTTTAAAAAAACATCTTATTGGGGAGCGGATGTGGTTCAAGCGGTTGAGTGCCGGCCTCCCACATGGGAGGTCCGGGGTTCAGCTCCGGGTGCCTCCTAAAGAAAAAACAAGCAAACAAAGAACAAAAACAATGAGCAAATGGACCAAGGGAGCCATCTCAGGGGGAGGGGGAAAAGGTTCATTCTCTAAAAAAAAAAGGCAAAAAAAACACCTTATTGAAAATAGCTCTTCTCTTGGGGGCTGTTCATTTGTAAACAACAACCAAGTCACACTACAAAGATAGTAACAGGGATATGAGGGTTTGAATACCCCAATGGGCCACAAATTCCCCTGGAGGAAGAAGCTTTGACAGTCACAGCCTTCTTTCTCACAGAGAGGACGTCTCCCTCCAGTGCAGCACAGACCACAAAAGCACAGGTCAGGGACAAGTGTGTCAAGGTTCTAGGTCAGAAATGCTCCTTTTCCAAGGAGTGTTGATTATTTTAATGAAGTAAAAACCCTTTCTTAGCCCTGGCCCCTTCCTACCTGAAGCATTTCTGGAAGCTCAATCTCCCCTCTCTTTCTCTAATCCAGAAAGATCTAAGAGTCTTCTTACACTTTGTTGGTGTACCAGCCTGCCATGGAGTCCTGCCAGAAACCTGCACCAATATATGTATTTCCTGAACTGGTGGCTGGGCAGTTTTAGTTAGGAGGCCAGGCCAGCCCCCCAGGGAGGAGGAAGAGCCAATGAAGAGAGAGGAATAACTGTCAGAAAATGAGGAGAACTTTATTAATGACTCAGTGAAGGAAGGGAATGAGCAAGAGTTGAAAACAGTTCAAGGCGCCTAGACTTGGCCCAGTGGTTAGGGCGTCCGTCTACCACATGGGAGGTCTGCGGTTCAAACCCCGGGCCTCCTTGACTCGAGTGGAGCTATGCCATGCGCAGTTGAAGGCCCTATACAATGTGGCCCCATCCAGCAAGGCAGTCTTATTTCGGCTCTTCCTGCTAACTTGGGCCAGTGACTTAAATTTCTCTTTGCTTGTTTCCTCATCTGTAACACAATCTCAGGAGTAAATTAGAGACTGTATGTTAAGTGCTAGAACAGGGCTTGGCACCCGGCAAGTTCTTGGTAAATGGTGGCCACATAGACATATACTTCCTAGCCTCCTACCCTAGCCAGGCTGCACATCTTCATCGCAGATTCCCAGCCTTTGCTCCCAATGTCCCTTGTGCCTGGAATGCCCTGTTCTACCTCTGTGTGCTTCAAAGTTCTCTTCAGGTCCTACTTTCTTCACACCGCCTTCCCTGAACTAATTTGGCATTTACTACTTGTTCACCACATCCCCATTAAGTAACAATATTGCTTTGTTACTTAACCATTGTCTGCCTTCAGGTCAACTCCTCCAGGAAAGAAACTGTTTCTTAATCTTTTGTGTGTTTTTCAGCGTCTGATACAGTGCTATGTTGTAGATGTTTAGCAAATCCTGTTTTGAAGAAAGGAAAGATGGAAGGGGGAAAACAATGACTGGATTCTGGTGATAAAAAGTCAACTGAACCTCAGAGCACTGGTTCTCCACTTTTGGTAAGGTTATCACAAAATGCCCTGGAATATCTCAAAACAAATTACTTTTAATTTTACTTTAGTGCTAAAACAAAACAAAACAAAACAGAAACAAACCTGTCCCAGAGCAATTATAGGTACAACACAATCCCAAAAGCTTGGGAACCATTGATAATGTTTTTAGTAAGGAGAAAAGTAGATAGAAAGCAGGGAAGGTAAAAGTGAGAAATGGAGACAGTACAGGAAGTGAGCATGGACATGGTACAGGAAGCATTTCCTGAGTGCCTATTGCATATTAGGCACAAACCCTGACCTTACCAGCGATCCTGTCAGGGAGGTATTATTATGCCCAGGTCTACGTGACTTCCAAGCCCTGCTCGTTCTCTAATCCTCATTGCTTATTTTGTTGATGAGAAGAGGAGTTGCATGTGAAAGGTGTTTTGCAGCCAAGTGACCAAGTCAGCCTGCTTCATGGAGATGGTGCCTTTTGCTGCTTGCAAGCAAATAGGTCATGGGTGTTTTTTTTTTTTTTAAAGGTACTGGGAGTGGGAGGGCCTCAAAGGGACAAGGATGATGCAGGATGGAAGTGGAGGGTGAGAGGTGAGCCTTGGATCTGGAAAGTAGCCTTCAGGATATAATTTAAGGTAACCCAATGAGTTCTTTTTTCCCCAAATATCTTCCTGACCAAGGTGCTAAGAATCATCACCATTATGATTAAAAACCTTATTTTCAACAGGTCACTAAGATACATACATTACCTGGAAAGGGGAGTAAAAAGATAAAAAATAAAGGAGCCCATCAACACAGGAAGACTGATTAGTTTGTAAGTTAATAATCCTTTGAGTGATATGACAGGAGGGCATCAGGATCTGATAAAGACAAGGACAGGTTTAGAAAGAAAGTAGGAAAGTTTCTCAACTTGGAGTGTGTTCTGAGACCAGGATTGGGGCAAAAGACACCTGGGTGTGGTTTGAGGGAAATAGTGGATGGAAAGACACAAAAGGCAAACAACCACTTAGCCCACTTCCAAATTCCATAACCAGGTGTGCTTTCACACACAGATCACTGAACCAAAGGTGAGGGAGATGAGGGGACAACTTGGATGCATAAGGAAGTCTGGACTGCTGTAGCCTACAGCTATACCTCCAGCTTCCAGGAGCCACAGAGCTAAACCAGGCACAAGGGACGGAAAAGTGCCACAGCCTGGGAAGACTTTCCCAAAAACAGGCAAGTGGGTTTCTCGCCAGCACCTGACACCTGTGGCTCAGCCCCCGCAACTTAAAAAACCCCACCCACCATATCTCACCTCCTCTGCAAGGGCTCCTTTTCCACCCATTCATGTAGTATATAATTCTCTTTTGGTCTAGAAGGAAACTGAATTCATCAGCCTAGAATTCTGCTGAAACCCACCAGAGGGCGGTGTAGAGCTGGGGCCCTGAGCGCAGCGAGCTTGCCATTGAAAACAGGGAGCGGCGGGCTCCTGGCGGTACCACCAACCCCCGAGCCCTACCCGCGGCCCTAGACACTCCCCTTCCAGAGCTGTCCAACTTCTCCGAGCTTCCATTTCTAACCCAGGGGCCTGCCTAGACTCCAGGTGTCCGCTGCGATAATTGGAGAGGGAGGTGTGTGGGGGAGGAAGTGGAGGAAGCCTGTAGACACGACACCAGGGCCAGTGATCAGGAAGGGGGCTTGGGTTGCAGCATGTATTAATATATGCCCTTGTCTGGAGGGCCTATCCCTGCCTCCGTACACGGGGGCTGAACCTGCTCTGCACAGGCAGCTCTTCAGGACGGAAAGATTCCTGCCCTCTGTCCGGATTCTTTCTCTTGGCCTCGAGAGAACAACCCGCGCCCCTCCGACGTCAGGATGCAGCTGCGGAGGTGGAATGCTGGTCCTCTCTGGGTGAGAGGAGGGGTCAGCAGCCAAAGAGGATGCAACTCTTCGTTGTTACTGATCGACGGAGATGCCCCTCAGAGGGGAGAAAGAGGGGCCCAAAGGCCTGCTAGGGAGGGAGGGGCAGCCGGAAGTAAGGTGTCGGCTCGGGCTTGGTCCCTTTCCCCCATGTGATGACTGGAGGTGTTTTCCAAGAAGGCCCTGGAAACTTTCCCTTTATTAGCCTACCTGTAGGAAAACCTCAGACGTCAGATTGACAGGCTGTCCGACAGTGTTAACACCATGCCCCAAGCCCTTGTCTTGCCAGGCTGGGAAAGCAGATCATAATATTACAATTTATAAATAGAGAACAAAATAAAATTATTGGGTGAGGCTAAAGCACTGGGGAAGAGGCTAAGCCGTTCTTGTTAAGGAGTGCCACCATCAACCCCATCTACCTAGGAGCCCGAGTCGTTCCTCTCAGCTCGAGTTTGCCCCTCAACCAGGTGGTTCCCTTGTCGCCCCGTCTTTCTCCCCTATCCCCGCTCCCTCCCAATCGGCATCGCCTGCTGCCCACATCCCCAGATCTCAGCCCGCACGCCCCAGTTTCGGCGCGCGCCTCGAAGTTTCTATGTCTGGAGCGCTCAGCCTAGCAGCTCCTCCGCCAGGCGATAGAGGAACCGAGAGTACCAATGCATGCCAGTTGGCTGGACCGCCCCGCCGGGGAGCAGCGCCCCTAGCGCGTGCAGGAGGCGCAAAGGCGCAAAGGCGCGGTGTGCCCACTGGTGACTCTCCAGGACCGCGTAGCACGAGGCCAGCACGTCGTTGACCAGCAGCGTCCCGTGCGCGGTGAGCGGCGCGAACACGCCCACCGCCTCCTCCCGCGCTACTCGGGCCACGCGCGCCGGCCGCAGCGCGTCCCCGCCGGGCGCCAGCACCGAGTCCCCCGCGCGCAGCCGGCGTGCGAACACCGGGGCGAAGTCGCCGGGCGCGGGCGCGGGCCCTCGTGCGGCGAACACCAGGTGCCAGGGCGTGAGCAACAGCTTGCGCGGGGGCCGCTCGGTCTCCACGGCCACGAAGGAGGCCCGGCGCTGCAAATCGCGGTCCAGGAAGAGCAGCACCGGCGTGGGCACCACGCGGCCCGCCGCGTCGGCCGCCAGCACCCAGTCGCCGCGGTGCAGTTCGCGCAGCCCCTTCCGCTCGCCGCTCCGCAGGCGCACGGTGGCATTTCCCGGAAAGCAGCCGCCCGCCCGGACAGCCAGTGAGTTATCTGCAGGGAACAAGAATAAGGAAGGATTGAATCGAGACCCGGGGTTCGAGAATGGTAGTACAACCGATTCCCAGATCCGTGGGCCGCGCTCGGGGCCGACTGCGGAGTCCAATCCTGGACAACATGCAACTCCCCGCGGGTCTGGCCCCGCGCTGAGCAGGACGGGAAGGGCGGTTTATAACACCGAGGCCCCTTTGGTCTCCCTCGGTCGCAGCAGGGCTGTGCAGACTTTCCCTCGGGAAGCCCCCTTGGGCGGACCTCACCACCCGCCCCCTACTGTACCGGCTTTGACCGACACGTGGACGTGGTTGCGGGACTCGTAGTACACCCAGTCGAAGCCGGCTTCCACCGCCAGGCGCGCCAGCAACCCATACTTATTGCGGTCGCGGTCGGACGTGGTGATGTCCAGGGCACGGCCTTCGTAGTGGAGGGAGTCCTGAGCGTGGTGGCCGTCCTCGTCCCAGCCCTCGGTCACCCGCAGGCGCACTCCAGGCCACATGTTCATCACGGCAATGGCCAGCGCGTTCACTCGCTCCTTACAGCGCTGGCGGGTGATAAGGGAGTCAGGCTCCTCCACCCCGAGTGAGGAAGGCCACGCGACTCTGCTTTCCCGGGCCCCGTCCGCTCCCTCCCGGCTTTCCAGAGTCCTGGGGCAGGGAGGATCTGGGAAGGTGTGGCCGCCGGTCTCCGCTCCGGGGCCCAGAACGGCTTTGGAGAACTAGGGATCACCTCTCTCCCTCTTCTTCGGGTGTCTGTCGCTCACCCCCACCATTCTGAGACCTCGGCTCAACCTGGGAGGGGGCCAGCGTTTGAAAGGGCGCTGGGCAGCTTGGTCAGGGAGCGGCGGAGCAGCCCGGCTCCCCGCGAGGAGCCCCTGTCTGAGCCTGGCCCCCGCCCCAGGCCCCAGCCTCCCTCCCTTAGACTGATTCATCTTTTGTTTCGTTGCCTTCCCTGGCACCGGGCATCGCTTCCTTCCTTCCTTCCTCCTCCTCCTTTCAGCCCCTAGCATTAACCCCTTCGTGGTCCGGGTGCCCCTCACAGGGGTACCCAAACGGAGCCGCGCGGGATGAAGGCTGCTGGAAAAAGGGTTGGGGCGGCGGGGGCTGCGCGAAGTACAATGGCCATTCTCCGGGATGACTTAACCGAGCGAGAATCCCGGGCCGGAGCCGGGGACGCGCCGGGAGAAGCGGACTCAGCAGCTCCAGCCACAAAGGCGCTTTTCAGCCGCCCCGGCTCAGGGAGAGGAAAGGGCAGAAAGCCGCGCCCCGCCCTCCCCGCCCCCCCAATCCCTGCTCCTGCCGGGCAGGTCCCCTCCCCCAGCGCCGCCAGCCCTCCAGTTCCAGCGAGGGCTCTGGCAGGCCCTGAGAGCTCCCTGCTCTCCATCTCTGTTCCAGAAGCAGTAGAGAAAGGCGTGGGAGCGGCACCTGAGACTAAGGAGAGCTGACCTTGCGCGGGTCTGGGGGGCCCCCTACAGGGTGGGAGTGGAGAAGAGGACAGGATGGCGCGCCTGGAAACCTGCACTTGGGGGAGTGAGGGCGCCGTTATCTCTGGCCGCTTTCGTCTGGGAGCCAGAGACCTTGGCGGCCACCACAGCAGGGACTTGGTGGGAGGAGGCGCAGAGAGGACAGCTTCCTTTTCTTCCTCCCTCCTCAACCCCTCACCTCGGACCTGGTTTTCTCCAAACTGTTAGCGGGACACTTTCCTCCTTCCCTTATTCTTTAACACCTCCGCAGGGCTGGGGGGAGGGGGATGGGAAAACTAAAAAGTGGTAACTTCTTCCAACTTCTTGTCATTTTGTCCCCTAAGGAGCCCTGGAGGCCCTGACCTGCGGGGGCAGCTGCCCAGTGCAGAGCCAACTCAATGGAGGCCTTTTGCAGCCAGGGTGTGGGAGATAAGCGGGACTGTGGGGATTCCCAGGCCGGGCAGAGGCCTCCTGGGCCTGAGCCCTGTTCTGCCCCCTCTGCTGCAGGTGGCAGCCAGAGGAAAGGGCAAGGCTAGGGTGTTCCACGACCAAGGAGTGGAGGAGGAGTGTCCCCGTCCCAATTTCTGGCTAGGAGGAAGGCTTCAGGGAAGGAGTAAGAAGGAATTCTTTCCTCCCTAGACAGGTTTTCCTAACAAAGCAACCTGGAAAACTATGGTAATTAATCAGAGGAAATCCCGTACCCCTCCCTCTCCCCCACCTCCTCTTCTCCATACACAATTCAGTGGTGTAATGGAAAGTGTAGAGGACTTAGAACCCAGTGTCTTGAATTCTAGTCCTTGCCATGCCACCAACTAGTTTTGAGACTTTGACTGGGTCACTTTTCCTTCTCAGGCCCAGCCCTCAGCTGTAAAATAAAAAAAGGAGGTGGGGTGTGGGGAGAACATGACAGTTCTGACATTTCAAGATCACTGGACAGAGATGGTTTTTCTCTCCCAGGGCATTGCCCACCTCACCCAAGCTTCACTCGGGTCTGGAAGAGATGCTCAGTGCACGGTAGTTTGAATTTACTTTAACTCTGAGGAAAGCTCCTGCCACCAAGCTGAGCTTGACTCTCAGGTGGGCCACTATAGACTTCTCATCAAGGATGGCTTCTCACCCCAGGACAGTCTTCTAGACACTTGAAGAGTCTTGCTCTGGCTCTGGGACACATCCTGACCCTGCCACAGACAATTCCTGCTCCCCCCTCAGGTAGATGGTCTGGTGACCCGACCTTTGGCCATCCCTTCCCAGACTCCTTCAGTCTCTTCAGCCCACAGAGCTTTTCTACAATCAGATCAGGAGCCAGGCTAAGGGCAGAGCTTTCTGTCTGCTGCCCAGTCAGCTCCTGGCCCCCTGGCCCTCAGCTCACCCCAGCCCTTCCTGCCTGGCTGGGTGGTTGACCCCCGGTCCACGCCTCAGCCATTTCCCGTCTCGCCTGCCGCCATCCTCCTTTCCCCGCCCTCACTGTCTCTCCCGGCCTCACTCTCACTAGTCCCTCCTCCCCCTTCCCATCTCAGCCCCTCCGTTGGGATTCCTCTTGACCACTCCGTGGAGCTGGCAGGTTTGTCTGTTTGGGGGGAAGGGTCTTTGGGACTGAGATCTCTGTGGAGGAAGCCGGGCTTACCCTCCTCAGCTGTGTAAGAGACCCGAGGGGTTGATGGCATTGCCCTGGCACACAGGTAGGGAGAGCCTTCCTTACCTCCGTCATGAGGCGATCCGCGCCACTATTCTCCTCATCCTTGAAGATGATGTCGGGGTTGTAGTTGGGCACGAGGTCCCGGAAGCGCTCTGAGCCTCTTGCCACCCTCCCCTCAGCCGGCCCACTGGCACCCAGAGTCCGCTCTGGCACGCTGGGCACAAATTGCTTGTAGAGCAGCGGCACCAGCTGCTTTCGCACGTAGCGGCGCCGGCCCACCGGGCCCCGGCCCGGCCCGCAGCTTTGGGCTGGCAGCGCTAGGAGTGCCAAGCAGCAGAGGGGCACCAGGCTGGCCGGCAGCGCCATGGATGCAGCGGACTCGGGCCGAAAGGGAGCGTTCTTGTCCTCACCAGCTCGCCCGTCAATTGGGCATTTCCCCGGGCACCAGAGCGCGCAGCAGGCAGAGTTGCCCCCAGAGTGCCTTAGAGTCCTGTGGCTTTGCGCACCTGGCTACAGCTAGCTCTATCCGCATGTCTCCGGGGGATCTGGGACCTGCTATTGACGGGCCATCATAGCGAGGAAGGGGGGTCGTGGGTGTATGCCAGCCCAGCCCGGGTCTGCTGCCCGGCTCAGCGCTTCCAGGACGCCGGGGCTCCGCCCAAGAGCCTCCTGGCCCCGCCCCCCCGCCCTTCTCCCAGGCTGTCCCGCCCCCTCCCACCCAGGCGGGGGCTCCAGCCGGTCACTGCTGACCCACTTCGCCATCACTGTGTCCCATTGTGCAAACAAGCAAGCACCTGCCTAGGAATTCCTTGTAGCTTTACAGTCCTTGGCTGCCCGAATAAGCATCCTATCTCCACGCCTAAGCTTGGCACCAAACCATCCCAGCCAGATGCTTGGGCTGGATCCTGGCGCTCCCAAAGCCTATACCTGCGGCCGCGTACCCTCTGCTGTGATCCAGGAAGTACAGGTTCCAGCTTTTGCCCACGCCCTTTGGGCATGAAACTTGAACCTCCCCTCTTCCCCGTGGTTCTCCCTAAACCACTCCAATTTCTCTCTCTCCTCACTCCAGTACTGGGAGGGGAAGAAGTATCAGACCATTTCTGTAACAGACTAATGACCACTTTGCTTCACCTTCCATTTAGCCACCTCTCTAGCCTCTCTCTCAAGACCCTCTGGGGCTTTACTTCCAACCACTCAGGTCCCATCTCAGAGGTTTTGAGCCTGCATCACTTCACCCACCAATCTACTATCATTTAGAAATCACTTCCTCTGAGAAGCTCCCCTGATGTCTTGACACTGCATTCCTGTGTTTCCCACAGAACCAGTAAATAACTGCCATCACGGTACCATATGAGAATGACCTGTCACCCTTGTTTGGCTAAGCATTTCTTGAGCACAAATTTGTTTCTCACGTATCTCCAAGATGAAGAGTTTCTAACCTACAGTAGGGTGCTCAGCAAGTACCTGTGGAATTTACTTTTGTGTTCCATACCCGCCCTCCCCTCACCCAGCTCCATGGCTAGCACTCACAGCAACTGAGTGCTTTACAAAAAGGTGCCCCTTCTTCAAGACACCTGTTTTACAATAAAAGTGTCACAATAATTATGCATACAGTGACTGAGGTGAAAGGTGCCCCTCAAAGTACACTGTACAACCTGCATAATGTAAGCAGGTTGTACCCATCCCTATCTATCCTCAATATAGCAAGGCTTGCATAGTATTCAAAGAACTGATAGCCTCTGGTAAGACGGAGTTAAGCTTCTCCGTATGTGGTTTGTGTAGGAATCACAAACCCTTGCCAGTTAGCCACTTCTTTCAGTCTGTATCCAGCAGTCAAGCCAGGGACAGGGCACCCAGGGCAGAGGGTCTGTGTGTGTGTCTGGGTGTATAGGAGGAGGTTATCTTATACTCTAGGCTCATCTACTCCCACCACCCAAGGTACAGAAACATGACCCTGGACATACGAGTTGGGGGACCAGCCGGCTTTAAGCAAGCCCAAGGGAGGAGGAGCTCCTCATTGCCCCACTGTATGGCCTAGCACCACATCAGAGCCCCAGAGGACACTAGGAATGAAGACGCAGGGGAAGGGAAAGAGTGGTGGGCAGCATCCCTGTTTCTTTCAGGTGATAGGCACAGGACTGGTGAGAGCAAGGCTGTTCAAATAGACACAGAGATAGGCCTTTTAAAAAATCAAAGCAAACCCTGGGATCGATTTTATTGCTGATGGATTTGGCCTCTTCCTCCCTATGCCCTTGGCCCTTCCAGTGATCCAAAGCCCCTTCCAGGATGCACAGTGCTTAGGTTCTGTTGGGCCAGGGGCATAGGAGACACACTGCCTCCCAAGTCTGCCCCCAGCTCCGGCTCTCCCCTGACATCACCCCACCCTATTGCACATCAAATCATGTAAACATGGCTACGGGAATGACCCGGAACAGCAGTGAGGCAGATTGATGTGTAAATGGATTTGGGACCAGGACCCGGTCATCCAGCACTACCCCATGCTGAGGCCTACCGTTACGTCTGGAAAAGTAGGGGGGCCTGGTCCCAAACTCTGGCTCAGATTATGCAACAGTGCTGATGGCTCAACTCCTCTCTGCCACCCACCCACTCTCAGATTCCAGATTCTGAGGTCCACCCAACCCCAGGACTCCCCTCCAGGCCTGGGCAGCAGATGGCAGTGTCCAGTTTTCTCCCTCCCACCCCCAGCTGGAGGTCACTGGTGCTGGGTCTTCCTAGATGCCCGGGGGAAACCGGAGACAGGTAGCGGCAGTCTGTCCAGTCCTAGGGAAGGGGGAGGGCAGTCAAAAGTGGGGCCCATCCCTCAGGGATAAGACAACCAAGCCACAGAATGGGTGGATAAAGTATATTCCCCACAAAGCAGGGAATGTGCCATCTCCCTGTTCCAAAGGGTCCCCCCCCCCACTGCTGCCCCACCAGCCTGGGTCCCCACTCCCTCTCACCAAAGGCCCGAATCAGCTCTGCCCGCACAGCTGCGGTGAAGGTCTTCACCAGGCAGAGTGTGGTGAGGCCCGCAAAGGCCGCGTTGTAGAGGAACACGATGTAGAAATTGCCCAGCCAGTTGAAGCGTCCAAAGTCACCCAGCAGGTCAAAGCGAGTGAGCCCTGAAGTACAAAGGCCAGGATGAGAGGTGGGGTCCCCAGCCCTCCCTTGCTCACAGCCCAGCTTTCTGCTGCCTCCCTGTGGCCACATCTCAACACTGCAGTTGACAGGTTGACAGCTCCTAAGCCTCAGGTAATCCTACCTCCCAAGCTCTGTCTCAAGGGCAGTTCAGGGCTGAAGTAGAAGGGTCAGCAGTTAGGTTTGCTCCAGCTCCCCTTCCAGTGTCTAGCATCTTGTCTTCCAGGGGGCCCCTTCAGGCTCCAGGTGTCTGGAGGAGCTCCCTGGGCCTGCTACTTGTTCCTGGACCAGGAACCTACAAGTTAGTCACCACGTTTTTTTAACAGACAGAGCAGTGTGGGGCTAAGAGCTCAGACTCTGAGCAATGTTGCTTGGGTTCATATCCCAACTCCAGCCCTAACTCACTGTATGATCTGGGGCAAGTTCCTGAAACTCTCTGCCTCAGTTTTCTCATCGATAGAGAAAATAAGGGAACAATGAGAATATGAGGCAATACACACAGTACACAATTATGTGCCAGACACTATCCTGACATTTACTGAGCCCTTAATAACATTATAAAGTAAAACTCCGGGTGCCCCCCACCCCCTTTAATACCCTGCCTGTATTCACCCTAAAGGAACTGGTGGACCCACAAGCCTAGTTTCTTCCTAAATCTCCCTCCAAGAATAACCACAAATGACTTAATGCATATTGGAGGGAGTATATAAACTTAACTAAATAGAACTGGATTTGAATACGAAAGCATTTATAATACACAGACGATCCGGTGGGAGTTGTTACCTGTGCAGCCCCCACACTATCTTGGAGGTGAACACTTTTGAACTCTTAACAGGTAACTCTAGATTATAGTTCTAAAAAAGGTGGGAAGAGGACTGAATGGATTATTTAAAATGCCAGTGTGTGGAAAAAGCACTGGGCTGGGGTTCGGGTGATAAGGATTCTAAGCCTGACTTTGCCTTGCTTCAAACTCTGAGCAAATCAATTAGTTTCTGTTTCTCACCTTTAAAGTGACAAGCTTTATTAGATGATCCACCCCAAAGGAAGATCTGGGGTAAAGTGGTGCTACTCTACCAAAAGATGAAAGTAAATGGGAATGGCAGTGAGGTGTATCAAATGGAAACAACACTTCTTTGATGCTCACCACAGGTACTTTACAGAGGTTCAATTTCCCCATTTGTGGGAGATAATGGGAGATAAAACCTCCTCAGGTTTGTTGTGGGAATTAGAGAGAGAACATGTACATAAAATGCCTGCTTAGCACCAGTAGGTACTCAAAGAAGGCAATTCCCTTACCTTCTCTTGCTACTTACCCAGAGTTCGAGAGAACACAGGAAGTGCTGAGCTTAGGACCAGGAGACAGACACAGTTCCCAATTACCTAGGTGGGATGAGGGAAAGGAGAGGTGAGGGTAGCAGAGCTGCCAGCACCTGCTACCCACCCATGCCCCCAGGGATCTTCCCCTACTCCTTCCCAGCCACCTGGGTCATGGCTGTGTCACGCCATCTGGGCCGCAGGCCACGGAAGAGTGGAGAACTGTAGAAGCCCACAACCGAAGACACCATCAGGTAACTGCCACTGGGTTAGGGAAGAACTGGCCAGCTCCCAGTGATTAATACTTCATTTCAGAGGGAAAGCACCCCTCTGCCCCTACCCTCCTTTCCAAATCAAATCTTTTTTCTTTCTTTCTAAGCCCAAGGTTGGTGAAGATTTGCCCCCTTTCCCACCACCCACCACTCCCACTGCAGCTCTTCTGAGCCCAAAAGGAGACAGGTTCAGAGATCAGAAGCCATGGTGCATTTCCAGAAGGATACAAGATGAGGACAACCTGAATGATGGCACCAAAGGAGCCCAGCTTGGAGAAGGAGACCTGGCCCAGGGAGGCACCCTGAAGGATGGAGTCGTATTACTGTGGAAAACTCCCACCATCAGCACCACCCAGCATGCAACCGATCCTCTGGCCTCAGCTTCTTCCCCCTTCCCCCAGCCTTTCCTAGGCCCAAGCCTGGGAGTGATATCACAGCGGGAGGGCAGCTCAGTACCTGCATGCCCCGGGGCATGGCAGCCTCATCAATGAGCAGCTCCAGGATGTGGATGGCCACAATGAGCACAGACAGGCCCTGTGTGAGGCAAGGTCACTGACTTTCATCTTTGCCCCAGCCCACAGCTGTACCCAGAGTTGAATGTTACCAGCAGGGATGCTGGTGCAGTATTTATTTTCCCAGGCCAGTTCTACTTCCAGTAGGGTATATGGGCCCTCCTTGTCAAGGCTCTTGCTACCAAGAGCACCTTTGAGGGTATTATAAGAGGTAACTCCTCCAGGGGGAAGGAGTCCAGAGACGCCATGGGGCCAGACTGAAAACTGTACCTCCTCCTCCAGGTGGCAAGCCCTATGCCTGAGAGTCCAGGACATGGCAAGGAGATAAAGGGCTGGACTGCAACCTTCATTCTAATTCCCAGGGCAATCCTGTGTAACTACTCACTTGCCCTGTTTGACTCTGGGCAAATTAACTTGTATGAGCCTCAGCTTCCTCATCTGCAAAATGAGGACTGCTGTGTTCAACACAGGGCGAGACACAAAATAAGCACTCAAAGACAGGCAACTGCTGTTTCCATTGCTAATCAGGTCCCTGCATCTCCTCCTTCCTCCCCGAGTAGGTCCAAAGCACTCAAGGTCCCACTCCCCTCCCCCACCCAATTGGTGTACCCACCGTAAGCACCAGCAGACACAGCATGGCCAGAGGGTAGCCCAGGTTCCGCTGCCAGGCTGAAGCCTTCCGCCGTTTCTCTGTGCAGGGATGGAAGCTATGAGCAAGGGCCTGAAACTGCTACCCTCCGCCTTGGGAAAACCCAAGCACCCAATTCCCACCAACCCACATACCCAGCAGGACTCTTTGTGTCTGCAGAGCCAGGACTTGTCTGTGGAGCAGCTCCATGTCCAAAGGCAGCCAGCAGGACGTGGGGTCTGGGGGCAGAGAAGATGGGGCTGCTCCTGTAGCCCCTGCCCTGGGCCAGGCCCCCCACCCTGGCTGGGGAGAACTGGAACTCACTGCAGATCCTGCGGGTCAGGGCTGCCTCCTCAAAGGCTGAGCAGTACAGCTGCTCTTCCAGGTCTTCTAGCAGCTGCAGGCAGGGGAGAGGGACTCACTGTCAGAGGTTGCCTGATCCCAAGGGCCCCAGGAAAACCCTGTTCATCCCACAGCTCCAGAGGCCCAGTGCTTCCCAACTGCCTTGTGTTCTGCCCCTCACGTCTGGCAACCAGTGTCAGATAATGGAGGTGAAGGATGCAGGCACCAACAAAGGCTGTGGCCCTCTGCAAGCTGTGCGCTGCCCAACCCTAAGAGGCACGGTTCTCATCAAAGACATCATAGATTTGCACATTTATTATTCCGATTTTTCTAGCAGAGGGAAGCAAAGCATCTTGAGGAAAGGATGCCTTTTTCTAACTCACACGGAAGTGCAATATGGGTGAGCTGTGGCCCCGCTCTGGATCCCCCTGCATACCTCCTCAAGAGTCACACTTGGACTTTCTTCTACAGAAAGTTTAAAAGTTAACTGTCTCAGGGGAGGCTGCACATGGGCTTAAGGTTTACACAAAAGTGTGAATGACTGATACCAGTAGGTTTTTAGAGAAACACAGGAGTGGGCCTACCAGTGCCCGAAGGGGAAGAGTGAGCTCCCAAGGCACAGATACCACCTGCTTTGTTGCTTGGCTCCAGCTTTGCGGGAAGCTTATTCTTCAAGATCAAAGGACAAGGAGCACTACATACCCGGGGCTTGACCAGCAGCTTCCCAGTGACCGAGAACATGCGGGCAAGACCTAGTGGAGTACACACTGTAGGGACAGGAGCCAGTCACTGCCAGACCTTTCTCACCCCCCTGGCCCCCCCACTCCCTCATGTTCCACCCTGGTTGCTCGGGCCCAAGGACCCCACCCATTCCTTCCTGCACCCTGCACACTCACCCAGGAGCAGCAGGACCCCAAGGAAGGAGATGCAGGAGTAGAGGTAGGGGAGGTAGTACTCCCAAAAGTCTGGGGGGGGGAGGGAGGTAAAAGAAGAGGAGGCAAGTCAGCCCATCTCTCTCCTCCCACTTACTGGGGGCTGACAAGCCTCAGTCTAGGCAAGGACACAACTCAGAAGCAGACAGGGCTGGGCGAGCAATGCAAATGAGGAAAGCTGGCCCTGTGTCAGGATCATAAGCCTCATCTAAAGGGGACAACTGCCCCCATTTGACCCGTCACTGGGGAAGAGTGTGACCAGATCCTTTTCTCTCTCATCAAGCAAACCAGAAAGCTGGACCTTAATATGAAACCTGTCATTTTCAAATGTTAGCAACTGACTTAAAATATTTATGCCACTGCATAGGCCCAATGGGACATTTCTACAGGTTGGATTTGGCCTGGAGTCTATCAGTTTGAAACTTCAGAGAGAGGGTCTCAACCTTCTCCACCTTAGAGGGATACAGTGTTCCAGGCAGGGGGATACTGGCCAACTGAAGAGCCACTCAGTGGGGAGGAGACGCTGGGCCTCTCACCATAGAGAGACTCCCTGCTGGCCTTGTTGTCCACGATTGCTGACGCCACCCACACCATGCCCAGCACTAGCAGGGTGAGAAGCACCAACATCACCACCGTCTCGTAGACCCGGCCCAGGACACCCTACAAGAGGAGGCAACATATGCAGGGGAAAGGAGGGTCAGTATCAGGGCAGTGCCAAGTCCATGCTCCCAGCCGCCCAATCTGGGGGCATCCCCAATACTGGGTGTTTGCATGGGCAACTCCCCTTCCCAGATCCGTTTCCCACCCTTGCCTACCCTGGAGGCTGGATCCTGAGGTCTACATCACCCAAATCTTTGCCCTCTGGTTTCCTGTCCAGTTTGCCCAATGGGAAGCACCAGATGGAGAGTGGAAGGTAGGAAGAGAGAGAGGCTGGGGTATTTTCCTGTATTTCCTCCTACCTCAGGCATATGGTGTTGGCAGTGGCTGGGTCCCTCTGAGAGCACAGCTCCTCTGCTGGTTTGCCTGCCCAGCCCCCCAGCTTCAACTATCCATAGGTTCCAGAAGCCACTTCCTCCCTCTTCCCCCTCAGACTTAGGGGTAAAAACGACTTCTTGCTGTCCCAGTGCCTCAAAACCCTTATTGGTTCCTTTCGATCTGAGTAAACTGCTTCATTAAAATTAAAATCTCTCCTGTTCACCCATTTGAGTGGAACTCTATTTCTGGCATAGGCTGATTCATATACCCCTTACTCACCTTTCTGGAACCAGCAAAGCCTTCGGACTCAGTGAAGAAGTATGCAAAGGGCATGAGGAAGATGAGGGACAGGTTGGAGAAGAGAAAAACAAGGTTCCAGAGGCCTAGAGCAAAATGGGAGAAGTGCAGGCATTACGTGAGAAAGGGCAGGAAGGACCCAACCCTCCAGGGACTGACTGTGGAGGGGCCAGAAGCCCACATGACTGACAAGGCCAAGGGCTGCCTGAGTCTGCCTGACCCTCTCTGTGCCCTATCCCCACCCCAAGCTGCAACCAGGAACCACACACCATGGATGAGGGAGCCGTTGAGCCACTGGATGTAGTAGTTCTGAGGCAGGGAGAGTAGCACCTCGTTGCTGAGGATGGAAAAGGGCAGGAGCAGGACAGCACCCAGGGCGACTGCCAGGGTAAACGTGCACAGCTCGAGCCTGGGCAGAGAAGGAAATGGGGCCCTTGCTCAGCTCAGACACTCACCATCCTGTGCCCAAGTGGCCAAAGTCATCCCCAAGGGCACTTGAGGCTTCTCCTGGAACCAGCTAGAGCAATGACAGACCTAGGGAAGGAGCCAGCCAACTACCCACGGCCCTCCTTCCTCCAGCCCTTGTTCTCCAGGCAGCCTTGGCACAGGGATGTACTCTTGGACAGGCACAACCTCTGGCATTCGTGGGAACCTGGGCACCTGCCACATCGCTTGCCCAGGCTGTCCCCAGGAATGTTAGGGTGTGCCAGGCGTGTTGCCAAGGCTGAGGGGCCTGGTTTCTCTTCCCTGCTCAGGGATATGGATTTCTGAGCTGCTTCCTTCAGCCTGGTGCTGTGGCCTGCATGAAGGCACTAGGACAAGGGGGCAGTGGGAGGGCTGAAACCCAGTTTCATAGCTTAGATGGTCATCTCTAGATTTTCCTCTGTATTGCTAGGCAAGAATAGTAGCCAGGAGTAAAGGGCCTCCATTTCAGATCCAAGTATGCTCTGCACTTGGGGGTTTCTACCTTCTCCGCCCTCTGCTCTGTTTTCATCAGTCTGCACTCCCACCGGCCCCTGGGAGGTGGAGCCATTGCTGATGACTCAGGCCTCAGCTGACAACTCTTGGCCATAAGGCTCCCAAAGCTCCTGGCCTAACCAGGGAGACAGGAACAGCAGCTTTTCCGAGCGTTCCCAGGGTGGGGTAAAGCCGGAAGAAGCCAGAAATGGGGTGGCAGAAACTCACTCTTCACTCCATGCTCTCTCTCCTTTCCCCTTGTCCCCCCAGATCAGGGCGCTCCCCAGATCTCAGGTCCTAAAGTTCAGGGGTGCCCAGATGCTGAGGCAGCAGCACTTACACAATCTTGTTGACCGTGGCATCTTCATCATCCACTACGAGAGAGAGAGGCGTGGGGAAAAGGCAGGACATGAGCAGGCAGCTCTGGGAGCCATCTGCATTGCAGCATGCCCACTGGCCCCATTCACCCCCTGGAAGAAGGGCCTGGCGCACAGGAGCAGGGGCTCTGGAAGAGCGCACACCATCAACACTGCAACCCAGTACCTTGCCAGTCTGAGGGAGCACAGGCCCAGACATCCTCCTCCCTCCCCCTTATTCTCACACATCACAGGTTCTTCTTTGTAAGCTCAAAATACAATAAACAACCAGTCTGTGAGGAATGGTGACATTAGTGGCTGGGTGCGAGGGAGAGAAATGAGAGTCACAGAAAGTCCCTAGGGGAATTACAATGGGGGTCGCTGCCTTCTTGGGTGGGCGGTCATGAAGTTATCCTAAGGTGAGGATAGGCTGGGACCAGGACAAGATGACCTGGCCAGGTTGGGGCTAAGAACTGGGGAAGGTGTGTGCACCCCTCACCCCACCCCCCAATTCACACAATGCCTACAACAGAAAAGTCTGGGCACACTTAGGCTCTCTGTAAAGATAAAAACAGTCACCAGGGCCTGGGGTGCCAATGGTCAGAGAGGTCTCTGATCCTGGGTATGGGAGCACTGGGAGAGGAGAGGACATGGAGCTTGTGCCCATGATGACATTCACCCTCCAGATGCCCCCTTCAGGTTCACGGAGGACTTTCACATTAGCCATCTCGCTTGGTCCATGCAATAACAATGGGCAGGGTAGAAACTCATGTCTGTTTTGTAGAGGATGAAACCAAGGGTCAGTGGCTTTATTAATGGCGGATACTTTCATCTAGACTTTCCATTCTTATCACCTTGTCCCTGCCTGTGGGGAAAGGGAGGCTGTAGAGGTAAAGACTCCCAAACAGTGCAGCACAGCCACCTTTCCTTTCCCAGTAGGCGCCATAGGCCCATTCCCTTGAGAATGGCCCCATGGCAACCGGACACTAGCAGAAGGCAGACAGAAGAGAGGGATGTCACAGGTACCTGTGGTGAACTCAGCAGGTTTCTTGAAGCGGGTCAGGGCAATATGGCAGAGGATGTAGAGTGTTGCAAACAGAAGCGTTGAGATCTGTGAAAGAATGTGAGCTGGGATGAGCAGCTCTAATCCTCAGCCCTTTCTATAGCCCCAAGGGCCTCACAGTTAATTCCCTAGTGTCAATCCCCCATAACAGGACTCCGTCAATCCCTCATAACAGGACTCCGTACTTCCAGGGATCTTCTTTCTCCCCAGTACTTCCTTCTAGTGAGGTCCTCAGGGGCCTCCAAGAAGGGCCAGAGGGGCTACCCCATGCATCTGGGAGAAAGCAGCATCACACCCAGTCCTAGGGGCTTTCTCGGGAGAACATAGCTATGGACCAGCTCTGATTGGAAATATGCAGAACCCCCCCCCCCCCCCCCCCCGCCCAGAGATGCACATTCACACATCCTGAAATGGGCCAGGCAACCAGAGGGGATTTTCTCTGAGCACAGTATTGGAAAGGGAAGGTTTCAGGGGAGGAAGGAGATGCCTGAATTAACTGGGCACCCCTCTGCTTTCCCACACCCATAACCCCTCCTCCCAGACTCCAGGAGAGAATAAGCTGGAATCATCATGTTCCTAGACCATGTCAGAACTTTTACTCTGTGTTTACTCAGGGCCCTTAAAAAGATCAGATCTATGCTGGTCAAACCAGACTTTGCCCTTAAGACCTTAAAAGTGGGCCTTAGTTGGAGCCCAACATCTACAAAATTTCTAGAGCCAGCATCGGCCCCTTTAAGGGCAGCCAACCCCTGATCCTACCTGGGATGACTTCCAATTCCAAGGCTAGGCCTCCCCTGGGTGACCAGACCTCCAACTGACATTATGGCAGAACCTGGCCAATTTAATCTGCACATGCATGCATCCCTGCCCTACCCCAAGTAAGTTGCTATTGCCCTTGGGGGAGTGGATGCGGCTTAAGCAATTGAGCTCCTGCTTCCTACATGGGAGGTCCCGGGCCCGGTTCCCGGTGCCTCCTGGAAATACAAAAACAAGAAGCAAAACAAATGATAAAACCAACTTAGGGCGAAGCAGATGTGGCTCAAGTAAGAGCTTCCGCCTATCATATGGGAGTATCTGGGTTTGATCCCTGGGGTCTCCTGGTGAAAAAGAAGAGAAAGCGTCCCTGCATGATAAGCCAGTGACCACGTGAGTGCCTATGTGGTGAGCCAGTGCCCGTGCGAGTGCCCATGTGGTGAGCCAGTGCCCCGCGCAAGGCAGTCACGCAGCAAGATGATGACTCATCCAAAGAGAGAAAAGGGGAGAATCAAGGTGAAGCACAGCAGAGACCAGGAACTGAGGTGGCACAATTGACAGGGAACCTCTCTCCCTATCAGAGGTCCCAGGATGGAATCCTGGTGAATCCTAGAGGAGAGAAAATGAGAAGAAAAGACAACACAGACAGCAAAAACAGCAGGATGGGACAAGGGGAAAATAAATAAATAAAAAACAAACAAACAAAAAACAACTTAGGGGGAGCTGATGTGGCTTAGTGGTTGAGTGACAGCTTCCCACATATGAGGTCCCAGGTTCAATCCCCGGCCCCTGGTACCACCAAAAAAAAAAGTTGCCATTGCCCAGGGTAGGAGCCACTGGCCAGTGTGGCCCTACAATGAGGGCAGATAGTCTCAAGAAGAGAAGCTACTGCATATCAGGTAAGTCAAGAAGGAAGGATCCATCTCAAGGTCCTCCAGTTCCCAAAAGGAGTTGACTCCAATTATCTACACAAGGAGGGAAGAAGCCAGGAGAGCCATGGATCTGGGACAAAGGTGGGAAGCAGAGGACAAAGTTGACAACAGGAAAGCAGAGTAGGAAGGACCACTCAGATTCCAACTATGAGAATTTTACAGCCTAGTGCTCTACCCTGGGCTTGCGTAATAGCCAAGGAGGTGGGAGGGCTCAAAAGGTCAGGATGGAGTTCCACGCTGTTCCGCCGAGGCGAGGCTGTTCCCTAGAGCAGGGGATGGGAGTCAGGCGGGGGAGGCACCAGAGGCCTTCAAGCTGCCCTCGGCCAGCACTGCTGTCCTCAGCTAACAGGACTAAACGATGGGGGAGACACCCAGGAGGCTGCTTCTCTGTCCAAGTTCTCATCCCTCCCTGTTCTCTGGGAACGTAGGCCTTTGGCCCTACACTGTTTCGAGACCTGGGCGTGTCTCCACCATACGGCCCAACCCTGCCATGTGGGACAGTCTACCAAGGCACACACGAGGCTTCCTGCAAACAGGCTTTGACAGGAGTCCCACGCATGGCCTGATACATTTCCTACTTTTCAGTCCTCGCAGGCAAGGGCAGACCTAATAATGTCACTTTACCCCTTCTCCAATCTGAGGCTGCCCAGGGCACCCTAGAACCCAGCCTGAGAAAAACGAAGGATAACCCCATTAGTGCCTTCCACCACCCTCAACATTTTTCCTATTCTTCCAAACCTAGGGAACTCTGGGGAAGGAGACAGAGAAAGGAGAGAGAAGAGACTTCAAAGCAGGCTTGAAGATTCGATTCTCCAAGCTACACTGGGTGCCCCCCTGGGTGCCCGCCCCCCCCCCCCCCCCCCCCGCCGGGGAGTCAGGAGCCCTTTGTCGGGCAGGCTCAGCTGGTGCTCTAGGGGACAGGTAGGGAGGCAGGAACAGCAGGCAGGGGTCCTTTGGAGCACTGAGGGGAGCCACTCACCGGGGGAATCTTCCAATGGCTGGGAAACAGGGACCTAACAAACATCAATGAAGTACAGGAAAGACGGGGGTAAGTTTAGCTGCCTCCCCCCGCTCTACACATTAGAATCCACGACAGCAGGAGTCCTTGCTCCCAAAGGGCACCCCCAAGTCTTTTCTGCAATCTACCTCAGTGTGACAACACCGACTGAGTTTGAGGGAGAAATGCAAATAAGCTCGTCCCCCCAGCAAAACCCGTCGCTGCTAGACTCTCAGGCTGAACTACGCAGGCTCGCCAGCAGCCTCGGAGATTGAGCCACCTCGGCTCGGCGCGGAGACCCACGCCCAAGAACACCGCGGGGAGGGCAGGGGCGCGCGGGGCGCGGAGGGGAGGGGCGCGCGGGGGAGGAACGGAAACCGACGCGCTTTGTTTACCGCGCAGACACCCCGCTGGTCCCGGCTGGGGGTTCGCCCGTCTCGGCCCCGGCCCTCCAGTCCTGTAGGGGGCCTGGCCGTTCGCCCCCGGCCGGGCAGCGTCTGGCGGCGCTCGGAGCGCGGCGTCCGCACTTGGGCCCAGCTTCTCCCCGTGGCCGCGCCCCTCGTCCTCCCCCTGCCCGCGGGGTCCCGCACTCACGATGCACTCGCGGACCCGCTCGTGGAACAGCTGCTCTCGCACGGATAGCACCTCGTAGTCAGCTTCTTCCATACTCTGCTCAGCATGACTGGGACGGGGGGGGGGTGTCTCCGGGCCCGGGAGGACGAGCGGGGATGAAGCCGCCGCCGCCGAGCACCCGGACCCAGCCGAGGAGCCTCTCCTCGTACCCTGCGGCGGAAACTCGGCTGTCGAGTGCGCGAAGGCGGGCGTCCGGACGCCCCGCCCTTAAAGGGGCAGGTACAGCGCGCCTCGCTTTAAAGAGCTCCGACCCCCACGTCCTCAGACACGCCCTCCCTTTCTCCTCTACTCGGTCCGCTGTAAGGTCGGGCTACGGTCAAATCTCTCGCAAACACCGGCCACCTCGCTGGCTGCCGGGAAGCGCTGTCGTCGCGCTCTCTTTAAGCGGCTGCGTGACGTCACAAGGGTGGGCGGGCTCCTTCCAGGGAGGGGAACTCATTGGCTCCTATGAGCTGCCGCTCATCGCTGAAGGAGCACTGGTAGGCTTGCCTGAGTGGAAGGAGGCGGGACCTTTCGGACCTGCTGGTGCTCGGTCTAAGACGTAGCAACTGTCTCCGCCTCCCGCTATGGAGGAAAGGATGGCGACGTTTAGCGGTTTGTTAACATTTTCTTTTGGTTCGACCTGGATAAATGAACCATTTGGATGAGGCCAGCCAAGCAGGATGTGAGACCACCATGGGGGTTCTGGAAGGTACCTCTGTCCAGTTGCAGCGTTTGCTGAAAGCGTTTGTGTTGGGGTGTTCGGGGACCCCGGGGGGCGGAACGGGGAGGGCAGGGCGCCGCCAGTTTTCCCTCATTTCTTATTCAGTCTCTTTGGTGGAGAGACAATTACAGAAATCTCCTCCTGAAACTTTGGAGCAAAGACCCACCGGGAGTGATTCCTGAGTGAGGCCGCCGAGTCAAACTTCAGCTGGCCATCTACTATGTGCCACTCACTTGATGGATTTTCTCTCATTCTAACGTCACAACAACCCTCCGAGGAAGGTTTTGTTTAGGATTTTAGAGCTTAGGAAATAGCGAGAGGTTGTCAGTACTATTTGTAAGTCCCATCTTCGTGGGCTTCATGAAGGATTTCAAGAAGTCCTTTAAATTGGAGGGAGCAGAATGGGGACAATCGAAAGAAGGGCCGAGTTCTTAAGACATACTGAAGAGTAAAAGCCCCATGCTCCCGGCCTAGATAGCACCCAGTTACTATCTGAGCAAGAGGCGGGGGCCAGAATCGTTAACAACGGAATAGTTCTGTACCCTTTGTAACCTTTTGGGGGCAAGTTACTTTTATCCGCTTTCTGTTTCCCCGGTGTTTGCAGTAGAACCTTGGGAAACAAAAATAATACACATACTTGTCTTCGGTGATAGCAAGATAGTGAGAGATCCTGAAGGGCCGGTTTCCCTCTTGGCAACTGAGCTAGGGGTGAACAGAACTCCAACGGGGAGCCTGGGTAGAGAC
Source organism: Dasypus novemcinctus (assembly GCF_030445035.2). NCBI lineage: Eukaryota > Metazoa > Chordata > Mammalia > Cingulata > Dasypodidae > Dasypus > Dasypus novemcinctus. Next base: position 21,205,482 of record NC_080684.1, read on the forward strand.
AGTTACAAAGAAAAGAGAACAGGCTCTGCTTGGAGGAAGTGAGAGCACAGGGAGGTGGCTTGGGCCTACTGAATATCCTTTTTTTTTTCTCTATTGTTTTTTTTAAAATTAAAGTTAATAGATCACAAGGAACGTTACATTTAAACATAAAAAACAAAAAATGTAAGAGGTTCCCACATAACCCACTCCCCACCACCCTCATCACTTTGTAAATTGTATTTTTTTTTGAAGATATATACATCACAAAAAAAAGTTATGTTAAAAAATATAAGAGGTTACCGTATACTCCCTACCCCCTACCGCAGTCCTCCCACACCAACAACCTCCTCCAACACTGTGGCACACTCATCGCACTTGGTGAACACATTTTGGGGCACTGCTGTACTACATAGATAATAGTTTACTCTGTCGTTCACACTCCCCCAGTACATTCAGTGGGTTATGGAATGATATATAAAGTCCAGCATCTGACCCTGAAATGTCATTTAGAACAACTCAAAATCCCCAAAATTCCCCCACAGCACATCTCTACTTCCTTCTCCCTGCCCTCAGCAAATACGGTGGCCACTTTCTCCATCTCCATGCTAAAGTTTCTTCTATTACTGGTCACAATAGTTTTATAGTAGAATATTGAATCTCTGGACTGCCCATGTGCCAGCTGGGCCCTGAACCTCAGTAGAGTGGCGACTCCTACTCTCTGGTTTGTTGGTCTTATCCAGGTCAGCTAACAGGGAGGTGAAGATGGTCAACCACCACACCAGAGAATCAAGAGTGCCTACAACTGCATCCATCATCTGTGTGGAATCTAAGCCCCCTCTTGATCTAGAGGTGGAGAGGACATCACCATCCCAGGGTCCACAGAATGGAGGGATAAAATATGGACTAGAGTGGACTCACTGATATTCTACTATAAAACTATTGTGACCAGTAATAGAAGAAATTTTAGCATCGAGGTGGAGAAAGTGAATATCTTTTAATATTTTAGGTGTCAGTCAAGTTTTGAGAAGATAAATGAATGGCTTAATGCCCTGCCCTGGGGAAATTGTAGGTGAGAGGCAGATAGAGCTCTGGGGCTTAACCCTTCTTTGTAGATTTTTATCTCAACTGAAAGAGGCAATGTGCTTTAATGATCTATTAAAACACAAGTCAAATCTTGTCCCAGCTTATGATCCCTCAAAAGCAGTCTATTTGCACTTAAAAATTCATCTGCCTTGAAGTAGTCTAAAAGGCTCTCAAGAGATTGCAAAATGGTGGCTTTTCAACTGAATTTGATAGGCTATGTTTTGCTTGGCTCTCAGAGTTTTGTTTTGTTTTTAAACAAAATTTGAGCCAACATTTAAAAATCAGGAGATGGCCCTTTAAAAATTGAGATTTTTTCTCTCTTAAATAGATAGAAGATATGCTTGTATATACATAGCTTCTGTAAATGAGGCAGAATGTGCTCCAGCCTTTCCGACCACCTATCTATCACTTGGGTAAGTCCTTACAGCCCACCACTTATTTCATGTACATTGTCTGGCCAGCTGGGCATTGGCGTTTGTGATCCATGATCCATCTCCTCTGCTCTGCTCCAGCTCAGCACCATCCTCAGCCTGTTCTTTAGTCAGTTTTTAGACCCTGCCAAGCTCATTCCCACCTTAGGTTTCTATGCTTGCTGTCTCCTCTCTCTGGAAGAGTTCTCCCCTTCTCTTTCTTCCCACTTCACTTTTGTCTGGCTCCAATGGCCTTCAGGCTTGAGCTTCAATGTTACCTCCTCAGAGAAGTCTTCCCCCACTGTGTAATCTAAAGCCACCTATTTCTGTCATATTATCTGTTGTAGGTTGCCCTATTATATTTGCTTTGTATTTGTTTGGCTCCTCAAGGGAAAGAATCATGTCTGTCTTGATCAGGATTATTTCCTTAGCCCCTAGCCAGGTGCTTAATGCATGGTAGGCACTCAAATATTACAAATGTAGTGAGAAAAGACGGTGGCACTGCTAACAAGCACGAGAGCGCTGTCATTAAGGCTAATCACGTTCTCTCTCTCAGCCTCAGTTTTCTCATCTGCAAAATGAGAAGGCCCCTTAGATTGCTTCCAAATCTACTACATCTAATGTTCATGATCCTTTACAATTTACAAATTAATGCGACAGAACCTGAATCACAGACTATTATACCTATTACTATTACATCTATGACATTTGATTCTTACAATTGGTGAACAGGATAAGTCTGCTTGAAGACTTATCCACAATGCACAGATGTGTACAATGGAAGCAAACTTTAAAAGACAAACTCTCAGTAAATTAGTTTGGAACTGTGCAGTATAATACAAGCTTAAGCTCAGAATAGAGAGAAAGAATCTAGCAGACTACCTAGAGAAAGTAGTTTGGGCATATATTAGCCAGCCAAAAGGATGCTGATGCAAAGTATCAGACCTCTGTTGGCTTTTATAAAGGGTGTTTATTTGGGGTAAAAGCTTACAGTCACAGGGCCCTAAAGAGTCCAACTCAGGGTACCATAAGAGGCATTTTCTCACCCAAAGTTGTTGGCCACATGTTAGAGTAGCGTGGCTGTCAACATCTGCAAGTGTTCAGTCTTCCTTCCTCTTAAGGTTCCGTGGTTCCAGCTTCTTCTGTTCTCAGCTGTAGGCTGGTATAAGGCTCTTCTCTCCTGGGGCTTGTTTCTTTCGAGGCTCAACTGCTCTGCTCTTTCCACAAGGCCAGCTATAAACTATCAGGCAAATGACATGTCTCTCTTCCCCGGGCCTCTGCCGTGTCTAATGGAGCCTTCTCTCTTTCCTCATTTATCTGCTTCTCTGTGTGTTCTTCTTCTTCATGTGTTACTTCCCAGGGCTCCAGCATCAAAATTCAAACTCTGTCCTCTGCCATGTCATTTTCTTTGTGAGTCAACATCCTGCTGATGTGGCCGAATCAAAACCCTAATCATAATTTAATGAAGTAAAAATGAAACCTCTGAATTTAATGCAATTTTACATGCCCAGAAAAACAGACCAGTTTACAAACACAAGCCAGTATCTATTTTTGGAATTCGTAAACAATACCACCTGCCACAGGGGTCTACCAACAATCGGAAGTATGTGCTCACAAGTCCTCGAGCCCTTGTTTACAAATCCATTGGAAGCATACCTTTCTTTCCAACGGTGTTTAGAATTGCTGAAGGCACCTCTCTTAACTGAATTACCACTTAAAAACACTACACAATATATTTTAAAAATTTACCAAATCTCCCTCCTTCCAAATCCTATCCACCTCCAAGACACCACCCAAATTATCTTTTCTCAAATCTTTTCCTAAAGAGATTTCTACTTCCTCTAAATGCTTAAGGCAACACCCATCTGTATAGTTCAGGGGGTGAGAAACAGTTAACCATGTCTGTACTGTCTCATGACATTCATTATTTGCTATTATTTAATTCTTTGGTATTGTTTAACTTTACCTTCATTTATGTGTCATTTATGTGTCTTCTCTCCCCTCCTTGAGGGCTGAAAACTTATTTTTGGCTTCTAATTCACACACACCCTCCTTCTAACCCCAGTGTTTAACCCAGTTCTCGTGGTAAACAAACAATGTTTGTGGATTTTATCTGTCCAGGAGATGAGTTATCGATTCTTAGTAGGGAAGGGGCCACATGGGGTAGATAAATTTCAATGTCTTCAAATAATACAGGGAAGGGACATTACCCAGACTGAGACTGTACTAAGTGCTAAGTACTAACAGATACTTTACACAGATTAATTTATTCAATGCCACAAGGACCCTACAAAATAGACTTTTATTTTTTTTTGTAAGATGAGGACTCTGAAGAGATTAAGTAACTTGCTCAAGGATTTACAGTAGTAAGTGGTAGAGTTGGGATTTGAACCCAGCCTGTCCTATCTCAAACCTCTTTTTCCCAATATTCTTCTGTTGCTTCTTAGTGCAACTTAGTGCCCACACACATTCTCCTAATTACTCTACTGCTTAGGAACTCAGTGTAGTAGAGAGCTCAAATGTGAACTTGAGGGAAGTGGATGTGGCTGAAGCAGTTGGGTGCCTGCCTACCACATGGGAATTCTTGGTTCAGTTCCTGGTTCCTCCTAAAAAGATGAGCAGACAGTGAGTGCAAGCAATGGCGGGGGGGGGGGGGGGAAGGGGGGAAGGGGGGATAAATAAATAAAATAAATCTTTTTTAAAAATGTGAACTTGAGACTCCCATTCATCTGTATCTATAGGGCTTACTCTTCTGCTCTTCTTTGTGGGGACATCTGAAGGTGAAGATTTATTGCTAAACAGCACCGTGAGAGGAACAGGCAGGAGACCCAGGGGCACTCACTCTCAGAGGTGACTGGGGTGGGGCAGGGTGGTGGGGATTAGGGAAAGTTGTCCTTTTCTTTCAATATTTCAGAAATGTTCACTCAGATTATAAATTATTTTAATTTTATTCTTGCTTACCATGTGTCCTGATTTTCCCACAGAAAATACAGTAAGTACAGAAAAGTCCCCGCTCACTCCAAGACTACCGTCAGGGTGGTTTTGTTCCTGGGACTTCAGGAAGTGCTCATCTAGCTATGAGGTGAACATACTATAAGTTTTAAACCTACTTACTTCTCTCTGTTGGGAATTACTGTGAGCCAGAGACTTTGGAATTGCCTCATGTCCAGGATGCCAGGGAAGCCAGAAAACCAGGAGTTCCCTTTAGGCAAGACCTCTCTGGATCTGAGAATTTTCTGTTGGTGGGGAGGTGGGCAGAGAAGGGTTTAAGAAACTTGGTCAGAGAGATTATATTCTTTTGTCCCTACCTATCTCTGACACCTCCAAAAATGTTTGCGAGAATAGTTATAATGAAAGATTGGCTTAAGACAGCAGGAAAGAATTGTGAAATTGTAGACTCTGGGAATGAGAGGGAACTTAGAAATCATGTGGTCTACCTATTTGCCTTTTACTACATGGGTGACATGCTGGTCCATTGCTGGTCCTAGTTAATTATTAGGAAGTGAGCTACAGTGTTTGTTCTTTCCCACTTCTCTTAGTTTGCCAGGGCCTTTGTAGTAAAGTACTACAGTCTACTTGGCTTAAACAATAGAAACTTATTGTTTCACAGTTCTGGAAGCTGGATGTCAGGATCAATGTGTCAGCAGGGCCATGCATCCTCTGAAGTCTATAGTGGTCGGTGGTGACTGGCAATCCACGATGTGCTTTGGCTTGTGACGTAACTCAGTCTCTGCCTCCATCACATGATCAGCTCCCTCTGCCTTGCTGTGTCTCTTCTGTCCCCTGTTTACAGTGTCCAAATTGCCTCTCCTTGTAAGGACACCAGTCGTATTGGATTAGGGCCCACCTTAATCCAGTTTGGCTTACATCTTAACTAATAACCTCTCCAAAGGTCCTATTAGCAAATGGGGTCATATTCATGGGACCAAGTGTTAGGACTTGAACATATCTTTTTTGGGGAACGCAATCCAGTCCATAACACCACCCTTTGCTGGGCCCTCTAGAGGTGATTTTTAATTTTAATTTTAATTTATTTATCCTCCTCCCCCTGTCTTTGTTTGCCTTTGCTGTCTGCTCCTTGTGTCTGCTCATCCTTTTTTTTAGGAGGTACTGGGAACCGAACCTGGGGCCTTTCATGTGGGAGGGTGGTGCCCAATTACTTGAGCCACTTCTGTTACCCCTCTAGGGTTTTGAGAGATAAGGCTGCTGTCACTTCTGGACAGCACCCCTTCATCTGGTTTCTCTTTTCTAAACTGAACATCTTTAGTTGCCTGAGTTACTCTGCCCAGGACCTCTTTCCTCTCCACCCATCCCTTGGAGGAAATACTTTTGAATTTGTCCTTTTTGAGATGAGGTACCCAGAAGTGAATAATGGATTACATAGTAGGATGACCAGTGAAGAAGATAGTGGGAACTTTTGAGTAAAAGGAATAGCTAAGATGACAATAGGCTGTTCTGGCAGCTAAGTCACCTTTGGCTCATGGCATGCATTCATTTGGTTATTGTGAGCTATCAGAAGTTCTTGCAAGCCCGTATATTGAGATATTAGACCTGGGCCAGAGGGAGGCTAAAGGATCTTCTTTATGAAGAAACTTAGAACAGGGCAGAAACTTTCCCATCTACCTCCATTTGACGTTGCTGTCCACCCTATAGGTCTCTTCCTGAGGCACCCTAGAAATTTGGGTCTGGGCTTAGACTGAAAAGGGCAAGGCAGTGGAGTATCAATCACTTCTAGCTTTCAGTGTTAAAAGTTTGAATCTGCCCTTGGCCACAATTAATTTTTTTTTAGGAGGTACCAGGGGTTGAACCCAGGGCCCTGTGTATGGGAAGCAGGCACTCAATCCACTGAGCTATACACACTCCTCTCACAATTCTTGGAATATTTATTGAGTGCCTCCCGAACTAGGTATTGGTGACACAGTGGTAAGAAAAATAGACATGGAGCTTATAAAATCAGATGAGAGAGAAATACATTAATTAAATAATCACAAAAAATAAATATATAATTACAAAATATGGTAAAAGCTATGAGAGAAAAGCAAAAGTGTCTGTGGAAATATGTAATGGGGAACCTGGTCTATTTGACCTACTCTCCAAGTGCCTGAAGAGGTGACATTTGATTTGTCATTTAAAGAAAAGTATTAATTTTCAATTATTAAATGTACAAAATAAAGTTAAAAAAAAAAAGAAAAGTATGAGTTAACTGGGCAAAGGTATGTGTGTGTGTGTGTGTGGAGTGTGTGGCAGGAGTATAACTGGCAGAGGGAAGAGTGTGTTTGAAGGACCCAGGCAGGAATAAGGTGATGAACTTGATTCCATCACAGTTGGACACAGTAGCATACAGTAGATGTCCGTTGGGAGACGGGTCGATCAGTTAGGAGAGTGTGGGGTAGGGCATTTATTTTGGTTTATGGACCAGATGGCAGAAAGGAGGAAGCCGTCCTTAGCAACACAATATCACGACTTGCATGATGATACCATGTCATTAGGTGGTTATTGACTTTCTGATCAATACTGAATTCCGACTGAACTGGCAACATCCTTACTACTTGGTTGACCCCAAGGCCATGTTTTTATCCCGTCTTCCCATCCTGGGGAAATATCCTAGAATTGGGAGCCAAGGCCAGGAAGCTTCGGTGTGCGGTATCCTGTGGCTACCTGATTCACAAGGGCCTAGCATGAGGCCAGGAATGGACAGAATAAAAATAATGTAAGTGTGAATGCCAGGGGTGCCGAGTCAGTCACTTCCTGTTTGTCGAGCATCTTCTCAGGTTCAGCTCCAAGGTGACAGCTAGGGCAGAGTTCACAAATCTGAGCTTAGTGCTTCTGGGCAGAGAACTCCTTGTCAGTGGTGCCATCTGCAGGGCACTAAGAAATTTGCCAGGAATCTATGTGATTGGGAGGGGAAAACGGCATCTCCAGGTAAGGGTGCTCCTTCCTCATCCCTTGCTCGAGCCCTGGCTGAAAAACCCCTGTTCCCTCTAACCTATGGTAGGCAAGATTTAAGGCAACTGGTCCTACAAGATAGGGGGTGGCATCACTTCCCTTCTTCCCTACCAATTCATCCTCTCATCTGTAAGACAAGGCACTGCACTCTTCCCATTTTAACACGACCTCAAGGAAGTTAAGAAAGCTGGGTATAAAGGCATAAGCATTCTGGTGTTTGAAAAAAAAAGGGGGGGGGGAGTGTCTGTAAGTTGGAGATGTTGATGTAGTTAAGGTTACCATTGTTATTATTATTGTCCTTACCGTCTCTTAAAGCTCCTTGGGCTTTTTCTTATTTTTATTTCTATTTGTTTTCTGAAGCAATGACTCATACTTCCTTGGCAGTGACTCTGGAGTCCAGCTAAGCCAAATTGTCAAGTCCTGAAGTGTCCTGCCCCTCATCTTCCAAGTATGCCCATTCATCTCTAAGCTCACAGATCCTTCCAGATTGTATCCCTCTCCTTACCACAGTCCTCTAAGAAAAGCAGAATGGTGCAAAAGGGAAAATAGACTCAGAGGATTATGGGGACCCGACTAGTGACAGAACCAGAGGCTAGGCAGGTGTCTGTCTTTACTGGGCCTCTCCACTCTGAAATTCAGCTTCTCAGGAGGTGTTTGAAGAGTCCTGGGTCTAGAAGGGGAATGAATTTTACAAAACCCTAGGGTTTAATTTTATATAGAACAACAAAGAATCTGCCTTGAGGGAAATAAGCATTTATTAATATTTTAGATCCCTTGGAACATTCTGTGGGCCATAAGCATTACCAGGCACTGTGCTTGCTGGTGGGGCAGAAATGTAGATAATTAGACCCTGATCTCACTGGCATTTCCTGGCTGCCTCAGGATATCATTATAATCAGGCCCACTCCCCCTCGTGTCCCCATGAGATACTGGTATCTCATGTCACCCAAGGCTTTGACTATAGCTATTAGTCATTATCTTGATTTATAAGACAATTGGGAACAGAGGGGACAGAAGGAAATTCTGAATATGGACAGCAAGTTGCACAGTAACCAAATAATTAGGGTATAAAGGGGATAGTTCAGCGGAGGTAGATGGGAGGTACCTGTCCTAAAGGAGGGTAACTTTAAAAAGCAACCAAAAATATTGAAATTCAGGTTTGAATAATAGGAAATGGAAAACCCCTTCCCTCTAAATGTTTTGTTTAAAAAAGCATTTCAAATATACAGAACATGATTAATTGTGGTACTGTTCTATTCAGCATAACCATTACACCTTAGGGTTTTATATATAATCCCGATGATTCTCACCTCTGACCATCGTAGTCTCCTCTGACATTGAATAGGACTAATGTGTAATGAATAGAATATTGTAGAAATGAGTGACTGTTGAAGTTAGGTCATAAGTGACACTGTAGCTTCCACCTTGTTCTCCGTGTCTCACTCACCCTGCCGGAAGCCAACTGTCATGCCGTGAAGATACTTAGGCAGCCTATGGAAAGATCCACGTGGTGAAGAACCAAGGCCACCTGTGATCAAGCAGCACTTACCACCAGAAAACAAGTGAGCCATTTTGGAAGCAGAGCCTTCAACCCAGTCAAGTTTTCAGATGACTGTAGCATCAAGTGAACACTGTGAGTGCAACCTGATTTATGAGAAATCGAGACAGAACCATCCCACTGAGCTGCTCCCAAATTCCAGACTCCCAGAAACTGTTATGAATTATACACATTATAAGCCACAAAATTCTTGGGTAATCTGTTTATGTAGCAATAGACAATTTAATTAAATAGTAAACACTCATGCACCTACCCCCAGGTTTGCCATGTTAACATTTTTCCTTCAACATTGTTGCTGCACCTACCCCCAGGTTAGCCATATTAACATTTTGCCTTGCTCAACATTGTTGCAGAGCCAAATAATGTAGTCTTTTTCCACCAATGCATATGGCCCATTAGTCTTCAATGTGTAAGTTTTCTCCTATTGCAGGACCTTTATTGGTCACTATGAACTCTGGTTCTGCAAACGTATCCCCTCCCATTATTATGGGCCTGGAAAAACAGCTCTTAACAACAAAATACATTCCTCTAGTCAACTTTTCCTATTCATTTTGACAGGTTGACAGGCCCCTTTAGGCAGCCGTCATATAATCACAGGATATTAAAAACTAATTGAACTAAATTTAAATAAGCCATTTTTCCAAGCACCGAATGAAAAGGTTGAGGTAATAACAGATCAGCATTAGAAACCAGGTTGCTTTTCTAGTCCAGTATTCTCCTTTCCCCACAGTACATTAAGGCAGGAACTGGGGTCCTTGCTATTACCACTGTTACAGAGATCCTACCTGCCAGGTGAAGATGAATGACGGCACACCCAGAATTGTAGAAATCAAGGTACTTTTAGAAAAAGCACAGGAGTCAAAACACTTTTCTTAAAGCATTTACTGAGACATGATTGAAAACTTTACAGATACACATGGAAAAATAAGACATGATCACAATCAAGTGTAGACAAGCTAACCAGAGAGCTTAAATGCCTTGTCAGCTAATGGAGAAGCTGAAGTACTGGGAGTGAGACATGCTGTAGGGCTGAGAAATGGGTACTAATATTCTTCTCCTTCTTCCTCACCTTCTCCTTCAACAGAATCTACACCAACCTCCTCATAATCCTTCTCTAGGGCAGCCATGTCCTCACGGGCCTCAGAAAACTCTCCTTCCTCCATTCCCTCCCCCACGTACCAGTGGACAAAGGCACGCTTGGCGTACATCAGGTCAAACTTGTGGTCCAGGCGAGCCCAGGCCTCAGCAATGGCTGTGGTGTTGCTCAGCATACACACAGCTCGCTGCACCTTGGCCAGGTCGCCACCAGGAACCACAGTGGGAGGCTGGTAATTAATGCCGACCTTGAAGCCAGTGGGACACCAGTCCACAAACTGGATGCTACGCTTGGTCTTGATGGTGGCAATGGCAGCATTGACGTCTTTGGGAACCACGTCGCCCCGGTACAACAGGCAGCAGGCCATGTATTTACCGTGGCGAGGGTCGCATTTCACCATCTGGTTGGCCGGCTCAAAGCAAGCATTGGTGATCTCTGCTACAGAAAGCTGCTCATGGTAGGCTTTCTCAGCAGAGATGACAGGGGCGTATGTGGCCAGAGGAAAGTGGATGCGGGGATAGGGCACCAGGTTGGTCTGGAATTCCGTCAGATCTACATTCAGGGCACCATCGAACCTGAGGGAGGCTGTGATGGAGGACACAATCTGGCTAATAAGGCGGTTAAGGTTGGTGTAGGTTGGGCGCTCAATATCAAGATTTCTGCGACAGATGTCATAGATGGCCTCATTGTCTACCATGAAGGCACAATCTGAGTGCTCCAGGGTGGTGTGGGTGGTGAGGATGGAATTGTAGGGCTCGACCACAGCCGTGGAGACCTGGGGGGCTGGGTAAATGGAGAACTCCAGCTTGGACTTCTTGCCGTAATCAACAGAAAGGCGTTCCATCAGCAGGGAGGTGAACCCAGAACCCGTTCCCCCACCAAAGCTGTGGAAAACCAAGAAGCCCTGAAGCCCTGTGCACTGGTCGGCCTGTTAGAAAAGAGAATAGAAGAGATAGTTATTACTCTTTGTGATATAAGCATAATGTTATTTGCACCTTTCATATCTAAGTGTTGAGATTTTATTTTGACAAACGCTTTTTAAAATGCAGATCACCATGGAATTATTCAGCATTTCTTAATTTTAAAAATTTCATTAAGGGAAGCGGACTTTGGCCCAGTGGTTAGGACGTCCGTCTACCATATGGGAGGTCCGCGGTTCAAACCCTGGGCCTCCTTGACCCGTGTGGAGCTGGCCATGCGCAGTGCTGATGAGCGCAGGGAGTGCCGTGCCACACAGGGGTGTCCCCCGCGTGGGGGAGCCCCACGCGCAAGGAGTGCGCCCGTGAGGAAAGCCGCCCAGCGTGAAAAGAAAGAGCAGCCTGCCCAGGAATGGCGCCGCCCACACTTCCCGTGCCGCTGACGACAACAGAAGCGGACAAAGAAACAAGACGCAGCAAATAGACACCAAGAACAGACAACCAGGGGAGGGGGGGAAATTAAATAAATAAATAAATCTTTTTTAAAAAAAAAACTTCATTAATACTTAAAAAAAAAGACACAAATCATCCATTTTAAAATTGAATTAAAAAAACAAAACACTACAGGAATAATTAATCTCTATTACATTTCAATTCTATGTTTGAAAAGAAAAAACAAACCCCAGCATTTATTTTGATGTCTTCCTGAGGGCTCATTTACTGTATATTCCTGAGAATAAACTTACCAGTTTGCGAATTCTGTCCAGAACCAGGTCGATGATCTCCTTGCCGATGGTGTAATGCCCGCGGGCATAGTTATTGGCAGCATCTTCCTTGCCTGTGATGAGCTGCTCAGGGTGGAAGAGCTGGCGGTAGGTGCCAGTGCGAACTTCATCTGGAAAGAAAAACAAAGCACCACCCGTCACCCACAACCCGCACACGCCGACTTCACCCTGGAGGGCATCGGTGGAGCCCCAGGACAGACCTCCTGTCCCAGACCCCTAGGAGCTCACGTGGGCTACTAAGTTCAACTCACCAATGACTGTGGGTTCCAGGTCTACAAACACTGCCCTGGGCACATGCTTGCCAGCGCCGGTCTCACTGAAGAAGGTGTTGAAGGAGTCATCTCCTCCCCCAATGGTCTTGTCACTTGGCATCTGGCCATCGGGCTGGATGCCGTGTTCCAGGCAGTAGAGCTCCCAGCAGGCATTGCCAATCTGGACACCAGCCTGGCCGACGTGGATGGAGATGCACTCACGCTGTGAGAAGGAAAAAAACAATTTATTCTCTGTTTCCTGTATAGTAAATTCTTATTTGTAGGCACAGTTATACTTTTTAAATCTATAATATTTTAATATCCAACTCCTTACTCGGTAAGACCCCTTTCCAGATCAAGAGAGCTTAGTCTCAGCTTCCTCCTTTGAAGCACCAAGATTAAGAGGAAGCCATCTGTCCAGTGCTCTGGCCCCAGGATCCCAATTCAGACCAGGTGGCCAGATTTCCCGGCAGCTCCCAGCACAGGAAGCACATTGTCAGAGCACTGCAGAGGAATGTGCTGCAGGGACGAGGGGCGGAGCTCTGCGGCCCAGGATGAATGAGCAATTTAGGGTGCGCGCGCCCCTGCAGCCGCCAGGGCCGCGCAGCTGCAGATGCCCGCAACGGACACGTCATCACCCACTCTCCCCTCCCTGCAGGCGTTCGGTTAAGCTTAGCACCTTCACATCTGTCAGGGCTCAGCAGGGGATTATCAGCCGCCCAGATCTGGACCAAGATCCTATTTCTGTTCCCTCAAAATCCCTCATCCCCACCACCTGCTCCCACAAGCATTCTTAACGCAGCTGGGTGGCCAGGGACGGACAGGTGGGCTCTACAGGCTGTTAGAAGGCAACTCCCTCTGTACTAGCTAGCATACTGCAGCACACCGCCTAGGAACCCCGCCCGCACTGAGCTGCGTGTACGAAGAGAGAACACTGCGGGCAGAGACACGCCCTCCAGCCGCAGCCCCCTCCCCCAGCGCGCACGCGCGCAGACTGTTTCCCGCCGCTTACTGGCGGGAAATAACGGTCGCGCGTGCGCTTTTGTCTCCTCTCCGCCCCCGCTTTCCGCGCTGAGGAAGTGAGGGCGGGAGAGCGGGCGCGCGCCCGCCGAGGACCCGGGACGGGGTGGGGGATGGGCGTGCGGGGCAAAAGATGGCCGCGCCTAGAACCCGAGCCGGGGCGCCGCGCCTGGGTGTTGAAGGCCCAAAGAGAGGCCCAACCGTGGCACGGGAGCCCGCTCCGCCATCCGCTCCCCGAATGCGAGCGGAAAACGGGGCGGGGTCCATCTCTCCCGGCCCCAGCAGCTCTCCACAGACCCGGGCTTCATCTCGCCCGCCGTCGCCCTCGCGCCTCGTCTTTTCCCCTCCTCATGGCCGGCGCTGGTCCCGCCCTTGGGGAAGCTGGAGGCCCTCTCGGCCTCCCCGGCTCGCTTTTCCCTGTTCTGCCGAGCGAGGCGCGCGGCGCACTTACCATGGTGGCTACGGGATGGAAGGCGAAGGCGACAGGAGCAGACGCGGGTCCCGGTTACCGTCCCCGACAAGCTAAGAGTCGAGGTAAGTAACGCACTGAGGCGGGGGCGGCCGGAACCGCTTAAGTAGCCGCCGGGGGAGGGCGGCGGCCATGGGCGGTGCTGCGGCCGAGAGCCCCGCCCCGGCCCGGCGCGCCCACTCGGCGCCCGCCGCGGCCGCCGCAGAGGCGGGGACAGCCCCGCGGCCCCGCTCCCCCCCGCGCCCCCCCGCCGCGCCCCCCCCGCCGCGCCCCCCGCCGCGCCCCCCGCCGCGCCCCCCGCGGCCCCCGTCCCCCCCCCCGCGCTCCCGCTCCCCGCGCCCCCGCGCCCCCGCCCCCCCCAGCGGCCCCCGTCCTCCCCCCCCCCCGCGGCCCCCGCCCCCCCCGCGCCCCCCCCCGCGGCCCGGGTTGCTGCAGTGCGCGGCGCGGGGCCGCGGGGGCCGCGTCCGGGAGGGAGGAGGCAGGCCGGCCTGCGTGTTCCCCGCCCCTGAGACCTGAGCAGGCCACGCAGTTATTTTAAAAAGAGGAAGCATCGTAGAAGGCAGAAACTTCTGATCCGGGTAGCTCAGCTGCCTGTTTTCAGGTTGCCGCAGATGGTCAGTGAGTTGGCTTTTCCCTTCGTTCCTTCGAAGGCAGTGCAGTCTGTATTTACCTGACAATGTGGAGGACGCGAGGCTAGGAAACATAACCGATTTTATTTGGTTTACCCTAACGACTTTTTAAGCTAAAGGTGCCAAAAATTGGAAGCAAATAGTACAATTTCAGTGATTAAGAAGGGTCCTATGGATTGAGCGTTCAAGCTGTTAGAAGGGCAGAGCAGGCCGCAGTTCAGCCCTCAGCCACCAACTTACCCCAACAGCCCAGCAGCCTTCAAAAAGGGAGATTTAAAGACACGGGTCAGCTCTAGTAGCTGAATTGAGGAGGTGAGGACAAACACTGGCATAGGGAGGAAATTGTCGGGCAACGAAAAATATGAGGAAGTAGGAATTCCTTGTGCTATTTAATTTTGTGAATAAGACTGCTTCATGTTACCTCAAGATAATCAATTGATTAGAACTTCGAGAACAAATAGACTAGTTTTTTGTCTATTTTTAAAAACTATTCCAAGACCATAAACTATAATATTAACCCTTGGGAATGCATAAGGTGGTTAGGGTTGAGGTGTGGTTTTAAAATGGTCCTAATGCAAACCTATTGCTGTTATTAGATGAACTATTCAAAGTATCCTCCCAATGATGGTGTATCAAAGACAAAAAGATTAAAAGAAGACAGTAAAAAGGCATAGTTCACACTCATTTATCGCCTTACGCAGATTTGATAAAGTCTTCACCTTTCATTTCAGACCAATAGACGTGTGTATATTTCGTAAGGGTATATTTGCCTGCCAGGCTCATATTCACCTGTATGAGCCTGGCAAGCAAACAAGGAAGATCTCATTTATTTTTTATAAATATGTTTCATAGCCATATTAAAAGGTTTTTGGCTCAGAATCCAAATTTGCACACATTTTCCAAACTGGGTTAGAGAGGACGGGAGTATATTTGATTATTGTTCTCATGTATTCCTTCTTCCCTCCCTCCTTCCCTTCCTTATTTTTCTCACTTATTTTTAAAAAGAGACAAAATAATTAGTTTGCCTTCACTGGAAGAGTGACTGTTAGGGATCCACCCTGCTGAACTCCATTTTACAGTCTGCTCTGGATGAAAGCCGTTTGAAAGCAGGCACCTCCCTCCTAGGTCTGCAGAATATCAGAGCTTTTACTGCAGAGATTTCCTCCTGTGAGCCTGTGAATCTCCCCAGATACCTTCCTAAAATCATTAGCTTTGCTAGCCTTGTTATCTGTGTATTCCCATGTTGTGAATAAGGAAGTCTTTTAGATTTTTTTAGGTTCCTAATGATATCTCAGGCTTCACAGAATGATAAAGCCAAAATGGACCTTTAAATATAATCTAGTCTGGTTTCTTTTGTTTTTTGCATAAAAACATTGAACAGTTCTAAATTAATTTATTTTGCTATCTCTTTAGTACCTGAAAGAAAAGGCTGACATTTATTCTTTTTTACCCATACTAAACCTGTATATTTGTTTATATTGTATATGCATCTATACACTTTGTCTCTATTTAACAACCACATAGTATTTATCTGTGACTGGAATATAAACATGATATTATCCACTGTCTTATGGTTTATTTTTATTTTTAAAATTTTTTAACCTTTTTTTTTTTAAAAGACGGTTCCAGGGATAAACCGTGGACCCGGTATATGAGACACTGTGCTCAAGCACATGTGCTATACCTGCTCTAGTGTCTTACCATTTTATTGATTGTTTTGTTGGCCTCTTTTAGAGCAGCTGTAACTATTTACATTCAGTCTTTCATGTAGTGGGAAACTGTTGCAATTTGAGGCACTTCCATTTTTGCTATATCATATCATGGCCATTTGCTACTGTTCTAAGTAGTCAGTAACTATTTTTTGAGTGTTCCATGTTGTGGTTTAGACACAAACATTCACAAAATATTTTGTTCATTTAAGTAGCTCTACAGGGAAATATAAAAAGAACAAATAGCAACAACTTAACTAGCATCGACTATTTACAAACATTTGGACTTTCATTCTTATTTCCATTGTTATCAATTTTTAAAAAATTATTTTATTTCTCCTCCTTGTTTGCACTTGCTATGTCTGTTGTCTTTGTTTCTGCAGGAGGCACTAGGAACTGAACCTGGGACCTTGGATGTGGGAGGGAGGTGCCTAATTCTCTTGGGCCACCTCTGTTCCTGCTTAGCTGTGTCTCTCATTATGCTTTTCCTCCTGTCTCTGTGCTTGTCTTCTTTTAGGAGGCACCAGGAACTTCTGCTCCCTGCTTTCTAGTGTCTCTCATAATGTTTTACTTCTTGTGTCTCTTGTTGCATCATCTTTTAAAAAAAATTTTAAATTTTTGTTTGTCTTTTTTTTAAGATACATAGACCACAAAAAATGTTATCCTGTTGTATCAGCTTGCTGGGCCTGCCTGTCACACCAGCTTGCTGTCATCTTTAGGAGGCACTGGAACTGAACCACAGACCTCCCATGTGGTAGGCGGGTGCTCAATCAGCTGAGCCACATCCACTTCCCATGTTATCAGTTTATATATGCCATTTTGTGTTCTGCTTTTTACATAGACAGATGGTGTAGGGAAAGAAGATGGACTTTGATTTCAGATATGACAATTCAATTCTGACTTTGTTAGTTAATAGTGATGTGACTTTATACCCTTAATTAACTTTTTTGAGCTTCATTTATGAATGGGAATCAATATTAGCCTGAAATAATTTTTCTTATACTGTCATATTCAACCCCATTAGTAAATTCTGTCAGCTTTATCCTTGAAATACGGCCACCACTCTTATCACATCATCCTATTATTTCACGGTT
Source organism: Dasypus novemcinctus (assembly GCF_030445035.2). Classification (NCBI taxonomy): domain Eukaryota; kingdom Metazoa; phylum Chordata; class Mammalia; order Cingulata; family Dasypodidae; genus Dasypus; species Dasypus novemcinctus. Next base: position 21,222,428 of record NC_080684.1, read on the forward strand.
TCTTTAGAATCTGAAATTATCTTGTTTATGCATTTATTTATTTAAGTTTCTCCATTAACTAGAGTGCAAGCTTCATGTCTGCTTTTGCCTTTCCATAAACCACCTTCTCCCATTCTTTCTTACCAGGTAGAACCCTATTATTATTATTATTATTATTATTATTATTATTATTTTAGGACATTCATGTGCTCAGTCCCCAGGGTATGAATCAAGCAATCCTGTTACCTTTGCCAAATACTTGCTTTCTCAGTTCCCTTTGTAATTATACCCATTTCTGGCCAAAGGGAAATGAAGGGAAGTCCTCTGGGGACTTTGTCAGAAAGATTTTCCTCTCACATAAAAGGAGAGTACTCCCCTGAGGCAAGCCTTTTTTTCCCAGATTTATTTATTTATCTGCCCTCCCCCTCCAATTGTTTGCACTTTCTGTATCTGTTCATTGTCTGCTGTCTGTGTCTGCTTGTCTTTTTAGGAGAGGCACTGGGAACCAAACCCAGGACAACTCCCATGTGGGAGGGAGACACCCAATTGCTTGAGCCACCTCTGTTCCTTGCTTATTATGTTTCTCATTGTATTTCCTCATTGTGTCTCCCTGTTGTGTCAGCTCGCTGTCTTGTTCTACTTCTTTAGGAGGCACGGAGTACCGAACCTGGGACCTCCCATGTGGTAAGTAGGTGCCCAACTGCTTGAGCCACATCCGCTTCCCAGGAAAGCCCTTTTGTTTCACTCTTCCTCCATGCTTTCTGCCTTTCTAAGTGTCCTATGAGGATGTGATGCCTGGAGCCAACTTAAAATCTTGAAGGACATTGAAAGAAAATCAGAGAGATGTCCAACAGAGTGCCCTCACATAGTGGAACTGCTGACCCAAACTTTTTTTTTTTTAAAGATTTATTTATTTATTTCTCCCCCCCGCTCCCCCCCTCCCGGTTGTGTGTTCTCTGTGTCTATTTGCTGTGTCTTGTGTCTTTGTCTGCTTCTGTTGTCAGCGGCACGGGAATCTGTGTCTCTTTTTGTTGCATCAGCTCTCCGTGTGTGCGGCGCCATTCCTGGGCAGGCTGCACTTTGTTTCACGCTGGGCGGCTCTCCTTACGGGGTACACTCCTTGCGCGTGGGGTTCCCCTACGCGGGGGACACCCCTGCGTGGCATGGCACTCCTTGCGTGCATCAGCACTGCGCGTGGACCAGCTCCACACGGGTCAAGGAGGCCCGGGGTTTGAATTGCAGACCTCCCATGTGGTAGACAGACGCTCTAACCACTGGGCCAAGTCCGTTTCCCGGCTCAACATTAAAATCACCTAACTCCAGACTTGTTAAGGACAGAGTAAATGACCTTATAATTTAGACAACTGTAAGTAGGCTGTGTTCCAAGTCCTAGAACAGTGGAACTGCTGACCCAACCTTAAAATCACCTAACTCCAGACTTACTGATTTTTGTTTTTGTTTTTTAATTTTTTTAAATGTTACATTAAAAAAATGAGCCCCCCCCACCGTAAGCAATGGGTGCCTGGGTTCTCCAGCTGGCTGATCGGTGCAGGATGCAGCCTTAACTTGCTGTACCTACTTGCCAATGAACTTTGGAACTGGGGACAGAGCCCTGCTTGGGGACTTCGGGCGTCCGCTGTCTTGTTTTGTGTGTTTGTGATTGCACAGGCACCTTCTATTTGTGGCAAGGGATAACATGTTTTTCATTTGGGTTGTGATTTAAAGGGCTTTTAAAAAAATAAGTGTATTTCTATAGAGAGCAGTCATATTCTGAAGTTGTCCTTGCATCATCTGTAGCAAATGTGTCGCAGCAATGTAAGCTATTGGTGCTCCACGATGTATGAGAATCCTATATGGTATGTGTTATTGTTTTAACTCACAACTTAAAAAAAAAAACGAAGTCCCCATATATCCCCCACCCCCCTCACCCCACTCCTCCCATAACAACAACCTCCTCCATCATCATGGGACATTCATTGCGCTTGGTGAATACATCTCTGAGCACTGCTGCACCACATGGTCAATGGTCCACATTATAGTTTACACTCTCCCCCAGTCCACCCAGTGGGCCATGGGAGGACATACAATGTCCAGTAACCGTCCCTGCAGTACCACCCAGGACAACTCCAAGTCCTGAAAATGCCCCCGTATCACATCTCTTCTTCCCATTCCCTACCCTCAAAAGCTACCATGGCCACTTTCTCCACATCAGTGCTACATTTACTTCCATTACTAATCACAATAGTTCCAAAATAGAATATCAGTAAAATCACCTAATTCCAGACTTATTGTTAAGGAACTAGTAAATTACCTTATAATTTAAACAACTGTAAGTAGGCTGTGTTCACAGTCCTAGAACAGTGCCTGGGACATAGTAGATATTCAACACATAATATATTGTTGAATGTTGAACTTGGTGACTGAGTACAGAGTATGAGGAATTTGAGGAATGGAGGTTAATTTCCAAGTTTCTAGTTTAAGTAACTGGGTGAAATATGGTGTTTTTCACTGAGACCAGAATATTAAAGGAAGAAGTGGTTGGGGAGGGACGAAAGGAAGCAAGAGAAGTTAATAGTTCAGCTTTTTACATTTTGAGATTTAAGTGTCTGTAGTACCTATTCCCAGAGATGTCCATTAAGCAGTTGTATAACAGATATGGAGAGAGGAGAGAGACTCAGATTTGGAAATCTTCAACATAAAGATGTTGATTGAAACCATGCTGATAGAAAAGACTACTCAGGGGAAATATGTAGTTCTAAGAGAGTGGTAGACTTAATAGAGAACCCTGAGGTAGAAAATCTGGCCTTAGTGGAGAATCCTGAAGAATATTCACATTTAAAGTAGAGAAAAGGAATCTCTAAAAGGAGTCTGAGAAAAATGATTAGAGAGGGAGAACTGGGGATGACATAATCCAAGGAAAGAGTGTTTCAAGAAGGAGAAGTGGTACAGTATCAAGTGTTAGAATAAGACTGCAAAGCATCCATTGTATATAGAAAACAATATGGCTTCTATTTTATTAATTTGTTGGACACATATTTATTGAGGGCCTTCATGACAGGTACTTTTTTAAGTGTGGGGTAGGAATAACAGTGAGCAAAATAAGTTCTTGCCCTTATGGTGTTTATGTTCTAATAAAGAATAAAGAAAGTGAACATAAACCAAAGAGATATGAAATGCAATGTTAGATAGTGGTGATAGGTGCTATGAAAAAAAAAGTATGGAAGAGAGATGAGAGTTACAACAGAGTGCTAGTTTAGATAGGGTGACCTGGGAAAGCCTCTCTAAGGAGGCAGTTTTTTGAGCAAAGACTTGAATAAAGTGTTAGAGTGGGCATTTCAAACAGAGGGAACATGAAGTGCAAACGCTATAAGGTTGGTTAAATAAGCATGCCTTTTTTTTTTAAAGATTTTAAAAATTTTATTTATATATTTCTCCGTATACCCTTGTTTTCCCTTTGCTGAATATTTTCATCTTCCTTGTTTCTTTAGGAGGCACTGGGAGCCAAACCTGGGGCCTCCGATGTGGGAGAGAGGTGTCTGATCACTTGAGCCACCTCCGCTCCCTGAGCATGTCTTTTTAAAAGAATATCTGGTGATGTTTGCACAACTGTAAATATACTAAAAACAACTGAATTGTTAAAAAAAAAAATCAAGCCGTGAGACCAGTGCAGAGTAAGTGAAGGGGAGAGTATTACATGAAATGAGATCAAAGAGGTAGCCAGAGGCTAGATCATGTAAGGGTCTTAATGGCCATGGAAAGACTTTGTGCTTTATTCCAAAAATGATGGGAAGCCGTTAGATAGTTTTGAGCAAAGGTGTGACATATTCTATCTTACATTTTAGAAGAATTGCTGTGGCTACTGTGTGAATAAACTATAGGAGATAAAGAGTAGAAGCAGCAGAATTGCCAGTTATTGTTGATGGTTTTCCAGACATTGAAGCTTTTGGTTATAAATATAAAATGAGTTAGACTGGTTATTTTGCTTTGCTTTAATCAGGTTTACCTTTTCTGTTTAAGCTATGAAACAGTTGGAGAGTTAGATTTGATCAGAGTTGGGGTTTGCTAAAACTACTCGGTTGCCTTTTGTGAAACAGAAAACAAGATAGTCTAGCAGACTCACTGAGAAGATAACAATATCTGGATGGATTTTTTAAAAAAGACTTATTTATTTCTTTATTTATTCCTGCCCTCCCCATCCCCTTGCCCTGCTGTTTTTGCTGTCTTTATCCATTTGCTGTGTGATTTTCTGTATCTATTTCTCTTTTTGGTCTTCTCTTCTTATTTTTTCTTCCCTAGGATTTACTAGGATATGATCCTGAGGACCTCTCATGTGGACAGATGTACTCTGTTAGCTGCTCCACCTCAGTTCTTGGTTTCTGCTGTGCATCATCTTAACTCTCCCCTTCACCTCTATTTTGTTGTGTCATCATCTTGCTGTGTGACTCACTTGCTCACGCGGGCACTGGCTTGCTGTGTGGACACTCAGCTTGCTATGTGGACACTGGCTTGCCATGGGGGCACTGGCTCACCGATGCAGGGACTGGCACACCATATAGGCACTGGCTTACCACACAGGCATGCTGTAGCAGTTTGATATGGTTATAAATTAAAAAAATAGATATTGGATTGTGTTTGTAATCTGTTCTGTACCTGAGCATGATTAAGTTATGATTAGGGCTTTGATTGGGCCATGTCATTAGGGCATTGAGTCTGTACCCCTTGGTGGGTGGGGACTCACAGATAAAAGGCATGGCATAGGACAGAGTTGGAGGCATTTTGATGTTGGAGTTTAATGCTGAAGCCTTAAGCTGGAGTCCTGGGAAGTAAGCTCACAGAGGAAAGAGAAGCAAGAGGAAGAGAGGAACCTGAGCCCAGGAAGAAGCAAGCCCTGGGAAGAGAGGAACCCTGAACCTAGAGAGGAGCAAGACCCTAGAAGAAAGGAACCCAGGAAGCCTGAACCCTCACAGACATCAGCAGCCATCTTGCTCCAACACGGGAAAATAGACTTTGGTGAGGGAAGTAACTTATGCCTTATGGCCTGGTATCTGTAAGCTCCTTCCCCAAATAAATATATAAAAACCAACCAGTTTCTGGTATTTTGCATTAGCACCCCTTTGGCTGACTAATAGAGAATTTGGTACTGAGGAGTGGGGAAGTGCTTTTGCAATTACCAAATACTGGAACAGTTTCATAAATGGTTAAAGGGTATTTTTTGGAGGAATTGTGAAATGCTTGATGGAAAAGGCGTAGATTGCTTTGAAGAGACTTTTGATAACAATATGGATGCTAACAAGACTTTTTATGATGCCTTAAAAGTAAATGATGAAACTGTTATTGGAAACTGGAGGAAAAGCGATCCATATTTTGAAGTTGCAGAGAACTTAGCAAGATTAACTCCTGGTGTTGCATGGAAAGTAGAATTTGAAAATGACGAGCCTGGGCATTTAACTGAAGAACTTTCCAAGTAAACTTGGGGAATGCGGCTTGGCTTCTGTTTACAGCTTGTAGCAAAATGCTAGAAGAGAGAAATAAGCTGAGGACTGAACTGTTGAACACAAAGAAAACAAACTAATTCTGGAAAGCCCAAGCCTCTGGCAATCAAGCTCCCAGATGAAAGTGCCCCACTGGAGGACTTAACTAAACTTGGCACTTGTAAATCAGGATTGAAGATGCAGTTATCTCGGAAAGACTTCTGAAGTCTTACTGTCTGATGGCTTGGACCTCTGCTTCTTGCATGCTAAACCAACAAGGTTTTTGAGAGAGCTGTATGAACAAAACCACTGCCAGCTTGGACTAAAAGGGACATGGAAAGGAGAGATTGAAGGAGAAACAACTTTAAGAGGAAAACCATAGAAGTTGAGATCTGGAATTAAGACGTCACCTTTGGCCAAGAAGGGAACCCCAACCAAAGGTTTAGTCAACCAAAGGCGTGCTGATGCAAAATACCAGAAATTGGTTGGTTTTTATAAAGGGTATTTATTTGGGGTAGAATCTTACAGATACCAGGCCATAAGGCATAAGTTACTTCCCTCACCAAAGTCTATTTTCCCATGTTGGAGCAAGATGGCTGCCGTCATCTGTGAGAGTTCAGGCTTCCTGGGTTCCTCTCTTCCTGGAGCTTGCGTCTTTCCAGGCTTGGAGTTCTTCTCTTCCCCAGGCTCCAGCTTAAGGCTTTAGCATCAAACTCTAACATCAAAACTCGAACACCAAAAAACCCTTAACTCTGTCCTTTGCCATGCCTTTTATCTTGAGTCCCCACCCACCAAAGGGTAGGGACTCAACACCCTACTGGCACAAGAGGTTTACATAATTACTTAATCAACTAAAACTTTGAATCCTATATAATCTAATATGCCCAGAAGGAAAGATCAGTTTACAAACATAATACAATATTTCTTTTTGGAATTCATCAATAATATCAAACTGCTACACCCACCCATGTGTACAGAAATGGTGAGTTTGCACCAGCAGTTGAAGAGGGCGGATGTTCCTACCCAATGTTTATGGAGAGTTTTGCTGCCTCAAGGTACAAAGAGGGTAAAGCACATTCCTCAAAGATTAGGGAGGTTGACATCAATGCCCCATAGGTCTGAAGGGGGTGGACCTGTCCCCTGTGGATTAGGGAAGGTCAGGTCATTAAGTCATTGCTCTGAGAGGGTTGAGCCTGTATGCCAAAGGTTAGGCAAGGCAAGGTGGTCAACTTATTGCTCTGAGAGGGTTGAGCCTGTGTGCCAAAGGTTAGGGGGAATATTGTCTTCATGTCACAGTACTTGGGGGTTAAGATTCTAACCCAAAGATTGGATAAGGTGTGGTGATCACCCAAACACTCTTCGAGGTTGAGATCCGGAGCTTGGTTCACACGCATGTGCTTGATGAGGGTTGAACCAAGAAAATGGCCATTGGGCAAGCCTGTGGAAAGGGTGAGTTCACATAAGGCACCAAGGAGAAGAAACCATCATCTTAAGTATGACTCTCAGACTTTGAAATCAAATGGAGGATGCCCTGCAGGTTACTGAACTGTAGAGGACCCCTTGACTCATGTTTCCTTCCCAATCTCTCCTTATTGTAATGGAAATGTTTATCCTTTGTCTGTCCATTTGTGTATTGGAATCAGAAATTGTTTTGTAAGTTTCAGAGGTCTATCGCAGACAGGACTTTGCCCTTGTATTTCTTTAACTAATACTTGATTTAACTTGATTGTGATATGATTTAGTACTTTCATTGTTACTGATTTAAGGTTTTTTTGAACTTTGTAATGTCTTTTTGGAATTCAGAGGGTGGAGTATAGCAGTTTGATATGGTTATGAATTCCAAAAAAAGATATTGGATTATGGTTTTTTAAAAAAGATTTATTTATTTATTTATTTCTCTCCCCTTCCCCCCACACCCGTTGTCTGCTCTCTGTGTCCATTTGCTATATGTTCTTCTGTGTCCACTTGCATTCTTGTCAGGTGGCACTGGGAATCTGTGTCTCTTTCTGTTGCATCATCTTGCTGTGTCAGCTCTCCATGTATGCCACACCACTTCTGGGCAGGCTGCAATTTTTTTGCACGGGGCGGCTCTCCTTGTGGGATGCACTCCTTGTGTGTGGGGTTCCCCTAGGCAGGGGACACCCCTGCAAGGCACGGCACTCCTTGTGCATGGCAGCACTGCACATGGGCCAGCTCATCACAGGGGTCAGGAGGCCCTGGGTACCGAATTCTGTACCTCTCATATGTAGGCGGATGCTCTATTAGTTGAGCCACATTCACTTCTCTGGATCATGTTTGTGATCTGGTCTGTACCTGGGTGTGATTAAGTTATGATTAGGGCTTTGATTGGGCCATGTCATTAGGGCATTGAGTTCCCACCCCTTGGTGGGTGGGCACTCAAAGATAAAAGGTATAGCAAAGGACAGAATTGAGGGTTTTTGATGTTGGAGTTTTGATGTTGGAGTTTGATGCTGAAGCCTTAAGCTGGTGTCCTGGAAAGTAAGCTCACAGAGGAAGGAGAAGCAAGAGGAAGAGAGGAACCCTGAGCTCAGGAAGAAGCAAGCCCTGGGAAGAGAGGAACCCTGAACCTTGAAAGAAGTAAGACCCTAGAAGAAAGGAACCCAGGAAGCCTGAACCCTTGCAGACATCAGCAGCCATCTTGCTCCAACGCATGGAAATAAACTTTGGTGAGGGAAGTAACTTATGCCTTATGGCCTGGTATCTGTACACTCCTACCCCAAATAAATGCCCTTTATAAAAACCAACCAATTTCTGTTATTTTGCACTAAAACCCCTTTGGCTGACTAATATGGTCACTTTATGAAGATTTATGATAATCTTTTTTATTAAAGAGTGGGAATTTATGGAAAACCTCTTTGAGGGCAGAGTATCTGCATAAATTATTTGAAATTCTTCTACAAGGGAAATTTATTTATTCATTTGTTTATGTCAGTAGGGAGTCATGGATATTATTTATTTTATATTTTGCATTATAAATCAATACTAGTTTATATATTTTTTGCTCAAACTTTTCTGCTTTGCCCACTGGGAGCTCTTTCAGTTGACTCCTGTATTCCTTTGACATATACCTATGAATGTAGTGTTTTGTTTTCTTTGAGCAGTTTCTTATTTTCTGGCACTACAAGATGTTCCAGGCTTATCTTGTAAATTTCCTACTGTACCTAGACTTAGAATCTCTATCTCCAGGGAGTTCTGGTGACTTCTATTGGATAATGGTATTAAAAACCAAGATCTGGGCAATAAATGTACTCATTTACCAGTGTATCATAGCTTCTAGGCCATCTCAGCTGACAGAGTAAAGAATTTATTGTATGTGTATATACTAATCCATGTATAAACATATTAATAGTTATAAATATTTCTATATGTAACTATTTATATCTAAGTTAAGTTAAACATGAGTTTGTTCTGATGTCTCCAACTCTAATTCATTACCATATGGATCATTCTTGCTTCCTCCTTTCTTATCAGTTTATTCTTAAACACTGAGAAACCTGACTCCCACTATTGTTGCTGCCTTTCTCTGCCCCTCCTCCCCTTTCAGCCCCCGCCGCCCTTCCCGCCAGTCCCGCCCATATTACCAACCTACAGTCTGCCCTCTTCCCCAGTAACTGCTTACCTCAGGTCTATCCATCAGCTTCAGCCTGTCCACAGCCGCCCCTTAGCCAACCCTCCCTTCATCACGCCCCTCCCTCTACCCACCCCTATATAACCAAGTGTACTTCCGCAATAAAGCAGACCTGTTCTTGTGCTCAAGCGGTCTCCGTGGTTCTTTCCTAACCGCGCGTTCCCCACACCTGGAGAGCCGGTGCTCCGCCCGGAGCACCCCCCGCCGGCGGTTCGACTGGAGCAGCCCCCCGACTCCTGGGCCTGAGCGAGGTTGGAATCCCCCCGCTCTGCCACAACTGGCGCCCAACGTGGGGCTCCTCCCCCGGCCCCTCTCTGCTGCTGCTGCTGCTGTAATCGGCGATCATCCTCCTCTCCAGGTAGGGACCCCTCGCCGTCGTCCCGCTCCTATCTCGTCATGGGCGCCTCTTTGTCATTGCGTCAGGCGCCTCAAGTCAGGGCCCTCGCTGCCCTGCTTGATGCCAATGGAGTCCGCGTCTCCCTGCGGCAGCTCCTAAAGTACTGGGATCTCTTGCTCCCTTTTAATCCGTGGCTCGCCACCTGCCAACTCTGGAGTCCAGATACGTACTCGCGTCTCATAGATCGAGTCACCTCCGCCATGGAGCACGAGAAACGCACCTTCCCAGCAGGCCTCTTACCCGTTCTCGTTGCCATTCGCGCCTGTCTCCTTGGCGCTCCGACCGAAGCCGTTTATGAAGCTTCTCCCAAACGGCCTCTAGACTGTGATCCCGATGACCCGGCCGACACTGACTCTCTGTCTAACCAACTTGCTGCTGCTCTCGAGCGCGAACCTCCCCGCCTGAGCTCCCCGCAGCAGACAGAAACCACTCCTACCGCTCCCCAAGATGGCGGACTTCTGCCTTCTTCCCCCACTTCTGCCAAAGATGGCGCGCATCTGGATTCTTCTTCGCCGGTGTCCTCCTCCCACCTCTACCCGCCTCTTCCTGCCCAGTCAGCATCCGGTTTGGGCCCGGAAACTGCATGGTCGCCATCTTCCGCTAAACCGGAAGCGCCCCTCGCGCCATCTTGTCCGCTGCCGGATGTCGCAGCTCCGCCATCTTTGCCGGCACCCGGAAGGGTCCCGCCGCCATCTTGTTGTCGCCCGGAAGCCGCTAAGCTGCCATTTTCTCACCCGTGTTCCGCTTATCCCTTGCCGCCGCCGTACGGCAATAGTCCTTCACCTGCCTTGGCTGCTCCATCAGTCCCCGGTGCCACATCTTCTCAAACCCCTCAGCTGTATCCACTGAATCCGCAGCCCATGCCGCAGCGACCCCAAACTTGGTTACCCTTTACAGCGGAAGAGGTCAGAACCCTCCACAAAGCTGTGAAGGAAGACGGGATTGGCAGCCCCTATGCGCAGCAACTCCTTGAGGAGTTGGGGACCCAACTCGTTCTCCCATATGACTGGATTGCACTGGCCCGTGCCATCCTGACGCCGGGTCAATTTATTGAATGGCGCGCCCATTACCAAGCGGCTGTTGACCGGCAAATCGTGGAGAATGCCCAAGCTGGCATCCTCGATCCCTCCGATGCATATACGGGGACCAACAATTATGCAGACCCTCGTTCTTATCTCCAAATTGACCCAGGGTTTTGGCACTGGGTAAAAGTCCTCGTCCAGCGGTCTTTCTCTCTAGTCTCCACCAAGCAGCCCACCAAACTCGTGCAACTGCTTCAAGACTCTAATGAGACTTTCCCAGCATTTGTCGCCCGTGTCCTTGAAGCTTGTCAGCGAAAAATTTCTCGCGAGGATGCCCAGTTTGTGCTGGCCAAAGAACTTATCATAGACGGGTGCCTTGCGCCGTTCCGGGCCATAGTCCTTCCCATACGCGACAAAGCTCTGCACGAATGGGTCCTTGCTTGCCGTGACGTCGACCCACAAGTCAAAACACTCACCGCTGCCTTTGCCTCTGCCATGGCTGTTTCATCCGGCCCCACTTCTGTCTGCTTTCGGTGCGGCCAGCCCGGCCACTTCGTCCGCGAGTGCTCCCAGCCAGGCCCAGCGCCTCGCTCAGACGCGCCGTTGCGACGGCCAAGGGGCCCTCCTACACCATGTCCGCGTTGTGGGAAAGGATATCACTGGGCCCGCGACTGCCGTGCCGCCCAAGGTTCCCAGCAGCCTTTAAACTCCCAGCGGGGCAGGCCTCAGCCCCACCCTCAAGAGGCCCCCAGGAGAATTCCCAAGCCATAATGTGGACAATCCCCATCACACACCGCCAAAAACCTTCACTGGAGCTCAAAATCAATGGGCAATGGCTCGATGGGCTCCTGGATTCTGGCGCTGAAGTCTCCTGTGTTCCCTTCGAAATCGCCGCGTTCAATCACTGGCCCCTAGAAACCGGCCCTCAAGTCATCGGCGCCACAGGAGCTGCTACCTCCTGGAAAACATCCCAGCCTCTGCATTGGAGCGACCGAGAAGGCCATGAAGGCCAAATTCGCCCACTCATCCTCTCGTCAGTCCAGACCATCTTATGGGGGAGAGATGTCCTCAGCCAGTTAAAGGCCCGAATCACCACAGAAGCCTTCTCAGCTGCGCTGCCCCCCCCCTTCTAGGGGCCACTGCTCCCATCTCAAGACCTGACCCTATTCCTCTGGAGTGGGACACAGAGGAGCCCATCTGGGTCGAGCAGTGGCCCTTACCAGCTCACAAATTACAAGCTCTCTCCGCCCTCGTCCAAGAGCAGCTACAGGCAGGGCACATAGAGCCATCCACTAGTCCCTACAATTCACCGGTCTTTGTCATCAGCAAAAAGAGCACTGGCAAATACCGCCTTCTCCACGACCTCCGTGAGATCAACAAACATATTAAGCCAAAGGGATCACCTCAACCAGGATGCCCGCACCCCACCGCAGTCCCCCAGCATTTTCATGCGGCAACCATTGACATCAAGGACTGCTTTTTCTCTATTCCTCTTCACCCCCGGGACTGTCCACGATTCGCGTTCACGGTTCCACGCATCAACAACCAAGGCGCAGCTCAGCGATTTCAATGGTGAGTATTGCCTCAAGGCATGCGCAACAGCCCGACTATGTGCCAACTGTATGTCAACCATGCTGTTGAGCCGCTGCACTCCAAGTTCAATCCGGAGCACACATACATCCTCCACTATATGGATGACCTCCTTTTAGCAGCGAGCTCCAGTGCGCTCCTCAATGATCTGCTCTCGGCAATAATAACAAACCTCTCCAGCCTCGGGTTTACCGTGCAGCCTGACAAAATAAACCTCCAGCCTCCTTTTCAATTCCTAGGCTTTCATTTTCATCGGTTCATCCAACTCGCAAGCCCAAAAATCTACCTTTCTGATAGGATGACGCTAACCGAGCTCCAGCAACTTTGCGGGCAAATCAGCTGGCTTCGCTCGGCGCTTCCCATCACAACAGCGCAAATGCAGCCCCTCTTCGAGCTCTTGCAGACCAAGGATAGCCCACCAACTGCAGTCACTCGCAGCATCACCATCACCCCCACTGCCCGAGAAGCCGTCCAACAGGTCAGCGCCGCTCTGCAGCAATGCCGCCTAGAGCCGTTCTCCCCTGACCTTCCAATTTTGGCTTTAGTTCTGCCGACGCTGGTCACTCCCACAGGTCTCTTGTGGCAAGATGGCCCCCTCCTCTTTCTTCATACGTCAAAAAGCAAGCTCCCAAAAATCTGCCCTTTCATAAGAGCCTGGATCGCGTTGGCCACTGACCTAGTACTTCTCTCCATACAAACGTATGGTATTCCGCCACACACCATTGTCTGGCCTTTAGATGCCAAAGAAGTTACCTCTCTCATCATGAACAATGCCCAAATGCAAAGCCTAATAGAGCTCTTTCGCGGCTCCTTTGACAACCACTATCCTCATCACCGATTGCTGCAGGGAATGTCTCAATTGGCGTTTTCCAACCCGTTCCATCCATTGCCCGCGTGGAACCCAATCCCCTCAGCCATCTCTGCCTTCACAGATGCCTCAAAAACGGCATTTGCAGCCATTATATACACTCCTGGAAATCCTGAGCCACAGCAACTGCTGTTCGCAAATGACTTCTCTGTTCAAGTAGGTGAGCTTCTAGCCGTCGCTGCAGTCCTTAACCTCCACCCAAACCAGTCTCTCAACATCTTCACTGACAGCCTATACACCCTTCAAGTGTGCCGCAGCCTCCCGCTTGCCACTTTCTTACCGAGTGACTCAAACATTGACCGAGCGCTCGCCTTCGTACAGCGACTGCTTGAGGCGAGGCAGCAGCCTTGGTTCATTGCTCATATCAGAAGCCACTCTGGCCTACCAGGACCGCTGGCTCAAGGGAATGACCTCGCTGATGCTTCTGTGTCAAGCCGCCAGGTAAACCCGGTCCTCCTCCATGAAAACCCTGCCGACGGGCTGCGGCTTGGAGACTTTGTTAATCAAGCCAAGCTCCTGCATTCCCAATTCCACTTCTCCGCGTGGTCCATCCGGAAGCTCTTCCCAGACCTTCCCATTGAAACTTGCAAACACCTTGTGCACGCGTGCCGGACTTGCGTGCCATTGTTGCCACTTGGGCCTTTGCAGCCTCAGGGTGTTAACCCCCGCGGCCTCCGCCCAAACTCAAGGTGGCAATTAGATGTCACTCATGTCAGTGCATTTGGCCGCCTCAAATATCTTCATGTGGCAATTGACACCTTTTCACATCTGTGCTATGCAGTCCCTCTTACGGGGGAAAGTGCTAAACACTGCGTCCAGGCGCTTCGCCAAGCTATTTTGTTCATGGGAATTCCATGGGATCTCAAGACAGACAACGGACCAGCATATCACAGTGCCGCCTTCGCCAGCTTCGTGCAGATGTATCACATCACGCATCATTTTGGCATTCCATACAATCCACAGGGGCAAGGAATCGTCGAGCGCACTCACCAACAGCTCAAGCTACTCATTCAAAAAGAAAGGGCCTCCTCTCCCCACAAGGCCCCCGCCGACGTCGTGACTGCCTGCCTCATTCATCACAATCTCCTAACCTTCGATGACCATGGACTCTCCCCCACCCATAAACACTGGGGACCCATGTGGCAGCCCTCGCAAGTTCCCCTCGTCCTTTGGAAAGACCCTGCCACAAATCGTTGGCAAGATCCAGCTCCCCTCCTAGCACAGGGGAGGGGCTTTGCTTGCGTCTTTCCAGATTCTGAGCCGCAGCTGCTCTGGGTTCCTGGGCGCTGCATCCGGCCTGCCACTGACCCATTAGTTCCACCGAACGATCAGTACCCTATGCCTTCGGTGAGAGAGAACATTGACAGTGAATACGGCCCAGAGGTCGCCCCGTTCACCCGGATCCAGCACCAGCCATCATCAAGGAACGCCCCTTCTTAAAACGTTTCAGACCCTTACCCCGCTCTCCTTACCCCCCTCATGCTGCCCGCTCGCCAAGTGTGGAGAGTGAGGAGTTTTCTCCACAGATGCCGCACCGTCAGATGATGCCTCTACACAGCCTCGCAGCCATTCTCTTCGTCCTGGCTTCCCTCGCTCTCCCAGCCGCTGCCAACCCGAGTCACCAGCCCTTCAATTGGACCCTCTCCCTCTGGCAACAAAAAAGGCTCCTCGCCTCGAACGTAACCACCTCCGCCCCCTCTTTCACTACTGATGTCGCCAACCTCACTGGACGCACGAACCTTCCGTTTTATGAGTGGGGGGGGACACAACCCCGCTGCCACAGGTTTCTCCACCTACTCCAGACTGCACGCCTATAGCTTCTTGTCTTCCTCTCCTTACTTCTCCCCAACTACTCCTCCCCCTCGGGCGAGGGGTACAGGGGCATCACAGGCCCGTTTCGCTGGCAAGGCTCGGCGCGCGCCAGGCGCCGGCGTGCGCCGACCCTAATGGCGGGCACATGCATCCTGGCCAGATGCTATGTCGTCCGCTCACGGCCGGCTGGTCCTCGTGGTCTCCCCCCACCCCTCGTCCTATTCCAGTACCCGTCCTTATAACCTCCTTTTCCTCCTCCTCCTCATAATCCTTGTCTTTTGTTGCTGCGCACGCCGAGTTATTCACACCCACAGTGCGCACCAAAACTTGTTGCCTCTATTTCTTTTTAAAACAAAAGGAGCAATTGTTGCCGCCTTTCTCTGCCCCTCCTCCCCTTTCAGCCCCCGCCGCCCTTCCCGCCAGTCCCGCCCATATTACCAACCTACAGTCTGCCCTCTTCCCCAGTAACTGCTTACCTCAGGTCTATCCATCAGCTTCAGCCTGTCCACAGCCGCCCCTTAGCCAACCCTCCCTTCATCACGCCCCTCCCTCTACCCACCCCTATATAACCAAGTGTACTTCCGCAATAAAGCAGACCTGTTCTTGCGCTCAAGCGGTCTCCGTGGTTCTTTCCTAACCGCGCGTCCCCCACAGCTGGAGAGCCGGTGCTCCGCCCGGAGCACCCCCCGCCGGCGGTTCGACTGGAGCAGCCCCCCGACTCCTGGGCCTGAGCGAGGTTGGAATCCCCCCCGCTCTGCCACACACTATCTTCCATTCATTTACTTAATTCCAGTTCACATGTATAGTGGATTCAGAATTAACCCCTACCCCTGTGGGAGATAACTTCATTGACAGAGTACAGTTCTTTTTTATCTTTCTTTCTAATTTATTTCTCTCCCCTTCCCCCCTGTTGTCTGCTCTCTGTGTCCATTCTCTGTGTGCTCTTCTGTGCCCACTTGCATTCTTGTCATGTGGCACCGGGAAACTGTGTTGCTTTTTTTTTGTTGCATCATCTTGCTATATTAGCTCTCTGTGTGTGCAGCACCACTCCTGGGCAGACTGCTTTTTTTCTCACAGGGCAGCTTTCCTTGTCGGGCACACTCCTTGCGCACAGGGCACCCCTATGTGGGGGACACCCCTGCATGGCACAGCACTCCTTGTGTGCATCAGCAGTGCATGTGGGCCAGCTCACCATATGGGTCAGGAGGCCCAGGGTATTGAACCCTGGATGTGCCATATGGTAGGCAGACGCTCTATCAGTTGAGCCACAATTGCTTCCCTAGAGTACAGTTCTTATGTACCTTCTTCCTATAGTCTTACAGACTCCACTCATTTCCAAAGTTACTTAATTTGGCACCTCCCTTCCTTCAGTGATTTTGTTTCATACCTTTATAATACAATTAAATTCTTTTGTGATAGTCTGCATTCCTTTCTGGGATCCCTTGACCTCCTTAATGACTTCAAAATTTTTTGTATACTCTTTGTATTATAAAGGTCTGTGGGTTTTGACATGTGCATAATTTCCTTGTATCTTCCATTGGAATATCATACAGAATAGTTTCACCATCATGAAAATTACCTGTGTTTCATCTATTTAACTTCATTCTCTGATCTCTTTACTATCTCTAAAGTTTGCCTTTACCAGAATGTCATATAAGTGGAATAATGTAGCATGGAGCCATTTTTGACTGGCTTTTCACTTAACAATTTTGCATTTAAGGTTTGTCCTTGTCTTTTCATGACTTGATAACACATTTCTTTTTTATAGCTGAATAATATTCCATTGTGTGGGTATATCACAGTTTATTGATCCATTATGTTTTGAAGGACATCTTGGTTGCTGCCAATTTTTGTTAGTTACACAGTACACCCATATAATAATTCATATGCAAGTTTTTGTGTGGAATCTGTTGGTTTAATAATTTCAGTCAAAAATATTTGATTCTTGCTCTAATCTGCGTGGTTATATTAGTTAGGGTTCTCCAGAGAAACAGAACCAACATGTATACACATATATGTAAATATTTTGGGATTTTTTTATAGTAATTTGCTCACACATCTATGGAGATTGGCAAGTCCAGATTTCATAGGACAGTCTGAAAGTTGGGAACTCCAATGAAGATTTCAATTAATTCTCCAGGAGAAGCTGGCTGGCTGAAGTAGAGATAGAAATTCTTTCTGACTGCTGAAATCATCTCTTCCTTTAATGCCTTCAACTGATTAGATACTTCTTTCATTGCTGATTTTAGGTGTAATCAACCTTTGATCCAATCAACTGACTAATGATTTAAATCCACAACATATCCTCCCATTAGCCATAAGGCCAGTCAGTGCTTGCTTAATGAAACAATTGGACCCCAAACCTAGCCAAGTTGACACGTGAACTTAACCATCAAGTGGTCATTTCTTTGTGGTTTCCTATTTCTTACAGATATTTTCAGATTTATTTCTTGAAGCATAGTATATACTTATTTTATAATCTGGATCTGATAATTCCAATATTCAAAATCTTGGCTGACTTGTTTCAATGTTATGTTGTTTATACTGGTTGGTGACAAGACTAGGCCCCATCCCTAGCCCCTGACCCGAATAATAGCCATGACTTGCAGAAGCTGCAAGTTTATTATTAACTTGCCCCATCGTGGAAGTACATCCAGCCGTTTATTCAGAAGGAGCCACATCCCGTGATATAGAACAGCTCCCCATCCAGAGCCTATGTGTCCAGATACAGTTCATTTCTTCACAAGAATAAACAAAGAAGCCACATGACACCACCAAACCCTCCTGCGTCTCTAAACTTCACTACCCCTAGCCCACCGCTCCCTAGCCATCCCTATAGGCCCTCAGGTCTTACCCAAGCTCCAACCCACTCCCACTAACTAAGCATGTTCCAGCCTATAGATGTACTGTATAAATTCATGACTGCCTCTGCTAGAGGCAGGCTGAAATTTCTCTCTTCAGTAAGTCGTTGCCTGCAATCACTAGTCTCCACATCCCAATTGTCTCACTCCCACATTTAACAGTTGGTACTCATGTGCCTTATTTTCATGCTAGCTTAATTTTTCTTCTACTGTGAGTACTTATTTTCCTTGGGAAATTAGGTTTTAGGGGGAAATTATTATTATTATTTTAATAAGGGCAATATTCTTTCGTACCTAAGATTAGGATATACTTTTTCTTCTGCCGGATGTCTGGGGGCACTTCTAGTCTAGGACCATTTTAAATGGAAGTCATGGCTTCAGGGTTTTAGAACGCCCAAATTACATTACAAAGCCATGCAAAAGCTGGCTTGTTTGACCATTTCTCAGATATTCTTTTGTTTGTTTTTACTTTCTTCCCGTTTTTTCTGCTTAGCATCAGGGCAAGCTTCTTTGAAATTCCTTGGAAAAGGGAGTGGGAGTTGGATTTGCTTCTGGGTCACTCTTCCACTGAAGGTTTAGTCCCAGATTTATGAAGCGGTAAGTCTCTTGTTTGTGTTTTCCACCTTGGGTGGTGTGGTGACTTGGAGCTATGTACTTAAGAAAACATGTTCTTTTTTTTCATTTATTTTTTCATTTTTTTATTGATTTTGTAAAAATATTACATTAAAAAAAAATTATATGAGGTCCCATTCAACCCCACCACCCCCACCCCACCACTCCCCGGCCAGCAAAACTCACTCCCTTCATCATGACACATCCATTGCATTTGGTAAGTACATCTCTGGGCATCTCTGCACCTCATGGTCAATGGTCCACATCATGGCCCATACTCTCCCACATTCCATCCAGTGGGCCCTGGGAGGATTTACAATGTCCGGTGATTGCCCCTGAAGCACCATCCAGGGCAACTCCAAGTCCCAAAGGCGCCTCCACATCTCATCTCTTCCTGCCATTCCCCATATCCATCAGCCATCATGTCCACTTTTCCCATTCCAATGCCGCCTTTTCTCTGTGGGCCTTGGATTGGTTGTGTCTGTTGCACCTCTGTGTCAGGAGGAGGCTCAGATTCCACATGGGTACAAGGATGCAATCCTCCTGCTTTCAGTTGTAGGCACTCTAGGCTCCATGGTGTGGTGGTTGTCCTTCTTCAACTCCGTCTTAGCTGAGTGAGATGAGTCCAGTAAATCAGGTTGTGGGAGCTGGAGTCTGTTGACGCTCAGGGCCTGGCTATCCTATTGTCAGTCCAGAGATTCAAATCCCCTAAATATATCTTAAACCCCAACACCAACTACAATTCCAGTAAAGTAGGATGAAAGTCTTATGAAAAGAGATCCCATCTGAGTCCAGTTCCATCACGCAGAAACACCAGCTCCAAAGAAGGGCCATCTGACATGGCAGTGAACCCCATCTGCCATGACCATAGAACCCGTGGGTCTCTTTAGCCCTCAAAGGAACCAACACCTGGGGATTGCATCCACTCCATCTGTCTCCCAGACTCTGCTCAGCTGTGCACAGGGGCAATCCTTCTGACAGCCTCCAGACTCTTTTTTAGAGACTCGTAGCCACATAAACTCATTTCTGCTTTCCATTTCCTCCTTACATTAGGTCAAACAGCATTTTAAAGTCATGTTATTATATGTAGACAGGGATATTCTGCTGATCCGCATTGAACCTTTAATTCAAGGTCATTTTCTAGTTCCATCTTCAGCTGGTATTTGGTAGTGATCCCTCGGTGCCAGGGAGGCTCATCCCCGGGTGTCATGTCCCACGCTGGGGGGAATGCACTGCATCTACATGCTGAGTTTGGCTTCGAGACTGGCCACATTTGAGTAACATGAAGGCTGTCAGGAGGAAATTCCCAGGCACAGTGCTGCTCTAGGCCTTGTTCTTATTTCAGGCATATAGGCTCACAAGCATAGTCATTAGTATCATGCTCTCCCTGTTGGACCCTCATTCCTTCCTGGTCCTTACCATTGTACCTGGGGGATTGCCGCTGTTCTCCTAGGGACCACGACAGAGCACCTCCGGCCAGGAACTCAGTACCCCCCCAGCAGTAGTTTTTAATTGTTGCCACTATGAGTATATCCAAACATTACCATGCACCCTGGACATATGCCCTGTACAGCTCCCTGTCAGCCATATATCACCTGTCGATAGTATCCTATACCAGTATTCCTCCGCTGCCATTGTTGAACCACTCTGTGATCCAAAACTTCCTGAAAATTGAAGCCCAATATAATGTCAGGTTCCCTTACTAGTAAAATGGAATATAGCGATGAGTTTAAAGGTTAGATATAGAATACGTGTTGACTTGGAAAAATTCTACATCCTATCTTTTTCTTTTTTTTTTTTTCCCCCTAATTATTGAACTTCTCTTCACAAGGGCCCTAGTCTACAGTAATTCATATATACAATATACAGTACTCCCCCACATCTACCATTAAACCTTTTCCCTTCCACAGCGATATTCTTATAACTTTTTCATATCATATTTACTTAAAGTGATGTACAGACTCTGAGCCAATAGCTTTCAAACAAGGTGACATCCGTGCTTACATTGTGTTCCATACTTTAGGATATACAGTTTTCTAAATTTTTAGTTATCCTATGTTTTACATTGTGGTTTACTTTATTAGTCTGTCGTCCCCTATATGTTTATGGTGTAATATTACATGTTTTATATCCATCCTTGTGTACTCTCACGAAACTCCTCTCTTACCCCACATTTACTTCGGTTCCACACATTTAACATCCATTTTCCCATCCCCTTGGTGCCCACAGCGACAGCCAACCTCCATTTCCTGAGGAGCCCCGTCCAGAGATACTTGCAACAGTGTTCAGGGCCTAACTTGCTCAACTACCCCAATGCCCTGGGAGCCACCCTTTCTCTTGAGAGATGAGAAAACATGTTCTTAAATATCATCCATTCTTGTGGGGATGAACAATTATAAATAAGACCTTTTGATAAGGTTACTTCAGTTAAGGTGAGGCTCAACTGAATCAGGATCTGTCTTAATCCTATTACTTATAGAGAAGGTCTCAGAAGAGAAAGCCTAGGAGAGCAGCCAGAGTCTGGAAGCCAATAGACTGGAAGAGAAAGGAGAAGCCAGGAGAGGCTGCCATGTGCATTGTCATGTGACAGACAAGCCGAAGAACAAGGATCACTGGCAGCCAGCCCCAGAATGCCAGAGTTCTGGGAGAATGCATTACCTTGATGATGCCTTGACTTTGAAATTTCACTTAGCCTCAAAACCATGAGCCAATAAATTCCCATTGTCTAAACCAACCCATCACATGGTATTTGTTTTAGAAGCCAGGAAACTAAAACAGGTACATCCTGGGCTTTATATTCTGTACTGGTAGCTGGAAGACTGCAGAGAAAATGACATCAGTGTTCTACTTCCTTCTAGCTTAAAAGTTCCTATTATTTTGTCAGCTTTTTGATCCTTTTAAGGAAATGGGTTCATTATTTTATCCAGAAATTTTAGGTTTTATTGGAAAAGACATCAAAATACCTAGTTACTGTATTGTTGTAAACCCAGATTTCTCTTACTCTTTAAGAATGGATGATTATAGATGTCAAATTACTATTTTTAGATTCCATTTGATGGAAGTAACAGAATGATGTAAACGTTTTACTTTAAAATGTCAGATTTACAATATGCTGAAAATTACATCCTTTTTAACCATTT
This sequence comes from Dasypus novemcinctus, assembly GCF_030445035.2. NCBI lineage: Eukaryota > Metazoa > Chordata > Mammalia > Cingulata > Dasypodidae > Dasypus > Dasypus novemcinctus. The sequence goes on from NC_080684.1 coordinate 21,243,829, forward strand.
TAATTTAACTTGAAAATTAATTTTTAGATATCAACATAAAATGATTGAAGAGGTACATAATTTAAAACAAATTTTTAGGGGTTAACAAGCAAAACGTGTGAAGACCACTGACCTAGATAAATGCTCATGAAATTGCACAAGAAGACATGAGCACCTTTCTATTCTCATGGCTTTAAATATACCTGTACACTGGTGACTCCCAAGTTTATATCTCCTACTAAGATCTTTGCCCTAACTCCTGAAGCACATACCCAGCTACCTACTCAACACTCCAATTGCATGCCTAATGGGCATTCCAAATTTATTGTGTTCCAAACAGCATTCTTGAACTCCACCCCTCCCATACTCATGTGCACACACACTTCCTCTTTTCTTTTTCCAGTGTCCCCCATCTGAGTAAAGTGTACCTCTATTCACCCAGTTCCTCAGGCCAAAGACTTCTGAGTAATCCTTGACTGCTCTTGTTTTTCATATTCATCATGTAATGCATCAGCAAATCCTGTCAGCTTTTCCAAGAAAATATATTGTGAATTCTCTATCATCTCTCTCAGACAATAAAAAAGTCTGCTTATAGCATTCTCTGTTTCTTTTAGTCACTTCTTAAGAGACTATAAATCTGATTACACCTACTTTGGAAGCTTCCTTTCATTCTTAGAATAACATCCAAATTCTTCTTACCTTGCTCTAAAAGTTCTTCCATGGTTTTTATCTTTATCTTTTTTTTTTATGTCATTTTAAAAATAAACTTTATTGAAGTATATCATTCATATGTGAACATACATAAATAATAAATGAATAGTAAAGTTTGTGAACTTATAAAACAAACATACATATCATCATTCAGGGCTCTCATATAACACCCCACCACCAATACCTTGCATTGTTGTGAAAAATTTATTACAAACTATGAAATAGTGTTGTCAAAATATTACTACTAACTATAGCCCATATCTTATATTTGGTGTATTTTCGCCCAACCCACCCAATTATTAACACGTATATTAGTATTATATATTTGTTATCATTCAGGAGAAAATGTTTTCATATTTCTCCTGTTAACCAAAGTCCATCATTCACTGGACTCCCTGTGTTATATAGTCCCATGCTTTGTACAATCCATTCAAAGTATACACTTAGTGGCTTTCATTTTCATCACAGAGTTGTGCTGTCATCACCTTAGTCAATTTTAGAATGTTTTCATCACTCCAGAATGAAAAATCCATATCCCCTTATACCTTCCTATTGTTGTCCCTTAATATTGAAAAAATCTCTTCTTGCCATTGCTGCAAAATATTACAATATTACTGTTAACTATTGTTCATAAGTTACATTAGTTGTAATTTTCCTGTGTATCACCATATTCTTAGCATGTTATAAAAGAAAATCATCCTTATATTAATACTATTAACCACAATCTTTATCCAACAGTGAAATCACTATGTTATACATTCCCTAGATTATTCTCTAGTTTTCCTTTTATTTATTTATTTATTTTTAAAAGATTTATTTTTATTTATTTAATTCCCCTCCCCTCCCCCGGTTGTCTGTTTTCTGTGTCTTTTTGCTGCGTCTTGTTTCTTTGTCCGCTTCTGTTGTCCTCAGCCGCACGGGAAGTGTGGGCGGCGCCATTCCTCGGCAGGCTGCTCCCTCCTTCGCGCTGGGCGGCTCTCCTTATGGGTGCACTCCTTGCGCTTGGGGCTCCCCTATGCGGGGGACACCCCTGTGTGGCACGGCACTCCTTGCGCGCATCAGCACTGCGCATGGGCCAGCTCTACACGGGTCAAGGAGGCCCGGGGCTTGAACTGCGGGCCTCCCATGTGGTAGATGGACGCCCTAACCACTGGGCCAAAGTCCGTTTCCCTCTAGTTTCCTTTTGATTGACATTTACTTCCATGGACTACTCCTTTCAGCCACAATCACGTTTATAAATCAGCAGTGTTAGCTATACTCATTATGTTACTTCAACTCTATTCATTTCTACACTTTACAATTAACCTTATTAATAATGCTACATACCTTAAGCATCAGCTTCCATTCTCAACCCACTTATTTCCTAGTAGCTTACACTCTAAAGTTTACCTCTGTGAGTTTACTTATCATATTTAGTTCATATTATTGAGACCACACACTATTTGTCCTTTTGTGTCTGGCTTTGACTCAACATAATATGCTCTAGGTTCATCCATGTTGTCATATGCATCCTGATTTCATTTCTTCTTACAGCTGAATAGTATTCCATTGTGTGTATATACCATATTTTATTTATCCATTCATTGGTTGATGGACACTTGGGCTAGTTCCATGTTTTAGCAATTGTGAATAATTTTAACTTTATCTTATACCATTTCCCCCCCCCATTCTTCTTCAGTTACACTGACCTCCTTACCATACATTGAACACTCTAAGCATGCTTCTTTGCCTCAAGACTTTCCATTTGTGATTCCCTTTGCCTAGTATGCTCTTCCCCCAGATAGCCACATAGGCTGTTCCCTTACTACCTTCAAGTTTCTCTTTCAATATTGTCACCTCAAAGAAACCATGACCTTTCTAAAATAGCACCCTCCATCATTTTCTTAATCTGCTTCCTTTTTCTTCTTAGTGCATTTATTATTTGCTTATTCTCTTTCACTACACTGGAATATAAGTTCTAAAAGGGAAGGATCTTGTCTTTTTTTTTTTTTTTTGATTATTTGAACTTTATTTGTTTTTGATTATTTGAACTTCTATTTTTTTATTTAAAAAATTTTTTTTTTATTATTGTCTGTTTTGTTCACCACCTTAGCCCCAGAGTCATATGTGTGGAATATGAATGGAATGTAAAAATGTTTATCCCCAAACACCTTCATTGGGGTTATTTATATATTTGGTGCTTAAAAGATATTAAATGGATGATAAATGAATATAGCTATCACTAGTGTTCTTTATCGTTCTATTTTATGTGGGATGATGATTTACATAACGTGAGGACTAGTTCCTCTGCATTTTGTGGAGCTCTGAGATAACAATCCAAGTTCTCAACCTTAATCCTCAGCACCTTAAATAACTCTGTGGGGTTTCCATTCCCCAACTTCTAACAATAAGGGAGTGGCTCTACAGAGAGCCTTCCCCCAATGTAAATTTTAAAGGAAAGATAAATTATTGTTCAAAGGTTTTTCATTCCAAAGTAATTCAGATGCTCCTAGACCACATCTTCCTACCTGTAATGTAAATATTTTGATCCCACAGAAAATATAAAGTGATTTCATCTTGTGAAAATAAATTTTTTGTCATTTTGGCATAATGCAGGTTCATGAGCTAATTCCCATGTAACTGTCAAGTAACAGTTATTTCTGCATGGTATCAAAACCAGGAATTTATTTTAAAACAACTAATAAAAATATCAGTCAAATTGTATAACATAATTACACATATAGTATGTATAGTAAGGAACCTTAGTAACTCAGAAAGAATAGCAGTTATGTTGGATCAGTAGTAAAGCATGCTGATTATACCTCCAGTACCCCTAAAAAATATAATTAGGAGATAAAAAATATGTACTGTTAATGTCATATAAGTTATGAAGGAAGTTAACATATTTTCAGTCAACTGGCATATGATTCTATAGGTGAAGTGGATAGATATTTTGCTTCTACAAATATACACCATTAGGAAGAAAATTATGCTACATTTTAATGTCCTATTTGGCAGAATCTCAGGTTCAAGATATTTACTAAAGAATCTTTAAAAATTAATTCTCTCTCAAACAATTAGAAACATACCTCACTCCACTTAACACATTATACAGAAAATGTCTTCATAATGTTGGCTATTGTAGCTGTAAACTAAGATGTTCTATTTTTTAAAAATATTTTTATTTACTTTATTGCACTTTCCCTAGATGATTTGGTTGTCTGTCTGCTCACCTTCTCTAGGAGGCACCAGGAACTGAACCTGGGACCTCCCATGTGGTAAGCAGGCACCCAAGTGGTTGAGCCACATCTGCTTCCCAGATGTTCTATTTATTAAACCTCAGAAAAAAAATTACTTAGTTTTATCATAGATATAAAAATCTATCCCGGTGGGACAATCACCAAGTATAGAAAATATGTTATGTAACATATTTTCCTCAGGGAAAATGAGGCCACATATAAATAAGAAATCTAGCTTACCATCATGAGATAGACATTTGGCAGTCTTGAAAAGAAAAAAATATGGGAGGGGGCAAAAAAAATTTTAATTGAGGACGCATTAAGGATCGAAGAGTTTTTCTAGTTTCCATTATGACAAATAAATTTCTCCTCAAAATCTTGAAATAGAACTGAGAGACTTAATTTGTAGTTACTATTTTATTTTTTAAGAAGGTACTGGGGATTAAACCCAGGACTTTGTACATGGGAAGCAGACACTCAACCACTGAGCCCACTCTTCCCCTTTTTTAATAACAGTAGTTTTGCAGTGTTGAAAGAAACAAAACACATAAATAAATGGAAAGACAACCATGTTTAAGGATTGGAAGATTTAATTAAGATGGCAATATTCCCCCAAATGATATACATATGTAACATAATCCCTATCAAAACTCCTGTAGGCTTCTTTGCAGAAATTGAAAAAGTGATCCTAAAATTCATATGAAAATTCAAGGGACTAAGACTAGCTAAAATAATCTTGAAAAAGAACAAAATTAGAGGATTTACGCTTAATGATTTCAAAACTTACTACAAAACTACTGTAATCAAGGCAGTGTGGTATTGTCATAAGGATAGACATAATAGGTCAATGGATAGAATAAACCACATTTACAATTGACTTTTAAAAAAAGATTTATTTTATTTCCCCTTCCCCTACCCCTACCCCTCCCCTGCCCTGCTGTTTTTGCTGTCTGCATCCATTTGCTGTGTGATCTTCTGTATCTGTTTCTCTTTTAGTCTTCTCTTCTCATTTTTTCTCCTCTAGGATTCACTGGGATTTGGTCCTGGGGACCTCTGATGTGGAGGGAGGTTCCCTGTTAACTGCGCCATCTCAGTTCCTAGTTTCTGCTGTGCTTCATCTTGACTCTCCCCTTCGTCTCTCTTTTGTTGCATCATCATCTTGCCGTGTGACTCACTTGCACAGGCACTGGCTCATTGCGCAGGCACTCTTGCTGTGCAAGCCCTGGCTTGCCGCGTGGGCACTGGCTCACCACGCAGGCACTGACTCACCACGCAGGCACGCTTTATCTTCCCAGGGAGGGAACCCGGGTCCTCCCATATGGTAGGCAGAAGCCCTGTCACTTGAGCCACATCTGTTTCCCTACAATCGACTTTTGACAAGGGTGCCAAGACAATTCAATGAGGAAAGAATAGTCTTTTAACAAACAGTGCTGGGATATGCAGAAGAATGAAATTGCACCCCTTCCTCACAGCACACATAAGAATTAATTAAAAATGGACTATAGACTAAAATATAATAGCTAAAACTGTTAAGAAAATATAGAAGTAACACTTCATGACTTGGGTTAGGCAAAACTTAGAACACCAAAAACATAAGCAACAGAAGAAAAAAATAGATAAATCGGACTTCATTAAAATAAAAAAAAGTTTGTGCTTCAAAGAACACTATCAATTGTAAGGGATGTCACTGATGGTAGCACAACATTGTGAATGCAATTAAAATGGGAAATTTTATGTAATATATATGTTATCACAATAATAAAAAACACTATTAATAGAGTTAAAAAACCCACAGAGTGGGAGAAAATATTTTTAAATTATATATGTGATAAAGTACTTATATTTAGACTATAGAAAGAATTATTAAAGTGAAATAATAAAAAGCAAATAACCTGATTTAAACAAAGGGTTTGAATAGACATTACTTTCAAAGAAGATATACAAATGGTCAATACATACATGTAAATATGTTCAACATCATTAGCTATCAAAATACAACTCCAAAGCACAATAACATACCCCCTTACATTTACTAGGATGGCTATCATAAAAAAGACAGATAATAGCAAGTGTTGGCAAGCATGTAGAGAAATTGGAACTCTCATACATTACTAGTAAGAATGTAAAATGGTTCCACTGCTTTGAAAAACAGTTTGTTTTACTAGATCTGTGGTTGGTGCTGGGGTTTAGTGTATACTCAGGGGACCTGAATCTCTGGACTGTCCATGTGCTAGCCAGGCCCTGAGCCTCAACTTGCAACTCCTACCCTCTGGTTTATTGGACTTACCCCAACCAGCTTACAGGGAGGTGAAGAAGGTCAACCACCACACCAGGTAGCCAAGAATGCCTACAACTGAAAGCAGGAGAATTGCATCCACCGTCCATGTGGAATCTAAGTCCCCTCTCCATACAGAGGTGGAGTGGACATAACCATTCCAAGGTCCACAGGATGGAGGAATAGAGTATGGATTAGAGTGGACTTACTGATATTCTATTCATGAACTATTGTGATTAGTAATCAAAGAAAATGTAATATTGACATTGTGAAAGTGGCCACAGTAGCTGCTGAGGGTAGGGAGTGGGAAGAAGAGATGTGATGTGGGGGCATTTTCAGGACTTGGAGTTGTCCTGGGTGGTACTGCAGGGACAGTTACTGGACATTGTATGTCTTCCCATGGCCCACTGGATGGACTGGGGGAGAATGTAAACTATAATGTGGACCATTGACCATGTGGTGCAGCACTGCTCAGAGATGTATTCACCAAGTGCAATGAATGTGCCATGATGATGGATAAGGTTGTTGTTATGGGAGGAGTGGGGTGAGGGGGCTGGGGGGATATGTGGGGACCTCATAGGTTTTGAATGTAACATTAAGAAAAATAAAGACCAAAAAAAAAAAAAAAGAAAAAAACAGTTTGGCAGTTCCTCAAAATATTAAACATAGAATTATCAGATGACTCAGTGATTACACTCCTTGGTAAGAAATGAAAACATATGACCACACAAAAACTTAAGCTCAATTGTATATAGCAGCATTTTTCATAGTTACTCATCCCGGAAATAGAAACAGCCCAAATGTCTATCAGGTGATGAATGGTTAAAAAAAATGTGATAGTCCAATGGAATACTATTTTGCAACGAAAAGAACTGAAATATTGATACATTGCTACAACATGGATAGCCTTGAAAACATTATGCTGTGTGAAAGAAGCCAGACACAAAAGACCATGTATTGTATGATTGCATTTATGTGAAATGTCCAGAAGAAGCAAATGTATAGAGACAAAGTGGGTTAGCAGTTGCCAAGGGCTAAGGGAGAGGGAATATGGGAAGTGACTGCTAATGGTTAAGTAGGGTTTTTTGTTTGCTTGTTTGTTTGTAGGGTGATGAAAGTGTTCTGGTGAAAGAGAATATTTAGGGAAGCAGATTTGGCTCAACTGATAGAGCGTCCACCTACCATATGGGAGGTCCAGGATTCAAACCCAGGGCCTCCTGATCCATGTGATGAGCTGCCCACGTGCAGTGCTGATGCGCTCTAGGAGTGCTGTGCCATGCAGAGGTGTCCCCTGCGTAGGGGAGCCCCATGCGCAAGGAGTGCACCCCTAAAGGAGAGCCACCCCACGCAAGAAAAGTGCAGCCTGCCCAGGAGTGGCACCACACACACAGAGAGCTGATGGAGCAAGATGACACAACAAAAAGAGACCCAGATTCCTGGTGCCACTGAGAAGAATGCAAGCGGACACAGAAGAACACACAGTGAATGGACACAGAGAACAGTCAACGGGGAAGGGGAGAAAAATAAATAAAAAATTAAATTAGGGAAACGGACTTTGGCCCAGTGGTTAGGGCGTCCATCTACCACATGGGAGGTCCGTGGTTCAAGCCCCGGGCCTCCTTGACCCGTGTGGAGCTGGCCCATGCGCAGTGCTGATGCGCGCAAGGAGTGCCGTGCCACACAGGGGTGTCCTCCGCATAGGGGAGCCCCAAGCGCAAGGAGTGCACCCATAAGGAGAGCCGCCCAGCGTGAAGGAGGGAGCAGCCTGCCGAGGAATGGCGCCGCCCACACTTCCCGTGCGGCTGACGACAACAGAAGCGGACAAAGAAACAAGACGCAGCAAAAAGACACAGAAAACAGACAACCGGGGGAGGGGAGGGGAATTAAATAAATAAAATAAATCTTTAAAAAAAAAAATTTAAAAAGAGAACATTTAGATAGTGGTGATGGTTGCACATTCTGGTAATACACTAAAACTCACTGAATCATACATTTTTAATAGAATTTTATGGTATTGAATTATATCTCAATTTTTAAGAAGGAATCCTCATATTCTAGCAATTCATGCCTGTTAGCAACCTGGGAAATATTTACAAAATATATGGGGAAGCAGATATGGCTCAACTGATAGAGAATCTGCCTACCATATAGGAGGTCCAGGGTGCAAACCCGTGTGGGTGAACTAGCCCATGTGCAGTGCTGATGCGTGCAAGGAGTGCCGTGCCACGCAGAGGTGCCCCCCGCATAGGGGAGCCCCACGTGCAAGGAGTGAACCCCACAAGGAGAGCCGCCCCGTGTGAAAAAAGCACAGCCCACCCAGGAGTGGTGCCACATACACACACAGCTGACGCAGCAAGATGATGCAACAAAAAGAGGCACAGATTCCTGATGCGACCCGACAAGAATGCAAGCAGACACAGAAGAACACACAGCAAATGGACACAGAGAACAGATAACGGAGTGGGGGTGGGGGGAAAGGGGAGTGAAATAAAATAAAAATAAATCTTTAAAAAAGAAACAAAAAACAAAACAAAATAAATGTTCTTGGGGACTGGATGTAACTCATTGGTTGAGTGCCTGCCTCTCATGTTCAAGGTCCTGGGTTCAATCTCTGGGTATCTCCTTAAAAAAAATTTTTTTTGAGCAGATAAAAAAATAAAAATAAGCCAGTCGCAAAAGCCCACACATTATATAATTCCATTCATATGAAATGTCCAGAATAGGCAAATCTATAAAGACAAAGTGATTCCCTAAGTCTAGAGAATTGCCTAGGGCATGAGATTTTCTTTTGGGGTAATGAAAATATTCTAAAGTTGATTGTGTTGATGATTGTACAGCTCTGTGAACATGCTAAAAACCATTGAATCATACACTGGGTGAACTGTTTGGTATGTGAATTTTATGACACGATATTATATTTTTTAAAATCATGGGCTAAAGCATGGGAAGCAGGGTTAGTTTTGGGGTAGAAAGAGTAGGCATTAGCCTATCATTGTGCCCTCTGAATAAGGATTTGGGAAGTCATCAAAAGAAAACTTCATATACTTCATAGTATTCACAAAGCTGGTCCTATTACTAAAGACTTCATTGCCTAAATCATACACTGCTTTGATAAACACTGCTTTTTGCCTCTTTTGAAAAGAAAATTGTAAATATGAGAATTGCTTAGGCTTAAAATTGCAGGTGAGACATTTGCTTAACACCTTTGCTATGTTCTTTTAAGAAATTGCTTCCTGGAAAGTGGATGTGGCTCAAGCAATAGAGCTCCTGCCTACCACATGGGAGGTCCCGAGTTTGGTTCCTAGGGCCTCCTGGAGAAGGCGAGCTGGTGTGACAGGCAGGCATGGCTAGCTGATGCAACAAAGAGACACAAAGAGGAAAGATAATGAGAGATGCAACAACCAGGGAACTGAAGTAGCTCAAGTGATTGAGCTGGGAGGTCCCGGGTTCATTTCCTGGTGCCTCAAGAAGACAAGCAGACACAGAACAGACAGCGAGTGCAAACAATGAGGGAGAGGGGGAGAATAAATAAATAAAATAAGTCTTAAAAATAATGAAGAAAATGAAAGTGCTTCCTGACTTATTCTACAAAGTTATTTATAAAATAATCATTTGGAATGGCTCTTAACCAGAAGTGGCATCTAGAACATCCTACCGTTAACAAAAAAAAACTTGTAAAACTAATAGAGTGCATCATTTAGGAATATCCTGGATTAAAAAAAACAAAAAACTCTTATTAGCCCTTCAATATCTGTAGTAATAGTCCTTCATTCATTTTATTTTTTGTTTTCTTGTTTTTTAGGTACCAGGGCCAGGGATTGAACCTGGGACCTTGTGTATGGGAATCCAGTGCTCAATCACTGAGCTACATTGGCTCCCCTGAGTTGGCTTTTTCATCTGTTTGCTTGTTTGTTTTTTTATGTTGTTAGGAGGCATTGGGGACTGAACCTGGGACCTCCCATGTGAGAAGCAGGTGCTCAACTGCTTGAGCCACATCTGCTCCCCTGGAATTTTTTTTTTTATACCCAGCCTATATAATCAGGAGAAACAAGCTTATAAGTTTAAACCAGAGGAATTCCTTCTTTATTTTTAAACATTTCCCATTTCATTTGTTTCTTTTTGTTTGTTTTCATTTTCATTTTAGGTACTGGGGTTGAGGATTGAACCAGGGTCCTCCTATGTAGGAAGACAGTGCTCAATTGCTTGAGCCATATCCACTCTCTTCTTTGTTTCTAACTACTCATTCTAAAAAATTCAGACAACATAGAAAATTATAATGAAGTAAAATTTATTTGAAATGGCACCACTAACAACAACACTATTAATATTTGATAAAGATCCTTTTCGATACCTCTTTATATATACACACATATATAATTTTGTATAGATTTTTTATGGCATATGTTGCTGAAAAACATAGCTTTGCTTAGTTTGCTTATGACTCTGTTGAGGCACTTTTATTTATTTATTTATTTCTCACCCCTTCCCTGCCCAGTTGTCTGTTCTCTGTGTCCATTTGCTGTGTGTTCTGTGTCTGCTTGTATTCTTGTCAGTGGCACCGGGAATCTGTGTCTTTTTTTGTTGTGTCATCTTGCTGCGTGAGCTCTCCATGTGTACAACCCCACTCCTTGGGCAGGCTGCACTTTCTTCACACTGGGCGGCTTTCCATTCGGGGCGCACTCCTTGCGCGTGGGGCTCCCCTATGCGGGGGACACCCCTGCGTGGCACGGCACTCCTTGCGCGCATCAGCACTGCGCATGGGCCAGCTCCACACGGGTCAAGGAGGCCCGGGGTTTGAACCGCGGACCTCCCATGTGGTAGGCGGACCCCTATTCGTTGGGCCAAGTCCATTTCCCAGGCACTTCTTTATTTATGATTTATAAGCCTGACAGGATCCAGGGATCTGTGCTTTTCCTAACTAGAGAATCTACACAACATAATTGTATTGGATAAATTAATTCAATGCTAGTAAGATTATTTTAATAACTGAGTAACAGAGGCACAATTTATGAACTAACAAAAATCCTTCAATAGACGTTTATGACTCCCTTTCTCTAAATCATATTATAAAGCCATTACAGTTATCCCAAGTCTTGGTGTAAAGGGGCTGCATTCTAGAATTGTAAGGACAAACTCTGTAATAAAAGTTTGACAAAAAAGAGTCCTTAAATAAAAATAATAAAATGAATAATCTCTTAATATATAAAAAAAAGGAGTCCTTATCTCCTAACATGGACTGTCAAGAAAACAGAGAGGATCTGAAACTTATTTTAGAGAACAGAACATCATCAAATTTAGTCTTACTTTAAGTCCTTCAACTCAGCCTAATTAGCCAGATAAAAAGGATCCTTATTTAACTTACTGAGTAGTAAATATTCTTTTTTGCTCCCCCCAAGATGGCTCCCTTATCTGTCTGCTTGTTGTCTGCTCACCTTATCTGCTAGTTATGTTGGCTGGTTGTGTCTGCTCATTATGTCAGCTCATTGTGTCCTCTCATCATCTTTAGGAAGCATTGGAAACCGAACCTGGGACCTCCCATGGTAGGAGGCAGGTGCCCAACCGCTTGAGCTACATCCACTCCCTGCTCATTGTGTCTGCTCATTGCATCAGCTTGTTGTCTTTAGGGGGCACCGGGAACCGAACCCAGAACCTCCCATGTGGGAGGTGGGTACCCAATTGCTTGATCCACATCTACTCTGTAGTAGTAAAAATTATTATCTTTCAGCTTTCTTATCAGGGCAGAGAAAGACCACTTATAGTATGATGCCTAAATAAAATGCCTACCATTGATATCTACCCAAGCCATAGAATGATGAGGAGGCCTGCTCTAGGAGAGCAGACACCTAAGGACTTTGCTTGTTCCGTGATGCCAGTTGTATTACTGTGTGCATAAAATGTGTTATATAAAATGGTCCATAGGGACTTTTGGTGGTTATGTATCCAAAAAAATAAAAATTGATCTTATAATGCTGTTATGATACCTGCTTTAGTGCCTGCTTAGACGGTGCATGCATCCATACACACATATACACACACACAGCCCCGTGATTTTGATTGGAATTGCATTGAATCTATAGGTCAATTTGAGAACAACTGACTTTTTTTTTTTTAAAGATTTATTTATTTATTTAATTTCCCCCCCTCCCCTGGTTGTCTGTTCTTGGTGTCTATTTGCTGCGTCTTGTTTCTTTGTCCGCTTCTGTTGTCGTCAGCGGCACGGGAAGTGTGGGCGGCGCCATTCCTGGGCAGGCTGCTCTTTCTTTTTCACGCTGGGCGGCTTTCCTCACGGGCGCACTCCTTGTGCGTGGGGCTCCGCCACGCGGGGGACACCCTTGCGTGGCAGGGCACTCCTTGCGCGCATCAGCACTGCGCATGGCCAGCTCCACCCGGGTCAAGGAGGCCCGGGGTTTGAACCGCGGACCTCCCATATGGTAGACGGACGCCCTAACCACTGGGCCAAAGTCCGTTTCCCCAACTGACATTTTTATGCGATGACCTTCCAATCCATGGACTGTATGTCATTCCAATTTTTTAGGTAGACTTTAATTTTTCAATAAAGTTTTAAACAAATATGTCTTACACATTTTTGATTGGTTTATCCTTAACTACTTTATATATATATGTATATTTTATATATATATATATATTTAAACTGTTGCTTTTTTTTAGGTTACTAGAGGCTAGGGATTGAACCTGGGACCTCCTATGTGAGAAGCTAGCACTCAAGCCCTGAGCCACATCTGCTCTTCTGAGTTTTTTTTGTTTGTTTCTTTGCTTTGCTTTGCTTATTGTTGTTTTTTAAGCAGACACCAGGAACCAAACACAGGATCTTCCATGTGGGAAACAGGTGCTCAATTGCTTGAGCCACATCTACTCCCTATATATTTTTATGTTATTTTGAATTATATACTTTTGAAAATTTCTGTAAATTTTGGTATATAAAAATGTGGTTGATTTTTTTTTTTTTAGGAGGCACCCGGGATTGAACCCAGGACCTCGTACATGGGAAACAGGTGCTCAGCAACTGAACTACAGCTGCTCCCCAAAATACAATTCATTGTTATAAGTTTTGGATCCAGAAATCTGTACTATTTTTTAAATTATTGCTTTTCCTCCATCTGTTCTCTTTTCTTCCATGAAACTGCTATAGATCTATTCTCTAAGTCATATTTTCATCATTTCTGTTTGTATTTCATCTCTTTGCTTTGGGATATTTCTTCTACTTGATTTTTCAGCCACTAATTCAGATTTTTTTTTAAAGATTTACTTTATTTATTTCTCTCCATCTTCTTGTTGTTTTTCACTTGCTGTGTCTGTTTGTCTTTCTTATTTCTTTAGGAGGCGCTGGGGGCCGAACCCAGGACCTTTGATGTGGGAGGGAGGTACCTAATCACTTGAGCCACCTCAAGTCCCTGCTCTGTTGTGTCTCTTGTGTTTTTCCTCCTCACTTCTCTTGTTGCATCATCTTGTTATGTCAGCTTGCTGTCTTCTTCAGGAGGCACCGGGAACCTCTGCTCCCTGCTTTGTTGGGTCTCTCATTATGTTTTTTCTTCTTGTGTCTCTGGTGTCAGCTTGCTCTGCCTGCCTGTCACGCCAGCTCGCTGTCTTCTTTAGGAGGCACTGGGACCTGAACCAGTGACCTCCTATGTGATAGAAGGGAGAGCCGGATCACTTGAGCCACATCTGCTTCCCCTAATTCAGATCTTGACAGTCAACATTCTTTACTTCAATTCATCTGTAAATTGTTTACTCGAGAGAGTATAGGTTTTCTTTCTAGAAATTCTTTTTGTTTTCCTGCCCTCAAATAACCTTTAAATGCTCTTATTATTCTTTTACTTCTTTTTCAATTATTCTTCTTTCTCCTCTAGCAACTCCTTTTTTTTTTTTTTTTCTTATTTTATTTTTGTGTCAGAACTACTTCTCTCTGGCTTCTGGGCCTCCAGGATAGATAGATTATTATGTTGGCTAACCTGAGTTTTGGCACACCTCAGCAGGCAGGCACTTGTCTACCACAGAAGCACTAGAAAGGGGCCTCCCTGTTCTTAGGACTTCTCAAACTTGCTCATTCACAGGGACAGGAAGGACACAGCACATCTATTGGATTCTTCCTTGGCTTCCTTGAGTACTAGAGACAAGATAACTTCAATGAGTTCATTGAGGACCCATGCCCTCTCTCTCAGTGTGCCCTTTACCAAGGAGAGGAAATATTAATAATTTAATTTCCTGTGTCAGTTCTGGTATCTTTTTTAATTTTATTTTATTTTTAAAGAAGTTTGAGATTACAGAAAAGTTACATTGAGAATATAGAGGATTCTCATATTCTCCACCCGTCCCCCCTCACATTTTCCCCTATTAATAACATCTTATATTAGTGTGTACATTTGTTACAATTGATGAACACATATTGAAACACTGCTACTAACAGTGGTCAATAGTTTACATTATGGTTTACATTTTGCACTGTTTAACTTCAAAAGTTTTGATAAAATGTATAATGACCTGCATCTGTCATTACAATATCATGCAGAACAATTCCGGTGCCCCCAAAATGCCCTATGTTCCACCTGTTCTTCCCCCTCTCCCAACCTCTAGTAACCACTATCTTTATATCAATGTTACAAGTTCTTCCATTGCTACAATAAGTTTACTTTGGTCCATGGTTGTATTCCCCTCTTATGTTTGTTCATTCCTCAGTCTGGAGGATTTGGGGATGGTGATGCCCACTTGGCTTCAGATTGAGAGAGGCAGCATATTTATTTCTTTAAAAAAAAAAAGATTTATTTATTTATTTATCCCTTTCTCCCATTGGTTCTACTTGAGGTCTACTCTCCATTCATCTTCTTTCTTTTAGGAGGCTGGGGACCGAATTCGGGACCTCTTATGTGGGAGGGAGACACCCAATCACTTGAACCACCTCTGCTCCCAGCTTGTTGAGTCTCGCATTGTGTTTCCTCACTGTGTCTCTTCACTGTGTCAGCTCGCTGTCTTGCTCGTCTTCTTTAGGAGGCACTGGGACCTCCCACATAGTAGGTGGGCACCCAACTTCCTGAGCCACATCCGCTACCCATATTTCTCAACATCATCTTGGTTTAGGAGCTTCTGTTTCCTCCTTCTTGGAACCTAGCCTCCATGCTGTGAAAAACCCAAGCAGCAATGGGTAGAGTCGCACCTGGAGGGAAACCAAGGCTCCTGGCTACCAGCTACATCAGAGCTCCTAGCCAATAGCTTGCATCACCATGCCCATCATGTATGTGAATGAACCATCTTGGAAGTAGATCCTCCAGTCCCAGTTAAATCCTACCCACCCCCCTACCCCCATGATGCCATGTGCAGCAGAAACATGCTGTTTCTTCCAATCTCTGCTCAAATTGCAAAATCATGAGCAAGTAAATGCCTGATGTTGTTTAAGCCATTAAGTTTTTTTTGTATTTTTCTTTTAAGCCATTAAGTTTTTAAATAAAATTTTATTGAAATATATCATTCATACATGAAAAAACAAACAATAAATGTAAAGTAAGTTTGTGTATTTACAGAACAAACATGTATATCATCATACAAAGCTCCTATACATCTCCCCACCACCAACACCTTGCGTTGTTGTAAAACATTTGTTACAAGCTATGTAAGCACATAGTCAAAATATTACTTCTAACAATATCCCATATCTTATATTTGGTGTATTTCTCCCTCAAACCACCTGTAGCAGTTTGATATAATTGATGAATTCCAAAAAGAAATATTGGATTATACTTTTAATCTAATCTATACCTGGGCATGATTGAGTTATGATTAGGGCACAGATAAAAGGCATGGCAAAGAACAGAGGGGTTTTTGATGTTGGAGTTTTGATGTTGGAGTTTGATGCTGAAGCCTTAAGCTGTAGCCCTGGAAAGTAAGCTCACAGAGGAAACAGTACACCCTGTATTAGTCAGCCGAAGGGGTGCTGTTGCAAAGCACCAGAACTCTGTTGGCTTTTATATAGGGTATTTATTTGGGGTAGAAGCTTACAGTTACAAGGCCCTAAAGAGTCCAACTCAAGATACTATAAGAGAGGGAAGTGGACTTGGTCCAATGGATAGGGCATCCGCCTACCACATGGGAGGTCTGCGGTTCAAACCCTGGGCCTCCTTGACCCGTGTGGAGCTGTCCCATGCGCAGTGCTGATGCGTGCAGGGAGTGCCATGCCACGCAGGGGTGTCCCCCGCGTAGGGGAGCCCCATGCGCGAGGAGTGTGCCCCATAAGGAGAGCCGCCCAGCGCGAAAGAAAGTGCAGCCTGCCCAAGAATGGCACTGCACACACGGAGAGCTGACACAACAAGATGATGCAACAGAAAGAAACACAGATTCCCGGTGCTGCTGCTGAGGATAGAATGGGTCACAGAAGAACACACAGCGAATGGATACAGAGAGCAGATAACTGGGGGGGGGGCGGGGAGAGAAAAAAAAAAGTATTATAAGAGGTACTTTTTCACCCAAAGTCAATGGCCATATGTTGAAACCAAATGGCTTCAAGGGTTTAGCCTTCTTTTCTCTTAAGGCTCCATGGTCCCAGCTTCTTTTGGTGTCAGCTATAGGCTGGTATAAGGCTCATCTCTCTTCCTGGGGCTTATCTCTTTCCAGCCTCAGCTGCTCTGTTCTCTCCACAAGGCACCTGTTAAGTATCAGGTGAACAGCTTGGCCCTCTCCCTGGGACTCCAACATCAAAACTAAACTTGCTGTGTTCTCCTACTCTGTGTATTTACTTCCCTGTCTTTGATTGAGCATCCATTTATATCGCTCACAGCTGTAGGTGGAGACTTAGAGTCACCCTAATGACATGGTCAAATATTAATAAAAGCCCTAATCTTTTTTAAAAAAAGATTTATTTATCCCCCCCACCCCCTGTTGTCTCTTTTCTGTGTCCATTCACTGTATATTCTGTGTCCGCTTGTATTCTCATCAGGAGGCACTGGAGATCTCTGTCTCTTTTTGTTGCGTCATCTTGCTGTGTCAGCTCTCCGTGTGTGTGGCACTACTCCTGGGTGGGCTGCAGTTTCATGTGGGGCTCTCCTTGTGCAGGGGCATCTCTGCATGGGCCGGCACTCCTTGTGCGCAGCAGTACTGTGCATGGGCCAGCTCACCACACGAGCCAGGAGCCCTGGGTATCGAACACTTGGACCTCCTATATGGTAGGTGGATGCCACATCTGCTTCCCAAAAGCCCTAATCTTGATTTAATAAAGTAAAAGTGGAACCTCAGTGTCTAGTACAATCTAATATGCCCAGAGAAACAGACCAGTTTACAAACACAATCCAATATCTATTTTTGAAATTCATAAACAATATCAAACTACCACACTCCCTTATACCTCCTACTGTTGTCTCTTTGTATTGAAATTATATACTTTTGTCATTGCTGCAAAATATTACTATATTATTAACTATTGTCCATAAGTTACATCAGTTATAATTTTTCTATGTATCATATTCTCAGTATTTTGTAAAAGAACATTCTTATATTTATAGTATTAACCACAATCTTCATCCACCATTGAAATCACTGTTATACATTTCCTAGATTATTCTGTAGTTTCCTTTTTTAAAAATATTTATTTATTTATTTATTTCTCTACCCTTACTCCCCGCCCCTGCCATTGTCTGTTCTCTGTTGTCAATTTGCGTCTTCTTCTTTGCCCGCTTCTGTTGTTGTCAGTGGCATGGGAATCTGTGTTTCTTTAGTTGCGTCATCTTGTTGTGTCAGCTCTCCATGTGTGCGGCTCTGTTCCTGGGCAGGCTGCACTTTCTTTCGCACTGGGCGGCTCTCCTTATGGGTGCACTCCTTGCGCGTGGGGCTCCCCTACGTGGGGACACCCCTGCGTGGCATGGCACTCCTCGCGCGCATCAGCACTGCACATGGGCCAGCTCCGCACGGGTCAAGGAGGCCCAGGGTTTGAACTGCAGACCTCCCATTTGGTAGGCAGACGCCCTAATCACTGGGCCAAATCCAGTGCCCCTGTAGTTTCCTTTTAATTGACATTTACATTCAGAGACTATCTCTTTCAGCCACAATCACATTTATAAATCAGCAGTGTCAGTTATACTCAATATAATATGTTACTCTCAACTTTGTTCATTTTCACACTTTCACAATTAACCTTATTAATAATGTGCCATGCATTAAGCATCATCTTTTGTTCTCAACCCACATTTTTTTCCTAGTAACCTATACTCTAGAGCAGGGGTTCTTGATGAGGGACCTGTAAGCTTGAATTGAAATTCAGAAAAACATTATTCTTATGGGGACATGTTGGTGCCAGTGTGATGTATTTATTAAATAATATACAGTATAGTGTGGACTTAGTAAGGGGTCCTTGGTTTTCACCTGACTAGCAAAGTCCATGGAACAAAAAAGGTTAAGAACCCTTGTTCTAGAGTTTACTTCTGTGAGTTTACTCATCATATTTAGTTCATATTAGTGAGACCATACACTATTTGTCCTTTTGTGTTTGGCTTATTTGACTCAGTATAATATCCTCTAGGTTCATCCATGTTGTCATATGCATCCCGATTTCACTTCTTCTTACAGCTGAATAGTATTCCATTGTGTGTAAACACTAAATTTTAAAAATAAAGAATACAATTTGCAAAGAACAGCTGTATTTGGCTACAGCACCAGAGTGGCTATCAAAATACCTGTTCCTTGTTTCTTGGGCTCACCAGGTACATATCTTTGGAAAACCCATATAACATTTCTTTGCCAGTTTCAGCTTGTATAAAATAAGGTAGTTATACTATATCAAACTAGACGTAGGACTGAGTCAGTCCTAATTAACAGCAAACTCATTCTCTAAATGAATTCTATTAGTATTTCTTTCTCAAGTTCCCACAACTCTGCTGACATTACCTATTTGTTCTTATATGTTGTCTATCTTTTCCATTGGTGCCTTTCACATGCTGACCACCATAGTAGTTTTAAATTCCATGTCTGATAATTCCAACAGCTGAGTCATATCTATGTCTGATTTTGATGATTAATTTGTCTCTCCAATTTTTTTCTTGACATTTAGTCATGCCTTGTTATATAGCTGGATCTGTTCTATAAGGCAGCAGATACTGAGGTAAATAGGCTGTTAGTGTGAGGATTTGTGTTGATCTGGCCAGGGGTTTGAGAATGAATATTTGATGTTTGCTGTAGCTATAGGTACTAGAGATTTGAAATTATGCTTGTGTCCTTATTTTTGCCTCCCCTCTTGGCTTTAGGGCTTTCCAAGGGACTGCTCTCAGGCAGTCTGTGTTTCACAGCTCTCCAAACTGAAATCCACAGTTTTTAAGCTGGAGGCTTATTCACATGGTGGTTGCGTATGGGGCAGGAGTGTTCTTTGATCTGATTAAGTCTCATTCTTTGGGATGCACAGTGGGCCTGGGGTATATTCCAGATGAGGGGTATAAACTTTACAACTGTTTCTGCTCCTCCTCCAGGATGGAGTTTTTCCCCCTTCTTGTCCTCTGGTCTACCCTTTCCCTGGCTGCAGCATTCTCAGTCTGTCGTTGAAGCCCTCTTCTCTGTATTATACTTTTTGTTTTTCCCAAAATGTGGCTGGAGTGGAGTTGAGTTCCCTTCCCCCAGCTGGGATAAGATTTCACAATTGCCTTGTAGCAAAATCCTTACACTTGGAGATTAAACCTTTGTTCTTGAAGGAAAAAAGGCCTGGGAGGGTTTCACAAAGACTGCACTTTAAACTCAGTAGTAGGGGTATTTTCCAGATTCATCTCAAACCTCCCTGTGAGAGGCTAGTGGGGTTCCTGGAGGAAAAGGAACAGGAAAAGCCTGTAGGTGTATCAGGGCTTCCCTATGACCGGGGCACCCAGGAGCTTCTCACTGTCAAGGTAGCCCATACTCAGCTTCCATCAATTTAATTGCTAGTTGAATGTTTCTATGGGTGTAATGCGTCTGGAGGCATCTACTTGAAGAAAGTCAAACTCAGGGACTGTATTTTCCTGGAAACATCTAAGCATAGACACTCTTTTTTTTGGTTAATGTTTATTTATTCTCCCCTCCACACACACACACTTGTTGTCTGCTCTCTCTGTCCATTTGCTGTGCATTCTTCTGTCTGCTTGTCTTCTCTTTAGGTGGCACCAGGAACCAATCCTGGGACCTTCTGGAATGGAAGAGAGGTGTTTAATCTCTTGTGCCACCTTAGCTCCCTGATCTGCTGTGTCTTTTATTGTCTCTCCTCCATGTCTCTTTTTGTTGCGTCATCTTGCTGCGCCAGCTCTCTGCTCGGGCAGGCTTGCCGCGTGGGCTAGCACCTCCTGTGCAGGCCAGCTCAGTGCGTGGGCCAGCACTCCACATGGGCCACCTCTCCACTGGGGCTAGGTTTCCTTCACCAGGAAGCCCTGGGAATCAAACCCTGGATCTCGCATATAGTAGATGGGACCCCAATTGCTTGAACCATATTTGCTTCCCTAAGTATAGGCTCTTGAAGTTGGGAGATAAATTTACAAACAGATCCCGGAAATATCTAAGCGTAGACATTTGAAGTTGGAGGTAAATTTACTTGTTCCAAATTGCATCACTTCTGAAGTCAGGGAAAACTGACTTAACAGAGTATAGTAAAAGCTTTTATTTTTCATTAAAGCAATAAATATTTACTATGTTTCAGACCCTTTGCTGCTTAACCTACATAATCTCATTTTAACTTTACAAAATTCTAAATGTACTTATATAATTCTTTTTATTTTTTAAGATGTATTTATTTCTTCCCACCTCCTCATTGTTTATACCTGCTTTGTCTGTTTGTTTTATGCTCGTCTTCCTCTTAGGAGGCACTGGGAACTGAACCAGGGACCCATCATGTGGTAGGCAGAAACGCAATCACTTGAGCCACATCTGCTTCCCTAAATTAATTTTAAATGAATAAATAAATTTTAATGAAATTAAATTAATCAGCACTGGCTTATTGTACAGTCTAGTATCTCTACTAACTAGAATCTATATTGAGCTAGAGATTCTCAATACATTCCTATTCTCTCTCAATTTTCTCTAGACTCCAAACTTGCCTAATAATTTGGAAACTTGTTATTTTTAATATTATTAGTACCTACTCCAGAGATTCTGATTCAGCAGTCCTATTTGTGAAAGTTATTTTTTTCTTTATTTTTTTTTTTAGTTTTGGAAAGTTGTTTTAAATAAGATGAGAAGACTGTATAATGTGTCATTCAAAGGGGGACCTTTCTTCTTTTTTTTTTTATGCAAAAATTATTTCAAATTTTAAAAATAACAGAAAAAGGCAGCTCAACAAATTATGGACACATTACTACTGAAAAGTTTGTCCAGGCACTTTTATCTCATTGTATTAGTCAGACAAAGGGGTGCTGATGCGAAATACTGGAAGCCTGCTGGCTTTTATAAAGACTATTTATTTGACGTAGGAGCTTACTCTTACCAGGCCATATAGCATAAATTACTTCCCTCACCAAAGTCTATTTCCACATGTTGGAGCAAGATGACTGCTGATATCTGCGAGGGCTCAGGCTTCCTGGGTTCCTCTGGGCTCAGTTCCTCTGTTTTCTCCACAAGGTCAGCTATAGACTATCAGGCAAATGGTTCTGACTCTCCCTGGGGTTTCTGCCATGTCTAAGGAGCCATCTCTGTTCCTCTTTGTTCTTCTCCTGGCTCAGGTCCTCTTTTCCCTGGACTTGCTTCTCTTTCCTTTGTGCGCTTACTTCCTGGGGTTACATCAGTTATAATTTTTATATCAGTTGTAATTTTCCCATGTATCATATTCTTAGCACTTTGTAAAAGAAGAGCATTCTTATATTTATACTATTTTTTTTAAAGATTTATTTTATTTATTTCTCTCCCCTTCCCTCCCACCCCCCACCCCAGATGTCTGTTTTCTGTGTCCATTTGCTGCATGTTCTTTGTCTGCTTCTGTTGTCGTCAGCGGCACGGGAATCTGTGTCTCTTTTTGATGCGTCATCTTGCTGTGTCAGCTCTCCGAGTGTGCGGCGCCACTCCTGGGCAGGCTGCACTTTCTTTCATGCTGGGCAGCTCTCCTTATAGGGGGCGCTCCTTGTGCGTGGGGCTCCCCTACACGGGGACACCCCTGCATGGCACGGCATTCATTGCGTGTATCAGCACTGCCCGTGGGCCAGCTCCACATGGGTCAAGGAGGCCCGGGGTTTGAACTGCAGACCTCCCATGTGGTAGATGGATGCGCTATCCATTGGGCCAAGTCTGCTTCCCAACCACAGTCTTCATCCACCATTGAAACCACTGTTATACATTTCCTAGATTATTACTTCCAGTTTAAGATTTCAGCATCAAATTCCAACATCAAAACTCCAACATCAGAAACCCCCAACTCTGTCCTTTGCCATGTCTTTTATCTGTGAGTCCCCACCCACCAAGGGATGGGGACTCAATGCCCTAATGATGTGGCCCAATCAAAGCCCTAATCATAACTTAATCACGCCCAGATACAAATCAGATTACAAACATAATCCGAACTCTGTTTTTGGAATTCATAACCATATCAAACTGCTATACTCATCTAATTCCAACAACTAACTCAGTTTTCCTCAATTGTTTAGAAAGATACATAGATGAACACAGATTAGTTAAATGACATAGTCAAGGTCTCCTTATTAAATGGGGACCTTTCTGAGAATGAAAAGGAGATGTTTATAATCACACTGGGACACACAGCGAATGCTGCAGGCAAACCAGGACATATATCACTCTATCTTTAAGATAAGGGAGACAGTATGTTTGAAGGGTAAAGGGAAGAAACTCATATAGAGAGAAATCTATTTAGCTACTTATGTTAAAAATTAACAAGAAATGTGTGCACATGAAAACATTGTGAAGTCTTATGTTTTGACAAATCTCTTCCTAATCCTACGAAAGTTTTATTAATAGATGTATTTTATTCACTTTTTCGATAGCATAATGGCTACTATGTTCCAAGGGCTCTTCTAGGTACAAAACAGATAAAACACACAGAAATTCCTGATATTAGGGAGTTTGCATTCTAGTGTGGAGGGGAAAACATACAAAATAAACCAATAAATTTAAAAGTTTTCGGAGTAATAAGTGCTATGAAGAAAATGAAATAGGATTATGGTAGGAATTGCTGGAGCAGGGGCTATTTTACATTGAGACATCACTAGAAATTCAGTTTATAAAAATACATTCTAGGGAAACGGACTTTGGCCCAGTGGTTAGGGCGTCGGTCTACCACATGGGAGGTCCGCGGTTCAAGCCCTGGGCCTCCTTGACCCGTGTGGAGCTGGCCCATGCGCAGTGCTGATGCGCGCAAGGAGTGCCCTGCCATGCAAGGGTGTCCCCCGCGTGGGGGAGCCCCACGCGCAAGGAGTGCGCCCGTGAGGAAAGCCGCCCAGCGTGAAAAGAAAGAGCAGCCTGCCCAGGAATGGCGCCGCCCACACTTCCCGTGCCGCTGACGACAACAGAAGCGGACAAAGAAACAAGACGCAGCAAATAGACACCAAGAACAGACAACCAGGGGAGGGGGGGGAATTAAATAAATCTTTAAAAAAAAAAATACATTCTAAGGGAAGCAGATGTGGCTCAAGCAGTTCAGTGCCCACCTGTCACATGGGACGTCCCTGGTTCATTTCCTGGTGCCTCCTAAAGAAGCCAAGCAAGACAGCAAGCTGATGTGGTGGGCTGCCATGGCAAGATGATGCAACTCAGAGGCACAATGAGGAAACACCATGAGAGACACAACAAACAGGGAGTGGAGGCGGCTCAAGCCAATGGTTGCCTCCTTCCCACATGAGAAGTCCCGGTTTGGTTCCCAGTGCCTCCTAAAAAAAAATAACAAGCACACAATGAATGGATACAGAGAGCAGACAACAAGTACAAACAACGAGGCGGGGGTGGGAGTGGGGGTGGGGGTGGGGGGGGAGTAAATAAAATCTTAAAAAATACATTCTAAATAATCTGTTTCACAATATCTATTTTGTTTTGATTTTACCATTAGGGCGTAATATTTTTTGAGGGGTAATTGAATACAAATGACTTTTAAGTAGCCAAAAAAAACTGTAGTCACTTCCTTTAGCTAAATTAATTCTTGTGGATCAAAAACAGTAAAGATGGGTATTGTGAAAATGTTAGATGATTTGGAGTGTATTTTTTTGATTGAATTTCTAAGGATTAAAGCTTGATATTTAATAAATATATGAGAGATGCTGGCACTTTCAATATCCATTTCACAATCACCTGTTTTTTACTTCCTTTATCATAGAGGCTGGTAAATTAAAAGTTACGTTTCTCTGCTTTCCTTGTTAGTGATACAATTTTGGTCAAAGACATATAAGTAGGCTCTTTTCAGTCAGCACCATGCAAGGGGCTGCTCCCAGGACAACTTGCATAAAGGCTGCAAGACCGTGGGTAAGAGAAAGCCCTACCGCAAGAAGCAGAAGACGGAGCTAGGATGACTTGCTGCCAACATCAAGACTGGCGCCTGCTGCATACAAACAGTTCAGGTGCAAGGAGGCAACAAGAAACACTGTGCCTTGAGTCTGGATGTGGGAACTTCACCTGGGAGAGGATCGTTGATGTGTGTACTGTGCATACAACAACAAGCTGATCTGCTCCAAGACTGGTGAAGAATGCACTGGATTATTGTCAGCACGCCCCAACCAGAGTGACATAGTCCCACTATACTGTTCCTAAGCCTTAACCTGACTCCTGAGGAGGAAGAGGTTGTTTTTGTTGTTGTTGTTGTTTTGTATTTAGGAATAGATTTTAAACAAAAAGTGATAAAAGAAAATTCAGAAGAAATACAGTGAAAGGAAAATGAATGCCAAAATCAGCTGTCTTCTGGAGGAGCAGTTCTAGCATGGTTCGAGGCCAAGCCAATGTGGCTGAGCAGAAGGCTGTTTGCTAGAGGGTAAGGAGTTGGAGTTATATCTGAGGAAAATCAAGGCAAATAAATCCTTCTTTCCATTCTAGCTCATGTAATAAAGATATTATTGTTCTGAGAAATAAAATTTTAAAAAGACGGAAATAAAATTTTAAAAAGGTAGAAATCAGCTATGAAAGTCTTTCCTTCTAAAAAAATAGGTAGCCATGGAAGCGGACTTGGCCCAATGGATAGGGTGTCTGCCTACCACATGGGAGATCTGTGGTTCAAACCCCGGGCCTCCTAGACCCGTGAGGAGCTGGCCCATGCACAGTGCTGATGTGCGCAAGGAGTGCCCTGCCACGCAGGGGTGTCCCCCACATAGGGGAGCCCCACGCACAAGGAGTGCGCTCCGGAAGGAGAGCCACCCAGCGCAAAAGAAAGTGCAACCTGCCCAAGAATGGCACCACACACACGGAGAGCTGACACAACAAGATAATGCAACAAAAAGAAACACAGATTCTTGGTGCTGCTGATAAGGATAGAAGTGGTCACAGAAGAACACACAGCAAACTGACACAGAGAGCAGACAACTGGGGGGGGGGGCGCGGGGAAGAGGAGAGAAATAAATAAAAAATATATCTTTAAAAAAAAAATAGCCTCAAGAAAAGAAGACTTCTTGTCTCTGCCCCTCCATTTCTCCCTGCAACTGCCATCTTTTGACCAAGAGGTAATAAAGAAGAAAAAACCAAGAGAATTGCTAATTCCATCCCTAGCATCATTGAACAACAAAAGCAGGGTCAGCTGCCCCATACCTCCAGACTTGTGATGTGAGAAAAATAAAGCCCTATTGTTTAAACTACTGTAAATTGGGCTTTCTCTTTCTTATAGCCAGACATACAGCAAAGGGCTAAATATCAGAGTTCAATATATTATATTTTTGTCTGAAAATGTCTTTAATTTTAACTTTCATTTTTGAAGGATGTTTTTAATATAGAATTCTAAATTGGCAATAATTATCTTGCAATAGTTATTTATTGGAAAGAAATGTTTTTATGATTCAGTTTAAAATATTTACTAATTTTCATTGTGATTTCATTGACCATTTAGTGGTATTGTTTCTACTGTATTCGTCATTTTCTTTATTTCCTCCCCTATTACCCCTTCATAATTTTGAGAATCTTTTTACAGACAAAATGTGTCTAAATTATCTCATTAAGTTGTATCTGCAGGTGATAAAATGATGGATTATGTCTTCCCTTTAGCCTAGAAGCTAAGGTAATCATCAGTGAGACTTAGTGAAATCATTCCTTAGCTTTATTTCCCAATGCTAAATCTCAGGTTAACTTTTATAATTTTTACACAGTTCTAATAATAATTTTATAGGGTATCTTTGTAATAGATACATTTTCAAGTGGCTGCCAAACCTACAAAAATGTCTTATTACCTAGGAATGGAGGAATGGCCAAGTCTCAAAATAATATAATTACTGCATGATCTTGCCCCTTCTAGGCAAGGCTGACTGAAACACGGCAGACTCCTAACCCTACTGGGCATTTAGATTCTCATTCCCATGAATTTGGCATTTACAACAGTTAAATACAGAGATAGAATTTTTAGAGCTGAGAAATGATGGTAGGTAGCCTCTGAGATAGCCCCTATTTATCACCTCCTCCTAAGTATTTATGCACTTAGGTAATCTTCTCCCCTTGATTGTGACCTGGACCTAGCAATTGAGTCACTTCTGATAGAATATAGCAAAACGGATGAGATGTTACTTCTGAAATTACATTATAAAGACAACTTCCATCTTGGGGACTCTTTTTTTTTTTTTTTAAACAAATCAATTTTATTGGTACAAATTAGTAAAACATACATTTCATCCAAAGTATACAATCGATGGTATTTGGTATAATCACATAATTGTGCATTTATCACTTCAATCCATATTAGAGCATTTTCATTGTTTCAATAATAGTAATAAAAATCAGACAAACAAAAAAATTCATCACCTCTCAACTGAATCTCTCTATGCTTACTCTGCTGTACATAACTACTATTTCTGGCTCTTCTTGCATATATATTTATTTATTTTAAAGCAGTTTTGTTGAAATATATTTGCATACCATACAATTTATCCAGTATAATCAGTGGCTTTTTGTATAATCACAATGTTGCACATTCATAACCAAAAAAAATTTTAGAACAATTTCATTACTCCACAAGGAAAGTCTCCATCTATTATTGTAGAGATATCTGTATCTCCTTTCTGTTTTGCCAGAGTTTGCCTCATGAATTTTGGGGCATCCTGGTAATGGTTAGGTGCATAGATACTTATGACTGTTATTTCTTCTTTGTGGACTGTCCCTTTTATTAATATATAATGGCCTTCTGTACCTAAAGTCTGTTGCACTTAAAGTCTGTTTTGTCTGGTATTAGTATAGCTAACCCTGCTCTTTTTTGATTACTGTTTGCATGGAGCATTTTTTCCCAACCTTCACTTTTACCAATTTGTATCCCTGGGTCTAAGGTGAGTCTCTTGTAGGCAGCGTATGTATGTTTGCCTCTTTTTTTTTTTTAACACATTCTGTCAGCCTGTATCTTTTTTTTAATTTTTAAAAAATTTATTGAAATATATCACTCATACATAAACATACATAAACAATAAGTGTATAATAGTTGTGAACTTACAAAACAAACATATATAACATCAAACATATATAACATCTCACCCTACCACCAATAACTTGCATTATTTTTAAACCTTTTTAACTAATGATTAAAGAGCATTGTAAAAATATTTCTACTAAACAAAGTATTTTTCCCCTAACCAATCTGATTATTATCTTTATAACATTTATATATGAACATACATAAACAATTAAGTGCATAGTAAAAGTTGTGAACTTACAAAGCAAACATGCATAACATTATACAGGGGTCCCATACATCAACCCTCCACCAACATCTTGCATTGTCATGAGACATTCGTTACTAACTATGAAAGAGCACTGTGAATATCTTACTACTAATCATAGTCCTTATCTTATATTTTGTGTGTTTTTCCCCCAACCCACCCTATTATTATTTTTTAAATGTATTTTTTTATGACAGAAGTTGTAAACTTATAAAACAATCATACATATGTGCAGAATTCCCAAACAACACCCCTCTATCAACACACCACAATGTAGTGTGTCATTTGCTACAGATAAAATAATATCATCTGATTATTATCATGTCCATAGTGTACATTTGGCTCACATTTTCCATACTGCCTCAGTATCAACACAGTATATCTTTTGCATAGATGCAAGAATATTATATTATTATTACTAACCACAGCCCATAGGTCACTCCAGCTGTATTTTTCCCATACTTCTCCACATTCCCAACAGCCTGTAGTAGTGATGTATATTTGCTCTAGCTCACAAAGGACACTCTTGCATCTGTACCATCAATCACAATTCTCACCCACTGCTTGGTTTACTGTGCTGTCCAGTTCCTAGATTATTCTCAAGCATTCTGTCAGTTCGCATTTACATAACTAGACTACCATTTTCAGTCACATCCCCATTTATAAACTAGCTATTACTGTGTGTTATCATCCACTCTATACATTTCCACAGTTTTACAGTAAAGCTAATTAAACCTTCTACATACATTAAACATCAATAGTCCACTCAGTCCTTCCCTTATCTCCTTTAAGAATCTACCACCTACCACCAGGTCTTGAAGGTACTTTCCTACAATTTCTTCTAAAAGTTTTATGGTTCTTTTATTTGTAATTTTTTGATCCATTTTGAGTTAATTTTTGGATAAGATGTGAGATAGGGGTCCTCTTTCCTTCTTTCAGCTATGGATATCCAATTCTTTCAGCACCGTTTGTTAAATGGATTGTTCTGCCCGAGCTGTGTGAGTTTGACAGACTAGTCAAAAATCACTTGACCATACTGTGAGGGTCTGTTTCTGAAACATAGATTTGGTTCCATTGGTCTATTGTGTCTGTCTTTAGGCCAGTACCATGCTATTTTTACCACTATAGGTAGGTATTATGATTTAAAGTCTGGAGATGAGGGTTCATTTTTCCTTTTTATGATGTTTCTGACTATTCAGGACCCCTTAACCCTTCCAAATAAATTTATTGATCATGTTTTCAATTTTTTCTATAATGCTGGTGGAGTTTTTATTGGGATTACATTAAATCTGTATATCAATTTGAGTAGAATTGACCTCTTAATGATATTTAGTCTTCCAATCCATGAGCATGGAATGTTCTTCTAGTTATTTAGGGCTTTTTTGATTTGTTTTAACATTGAGTTGCAGTTTTCTGAATATAAGTGCTTTACATCATTGGTTAAGTTTATTCCTAACTATTTGAGTTTTATCTGTCATAGTTTATTTTCACCACTCTTTTGACACTTTTAGTTACTTTTACTGATATAATCTTCATTTCTAGACTCTCTTCCAGGCCCCTCTCTCCTGTCTTTTCTTTTCAGGCTCTAGCACACCCTTTAGTGTTTCCTGAAAGTCTGGTCTCTTGCTTAGAAATTCTCTCAGTTTCTGTTTATCTGTGAATATTCTAATCTTGCCCTCATTTTTGAAAGAGAGTCTTGCTGGATATAAGATTCTTGGCTGGGCTGACAAGAATATAAGTGGACACAGAAGAACACACAGCGAATTGACACAGAAAGCAGACAACTGTGGGTGGGGGGGGCGGGGGGGTGGAGAAGGGGAGAGAAATAAACAAAAAATAAATTTCCAGGAAAAAAAAAAGATTTCTTGGCTGGAAGTTTTCTCTTGTAGTATCTTAAATATATCAGACCGCTGTCTTCTTGCCTCCATGGTTTCTGGTGATAAATCAGTACTTAATTTTATTGGGTATCCCTTATATGTTATGCATAGCTTTTCTCTTGCTTTTCTCAGAATTCTTTCTTTGTCTTTGGCCTTTGACATTCTGATGAGTATGTGTTTTGGAGTTGGTCTGTTTGGATTTTTTTTCGAATGGGAGTACATTGTGCTTCTCGGACAGGGATATCTATGTCCTTCAATAGGGTTGGGAAATTTTCTACCATTATTTCTTCAAATATTCCTTCTGCCCCTTTTCCCTTCTTTTCTCCTTCTGGGACATCCATGACACATATATTTGCACACCTTTAGCTGTCATATCGTTCCCTGAGACCTTGTTCAATTTTTTCCATTCTTTTCTTCATCTCTTCTTTTGTATGTTCACTTTCAGAGGCCATTTCTTCAAACTCACCAATCCTTTCTTCTGCCTCCTCAAATCTGCTATTATATGATTCCAATGTTTTTTAAATTTCATTGATTGCACCTTTCATTCCCATGAGATCTGCTATTTTTCTATGTGTGCTTTCAAATTCTTCTTTGTGCTCATCCAATGTCTTCTTTTTTTTTTTAAAGATTTGTTTATTTATCTCCCCCTCCCCCCACCCTGTGTCTGTGTCTGTGTCTATTTGCTGCATCTTCTTTTGTTCGCTTCTGTTGTTGTCAGCGGCATGGGAGTCTGTGTTTCTTTTTGTTGTGTCATCTTGCTGCGTCATCTCTCCCATGTGTGCAGTGCCATTCCTGGGCAGGCTGCACTTTCTTTCGTGCTGGACGGCTCTCCTTATGGGGCACACTCCTTGTGTGTGGGGATCCCCTACGCGGGGACACCCCTGCATGGCACGGCACTCCTTGCACGCATCAACACTGCTCATGGACCAGCTCCACACAGGTCAGGGAGGCCCGGGGTGTGAACCGCGGACCTCCCATGTGGTGGACAGACGCCCTAACCACTGGGCCAGGTCCGCCGCTCCAATGTCTTCTTAATATCCTTTTTTTTTTTTAAAGATTTATTTATTTATTTAATTTCCCCCCCTCCCCTGGTTGTCTGTTCTTGGTGTCTATTTGTTGTGTCTTGTTTCTTTGTCCGCTTCTGTTGTCGTCAGCGGCACGGGAAGTGTGGGCAGCGCCATTCCTGGGCAGGCTGCTCTTTCTTTTCACGCTGGACGGCTTTCCTCATGGGCGCACTCCTTGCGCGTGGGGCTCCCCCACGCGGGGGACACCCTTGCGTGGCACGGCACTCCTTGCGCGCATCAGCGCTGCACATGGCCAGCTCCACACGGGTCAAGGAGGCCCGGGGTTTGAACCGCGGGCCTCCCATATGGTAGACGGACGCCCTAACCACTGGGCCAAAGTCCGTTTCCCTTCTTAATATCCTTAATCTCTTTAGTCATCTCATTGAATTTATTAAGGAGATTTATTTGAACATCTATAATTAGTTGTCTTAACTCCTTTATGTCATCTGGAGGCTTATCTTGTTCCTTTAATTGGGCCATAGCTTCCTCTTTCTTGGTGTGGATTGTAATTTTTTTGTTGGTGTCTTCGCATCTGGCTTACTAGAGTATTTTTTCTGGATGCATTTTTTCTCTTAGTTTAGGGCTTCCTATCGTTTCTCCCTTGCTGGTTGTGCAGTAGGAGGTAAGCATGTAGTTGGTGCTGTAAGCTGTGAAGGCTCAAGCTGCCCTCATTGCACCAGGAACCAATGAAGCTTC
The DNA here is from genome assembly GCF_030445035.2 of Dasypus novemcinctus. Classification (NCBI taxonomy): domain Eukaryota; kingdom Metazoa; phylum Chordata; class Mammalia; order Cingulata; family Dasypodidae; genus Dasypus; species Dasypus novemcinctus. The sequence goes on from NC_080684.1 coordinate 21,275,419, forward strand.
TTCCAACTTTCTCCTTTGCCAGGGGTAGGGACAGATTCACAGCTGTGTGGAATAATCCATGTGCAGGCCTAACTGTAGTTGCCCAGAAAGACTGATGAAGCTTCACATCCCTTTGTCCCCTGCCTGGGGCAGGGATGGAGCTGCAGGTGTGGGCAGCAGTCTATGCAGTGTGGGCCCAGATGACCACAGTTGCCCTGGTAGACTTCTGATTTTTAGTCTATGCCAGCCAAAGTTCCCTGCAGTTACTATGTAGGCTGGTGCAGGGCTCCTTAGCCTCCTCCCCGACAGAGGCGGGGCTGAAGCCTAGGCGGGCTGCAGGGTGATCTGCGTAAAAGAAACTGGTTCCTGCGGACTCTGAGAGTTTCAGTCAGCCGGGCTTCCCTCAGGCTGGGGGCGGAGTCAGAATGGTAGCTACTGGCCTCCTTCTGACTTGGGCTGGTTCACACCCCAGCTCTTCCCAGGGTTATGTCTTAGCCAGCCAAGCCTACCAATCAGTAGCCAAAATCGGCAGCCAACCATCTCCTCCGCCCCTGTTTCTAGGAAATGGAGCTTCCAGTTCCCATCACAGAACAGCTCCTGGGGCCGCTGTGCCTCCAGAGTAGGATAATCACCGGCTTCTGCAGCTTGGCTGGTAATTTCCCAGAGATGCTGGTGCAGGTCCCTGCAGCTTCCTCCCTGCTGGAGGTGCCACTGGGGCCTAGGTTAGATCTGCAATATGATCGGGATGGGAAGAAGCCGATTCCCACCAGCACTAGGATTTTCAGTCCGCTCCACTTCCCCTATGCCAAACGCGGAGTTACAATGGCAGCTCCCAGCCTCTTTCTGGCTTGGACAGACTCAAACTTTAGCTGTTCTCAGGATTATACTGTAGCCTGCTGAATTTCCTCATCATCGCTGAAATTGGTGCCCAACCGTCTCTTCCTTCCCCGTTTTGGGGAAGTGGAGCTTTCAATTCCAGCCATAGAACAGCTCCTGAGGTGGCTTATGCTTCCAGTAGAGGATGGGCACCAGTCTACATGGCGTGGAGCACTCTACTTATGAGTCTTCTCTGCAGACGGGCAGTCTCCTCCTTCCATTCCTTCAAGGATGTTGCAGGATGCTCTTCTGGTCTCCTGGAGCCCCCAAACAGGAGCTTCAGCTAGCTCAGATAGCTCTGGGTGTTTGCTAACTGCCCTGTAGCAGGAGCTGACTCTAGAAGTTCCTTACTCCACTGCCATCTTGCTGGTTCTCTCCAGCCTGTGTCTTTTTTTTTTTTTTAAAGATTTATTTTTATTTATTTAATTCCCCTCCCCTCCCCAGGTTGTCTGTTTTCTGTGTCTTTTTGCTGCGTCTTGTTTCTTTGTCCGCTTCTGTTGTCGTCAGCGGCACGGGAAGTGTGGGCGGCGCCATTCCTTGGCAGGCTGCTCCCTCCTTCGCGCTGGGCGGCTCTCCTTATGGGTGCACTCCTTGCGCGTGGGGCTCCCCTACGCGGGGGACACCCCTGTGTAGCAGGGCACTCCTTGCACGCATCAGCACTGCGCATGGGCCAGCTCCACACGGGTCAAGGAGGCCCGGGGCTTGAACTGCGGACCTCCCATGTGGTAGACGGACGCCCTAACCACTGGGCCAAAGTCCGTTTCCCCAGCCTGTGTCTTTTGGTTGGGGAGTTTTATCCAGTCACATTCAATTATATTACTGTAAATGCATTATTTACTTCCACCATTTTATTCTTTGGTTTTCCTATATCATATCTTATTTTCATCTATCTTTTTATTCTTTCTGCTATTCTTGCCTTCTGTTCTCTCCTTCAAGCCTCTCTCTCTCCTGTCTTTTTCTTTTGGGCTCTAAGGCTCCCTTAAATATTTTCTGCAAAGGTGGAGTCTTTTTTAAAAAGATTTATTTATTTATTTCCCCCCTCCCCCATTGTCTGTTCTCTGTGTCCATTGCTGTGATTTCTTCTGTGTCTGCTTATATTCTCATTAGGCATCTCTAGGAAATGAACCTGGGACCTGCCAGAGTGGGAGAGAAGTGATCATTCTCTTGTGCCACCTCAGCTCCCTTTTCTGCTAGGTCTCTTATTGTCTCTCCACTATCTCTCTCTCTTTTTTTTAAGATTATTTTATTTATTTCTCTCCCTTCCCTGCCCCTCCCCCTCTGTTTCTGTGTCCATTCTCTGTGTCTGCTTGCATTCTTGTCAGGTGGCACCAGGAATCTGTGTCTCTTTTTGTTGTGTCATCTTGCTGTGTCAGTTGTCTGTGTGTGTGGTGCCACTCCTGGACTGGCTGCGTTTCTTGCACAGGGTGGCTGTCCTTGCAGGGTGCACTCCTTGCACAGGGGGCACCCCTGCGTGGCATGGTACTCCTTGTGTGCAGCAACACTGCACATGGGCCTGCTTACCACACGGGCCAGGAGGCCCTGGGTATTGAACCCTGGACCTCCTATATGGTAGGCAGACACCCTATCAGGTGAGTCATGTCTGCTTCCTCCTCTGTGTCTTTTGTTGTGTCTCCTTGCTGCACCAGCTCTCTGTGTCAGCGGCACTCCTGCTCAGGGTGGCACTCCCGCATGGGGGTCCCTCCCATGCGGGGCAGCATTCCCATGCATGGTGGCACTCTGCATGGGCCAGCTCATTGTGTGGGCCAGCCTGCCTTCACCAGGAGCCCTGGGCATTGAACCCTGAACCTACTATATGGTAAACAGAAGCCCAGCTGCTTAAGCCATATCCATTTTCCTGGATTCTTTTTTTTATGAACTCTCCTAGTTTCAGTTTGTTTGGGAATAATTTAAAACTTACCTTCATATTTGAAGGACAATTTTTCCAGATAAAGAATTTTTGGCTGGCAGTTTCTCTTTTTCAGTATCGTAATTGTATCATACTACTGTCTTCTCATCTTCATGGTTTCTGATGAGAAATCTGCACTTAGTTGTACTGGGCATCCCTTGTATATGATGGTTTGCTTCTCCCTTGCTGCTCTCAGAATTTTCTTTTTGTCTTTGACATTTGACATTCTGAGTAGTATGTGTCTTGGAATAGGTCTATTTGGATTTATTTTGATTGGGGTATGCTGTACTTCTTGGACATATAAGTTCATTTCTTTCATGAGTATTGGGAAGTTTTCATCCTTTATTTCCTCAAATACTCTTTCTGCCCATTTTTCCTTCTCTTCTCCCTCTGGATTTCCCATGACACATATGTTGTTGTGTTTTGTATTATCATTCACCTCCCTGAGTCCCTGCTCAATTTTTAAAATTCCTTTCTCTCTCTGTTCTTTTCTTTCTTCAGTTTCAGCTCTTCTGTCTTCATTATCACTTATTCTTTCTTCTATCATTTCATGTCTGCTATTGTATGCCTCTAATGTGCTTTATTTTTGGGGGGAAGGGTACAGGGATTGAACCTAGGACCTTGTACATGGAAAGCAGGTGTTCAACTACTTGAGTTATATCCCCTCCCCTCTAATGTGTTTTTGATCTCATCTATTGTGTCTTTCCTTCCCGTTAGCTCAGTTACTCTTCTTTTCATGTTGTCCCATTCTTCTTTGTGTTTGATCACTGTGTTCTTGGCGTTCTTTATTTCTTTAGCCAGATTGCCTTTCAACTCCTTAATTTGATTTTAGAAATTTGTTTGAATCTCGTTGATTAGTTGTCTCAAATCCTGTGTCTCATCTGAGTCTTTTATGTATTCCTTTGCTTGGGCCATTTCTTCCATTTTCTTGGTGTGACTTGTAATTTTTTGCTGATGTCTAGGCATCTGATTATGATGGTGAGTTTACTCTGTTGTTCATTATCTCTTTTGTAGGGATTTAGTGGTGGGAGACTGCATTATTGCTGTTCTTTGATTCTTGGTTCGACCTGTTCTAAGTTTTTAGGATTGTCCCTGTCAGTTGTTCAGATCTGGGCCCTGGACCCAGTAATGGGTTTCAGACCCACTTTCAAGGGTCTTGGAGAGGGAGACTGTAAAGGCCGGAGAAAACCTCTCTTATTTACTTTTAATTCCCTCATGTGCATTTCCCTGGTTGACCAGCAGATTTTGCTCTTTGGCAGACCTCTCAGTTCAAAGCCTGGTGGGAGTGTGTTTGCTGCAACACAGGCTGGATCACTGTTACAGAGGCTCCTGCCTGGAGGCTAAGAACCTAACAAATTAGGGACAGTTTTCCAATCTTTGCTGGCAGCTCCCTCTCTTTTCCCAGGTAGAAACTAATTCCACTCCCCTCTGTGTCATCAACAACCAGTCCTGGTCAATAGGAGGGAGGGATCTCTCTATTCCTGCGTAGGCTTCCAAGGAAAACAATGGTCCAGCTCCACCCAGCCTGGAAGGTCTTAATGGGACACAGAAGACCAAATTTGTGGGTCAAAGCTAAAACAGCCTATTTGTCTGTAACAGCAGGCCCCTGCAGTCTACTCAATGTCTTAACATCAAGGTTCCTTTCTTGTGCCTCCCTCTCTTCTGGGCAGCCTCCAGCCTTCCCCTGGTGTTCTATACCCTAGAATTTTCCCCCCAGGCTGTTTCTGCCTGTTCTCTAACTATTTTTCTGTGAGAGGAGAGAGTTCTGTGTCTTTCTAACCTGCCATCTTCCCAGAAGTCTTAATTGTTTTGTTTTTATTTTTATTTTTTTAATGTTTTTTCAAATTTGCAACTACATTTTGACCATATTTTATGGATTAGAATTTTGGGTCTGCTTTTATTTATTTTGCTGTATACTATTTGTTGTGTTTTTTATTTTTTAACTTCTTATTTTAGTTACATATATACAATAAAAATTTCCCCTTTTAACCACTTTCAAGTATATGATTCAGTGGCACTAATCACATTTACAATATTGTGCTATCATCATCAACATCCATTACCTAAGCTTTTTTATCACTTCAAACTGAAACTCTGTATCCATTAAGCTATAACTCCTCATTCCCTCATCCCTTGGCCCCTAGTGTGGTAGCTTAGAGCTACATACCCCCAAAAAACATGTTCTTAATCCTATTACTAGAGTCCTTTATAAGTAGAATGAAATTCAGGCACATAAAGCGAAAGCCATGGAAAGAAGCTAGAAGTCAAGGGACCCCAGAGAAGCCAGGAGAGGTCACCATATGGACTGCCAAGTGACAGAAAAGCCAAGTACCAAGGATCACCAACAGCTAGCCCCACAATATCATAGTCTTCAGAAAAAAAGCATTGCCTTGCTGACACCTTAATTTTGGACTTCTCCTAGCCTCAAAACAGTGAGCCAATAAATTCCCTGTCTTTAAGCCAACCTATTGCTTGGTGTTTGTTACTAAACTACTTATACTAATACTGTAAATTATTACAAGATATACAGTGGCCTGTATCTGTCATTGCAGTGTCATTTAGGATAATTCCCAAGCCCCCAAAATGCCCCCAAATTATACCTATTTTTCTCTCTCCCTCCCTTTTTAAATAATGGTCATTATTAAAGAGGCTCCCACTGCCTTTAAAAAAAAAAGATTTATTTATTTATTTATTTATTTATTTATTTCCCCCCTTTCCCCTCCTTTTGCCCTGCTGTTTTTGCTGTCTGTGTTGTCCTCTCTTCTCATTTTCTCTCCTCTAAGATTCACCAGGATTCAATCATGGAGACCTCTGTCTACAAGAAGTTTCCCTACATTTTCTTCTAAGAGTTTTATGGTTCTACTCTTTATATTTAGGTCCTTTTTTTTTTTAAATAGTATCAACTAATTTTTTAAAAAGAATTTATTTATTTTTTATTTTTAAATTTTCTCTCCCCTTCCCCACTGTCCCCCCCCAGTTGTCTGCTCTCTGTGTCCATTTGCTGTGTGTTCTTCTTTGTCCACTTGCATTCTTGTCAGCAGCACCAGGAATCTGTTTCTTTCTGTTGTGTCATCTTGCTACTTCAACTCTCTGTGTGTGCGATGCCCCTCCTGGACAGGCTGCACTTTTTTTGCACTGAGTGGCTCTCCTTGAGGGGCACACTCCTTGTGCATGGGGCTCCCCAATGTGGGGGACACCCCTGCGTGGCACAGCACTCCTTGCGCGCATCAGCACTGCGCTTGGGCCCATTCACCACATGGGTCAGGAGGCCCTGGATTAGAACCCTGGAGTGCCTGTGTCATAGGCGGATGCTCTATCAGTTGAGCCAAATCCACTTCCCTATATTTAGGTTCTTGATGCATTTTGAGTTAATTTTTTTTGTATAAGATGTGAGATAGGGGTCCTCCTCCTTTTTTTTTTTTTTTTTTAGGAGGTACTGGGACTTGAATACAGGACCTTGTACCTGGGAAGCAGGCACTCAACCACTGAACTATATCTGCTCCCCAATGAGAGTTAGTATCTACATTTGTTTGTTTTTAGGAAGTACTGGGGATTGAACCCAGGACCTTGTACCTGGGAAGCAGGCACCCAACTATTTGAGCTACATCTGCTCCCCCTCCTTCTTTCTTTAAATTTTAGGTATCTAGTTTTCCCAGCACCAATTGCTGAATATAGACTGTTCTGACCCAGCTAGGTGAGTTTGATATCCTTGTCAAAAGTTACTTGACCGTAGATGTGAGGATCTATTTCTGAGTTCTTGGTTCATTTATTGGTCAATATGGCTTTCTTTATGCCAGTACCATGCTGTTTTTACCACTATAACTAAGCAATATGCTGTAAAGACAAGAAGTAAGAGTCTTCTAACTTCATCTCTTCTTTTTTCTTTTTCATTCTTCTTTTTTTAAAGACATTTTTGGCTGTTCCAGGCCCCTTACCCTTCCAAATGATGTGATAATTGGCTTACTATTTCTGTATGAAAGGATGTTGGAAATTTTTGTTGGGATTACATTGAATCTGTAAATCATTTTGGGTAGAATTGGCATCTTAATGATACTTAGTCTCCCAATGAACACAAAATGTCGTCCCATTTATTTAAGTCTTCTTTGGTTTCTTTTAGCAATGTTTTGTAGTTTTCTGAATGTAGGTCTTTTATGTCCTTGGTTAAGTTTACTCCTAAATATTTGATTCTTTTAGTTGCCCTTGTAAATGGAATTTTTCTCTGACTTTCTCCTCAGATTGCTCATTAGTAATGTATAGAAATGCTGCTGATTTTTGCATATTAATCTAGTATCCTGACACTTTGCTAAACTTGTCTATTAGTTCTAGTGACTTTGTTATGGAATTTTTGGATTTTTCTAGGTGTAGGATCATATCATCAAATAGCAAAAATTTTACTACTAGCTTTCCTACTTAGGTGCCTTTTATTTCTTTTTCTTGCTTAATTGCTCTAGCTACAACTTTAAGTACAATACTGAATAACAGTGGGGACAGTGGGCATCCTCGTCTTGGTTCCAATCTCAGCAGGAAAGTTTTTAGTGTTTCTCTGTTGAGTACAATATTAGCTATAGGTTTTTTATATATGCATTTTACCGTGTTGGGTAAGTTTCCTTCTATGCCTATCTTTCAGAGTGTTTTTTTCAAGAAAGGATGCTGTATTTTGTCAAATGCCTTTTCTGCATCAATTGAGATGATCATGTGATTTTTGTTCTTCAATTTATTAACATTAATTGATTTTCTGTGTTGAACCACCTTTGCATATCTGGTATACACCCACTTGATCATGGTGTATAATTATTTTAATGTGCTGTTGGATTCAGTTAGCGAGTATTTTGTTGAGGATTTTTTGCATCTATATGCATTAGAGAAATTGGTATATAATTTTCTTTTTTCCTAGTATCTTTGTCTGGTTTTGGTATTAGGGTGATGTTGGCTTCATAGAATGAGTTTGGTTGTTCCCACCTCTTCAATTTTTTGAAAGAGTTTGAACAAGATTGGTAATAGATCTTCTTTGAATGACTGGTAGAATTCACCTGTGAAGCTTTCTGTCCTGGGATTTTAATTCTTGGAGATTTTTTGATGACTGTTTCAATTTCTTTACTTGTAATTGTTTCCTGAGGTCTTCTGTTTCTTCTTGGGTCAGTGTGTGTTTTTTTCAATTATTTCCAGGAATGGTCCATTTCATCAACATTGTCTAATTTGTTGGCAGGGAAGCAGATTTGGCCCAATGGATAGGGTGTCCACCTACCACATGGGCGGTTCAAGGTTCAAACCCAGGGCCTCCTGACCCGTGTGATGAGCTGGCCCACATGCAGTACTGATGTGCGCAAGGAGTGCCCTGCCATGCAAGGAATGCGCCCCATAAGGAGAGCCCCCCAGCATGAAAAAAATGCAGCCTGCCCAGGAATGGCACCGCACACACAGAGAGCTGATGCAGCAAGATGACACAACAAAACAAGACATAGATTCTGGGTGCCACTGACAAGAATCGACGCGGACACAGAAGAACACACAGCGAATGGACACAGAGAGCAGACAACAGTGGGTGGGGAAGGAATAAATAAAAAATAAATCTTAAAAAAAAAAAAGTAATTTGTTGGCATACATTTGTTCATCGTATCCTCTTATGATCTCTTTTATTTCTGTGGGGTTAGTGGTAATGTCCCCCCTTACCAGTTCTGATTTTATTTATTTGTATCTTCTCTCTTATTTTCTTTGTCAGTCTAACTAAGGCTTTGTGGATTCTGTTGCTCTTCTCAATGAACCAACTTTTGATTTTGTTGATTCTAGTTTTTGTTTTGTTTTGTTTTGTTTTTGTTCTCTATTTCATTTATTTCTGTTCTAATCTTTGTTATTTCTTTCCTTCTGTTTGCTTTGGGATTAATTTGCTGTTCTTTTTCTAGTTCCTCCAAGTGTGCAGTTAGGTTTTCAATTTTAGCTCTTCCTTTTTAAATGTAAACATTGAAAGCTACAAATTTTTCTCTCAATACTGCCTTCACTATATCCCATAGGTTTTGCTATATTGTGTTCTTGTTTTCATTTGTCTTGAGATATTTACTGATTTCTTCTTCGACCCACTAATTATTTAAGAGTGTTTTTTTTTAAGATTGATTGATTGATTGATTGATTTCCCCCCCTTTCCCCTCTTCCCACTCTGCTGTTTTTGCTGCCTGTGTTGTCTTCTCTTCTCATTTTCTGTCCTCTAGGATTCACCGGGATTTGATCCTGGAGACCTCTGATGGAGAGAGAGGTTCCCTGTCAATTGCGCTGCCTCAGTTCCTGGTTTCTGCTGTGCTTCACCTTGACTTTCCCCTTATCTCTCTTTTTGATGCGTCATCATATTGCTGTGTGACTTACTTGCACAGGGCACTGGCTTATCCCACGGGCAGATGCAGGCACTTGAGCAGGCACTGGCTAACCATGCAGGCACTCTCGTGGGCACTTGCTTGCCACATGGGCACACTGTCTCTTCTTCTTTTTCACCAGGAGGCCCCAGGGATCGAACCCAGTTCCTCCCATATGGTAGGCAAAAGCTCTATCAGTTGAGCCACATCTGCTTCCCAAGAGTATGTTTTTTAGTCTCTGTTTATCTGTGAATTTTCCCTTATTCTGCCCATTATTGATTTTCAGTTTCATTCCATTTTCATCAGAGAAAGTGCTTTGAATAATTTGTCTTTTAAAATTTATTGAGCTCTGTCTTGTGATACAACATATGGTCTCTTCTGGAGAAGGATCCATAAAAACTTGAGAAGGATGTGTATTCTGCTGTTTTGGGGTGCAACGCTCTGATTAGGCCTAGCTCATTTTTCATATTATTCAAGCACCCTATTTCTTTTTTTATCCAAGATGTTCTGCCCAATGCTGAGAGTGATGAATTAAAGTCTGTAACTATTATTGTAAAGATGTCTATTTCTCTCTTCAGTTTTGCCAGTGTGTGTCTCATTTATTATGGGGGTACCCAGGTTAGGTGCAAAAGTATTTATGGTTGTTATTTCTTCTTGGTGAATTGTCCCTTTTATTAATATATAATGATCTTCTTTTTTTTATATAACAGTTTTTCGTTTAAAATCTATTTTGTGAGCTTTTGATGCAAGGGTTTTTGATGTTAGAGTTTTGGTTTTGGAGTTTGACACTGAAGCCTTAAGCTGGAGCCCAGGGAAGTAAGCTCAAAGAGGAAAGAGAAGCCAGCCCTAGGAATAAAGAAACCTTGAACCCAGACAGAAGCAAGACCCTGGAAGGGAGGAACCCAGGAAGCCGTCGGCAGCCATCTTGCTCCAACACATGAAAATAGACTTTGGTGAGAGAAATAACTTATGCTTTATGGCCTGGTATCTATAAGCTCCTACCCCAAATAAATACCCTTTATAAAAACCAAAAAAATAAAATAAAATCTGTTTTGTCCTATGAGTATCACTACTCCAGATCTTTTTTGGTTACTATTTGTGTGGAATATTTTTTTCCAACCTTTTTGCTTTCAGCCTGATTATGTCCTTGTGTCTAAGGTGAGTCACTTGTAGACAGCATATAGATGAGTCATTTTTCTTTTTTTAATCTATTTTGTGTCTTTTGATTGGGGAGTTCAATCCATTAACGTTAAATGTTATTACTGTAAAGGCATTACTTACTACATTTTATCCTTTGGCTTTCTGTTCTCCTATCTTACTGTTGTCCATATTTTTACCCTTTTAGTTACCCTTACTGATAATCTTCATTTCTACACACTTCTCTAAGTCTTTTGCCCTGTCTTTTCCTTTCAGCCTGCAGAACCCTTTAGTATCTCTTGTATTTACTAAAATTTTTTGAGAAGGTGTTGAAGCAGGTGAGATTTTCTCTCAATCATCATTATACATCTTTCTCCAAAATTGCATCTCTATGGGTAAACTGCTTCTTTCTCTTCCTCCCATGCTGCCTACTGGTTCTCGTCTTCTCCTTTATTGTGTTTCTTATTCTTCTGACAAAGGGTAATTTGGCCTGCACCTATCAGTATGAATGTGTAATATTTGAAGGGAGCTTTTGTGCCTTGGGTTTGAATAAATATCCTTGGGTTTGAAATCATATTCAATTTATTAAAACTCTAAAATATGGGAAGCAGATGTGGCTCAAGCAATTGGACTTCCGTCTACCATATGGAAGGACCTGGGTTTGATCCCTGGGGCCTCCTGGTAAAGTTGTGCCTGTGTGGCAAACCAGGCCCATGCAGCAGGTGATGCAATGAGAGAGAGACCTGGGAGAGTCAAGGCATGCAACAGAGGGAAATGGATGTGGCTTAACCACCTGGGCTCCCGTCCACCATGTAGAAAGTACAGGGTTTGATGTCCAGGGCCTCCTGGCCAGGGCCAGCTGGCCCATGCAGCTAGCTGGCCCATGCAAGAATACTGCCCTGCGCAGGAGTGCCACCCTGCTTGGGAATGCCACCCAGTGCAGGAAAGCCGCCTGGTGCAGGAGTGCCGGCCAATGAGGAGAGCTGGCACAGCAAGATGATGCAACAAGAGTCACAGAGGAGAGAAAATAAGAAGACATAGCGGAACAGGGAGTTGAGGTAGCGCAAGAGAGCAGTCACCTTTCTCCCACTCCAGAAGGTCCCAGGATCAGTTCTGGGAGCCACCTAATGAGAATACAAGCAGACACAAAAGAATGCACAGCAAATGGACACGGAGAGCAGACAATGGGGGGCACAGAATAAATCTTTAAAAAAAGAAGATGCAACAGAAACCAGGAACTGAGGTTATGCAAGTGACAGTGAACCTCTCTCCCACATCGGAGGTCCCCAGGACTGAATCCTGGTAAAGCCTAGAGGGGAAAATGAGAAGAAAAGACAAAAAAAGAAAGAAACACACACAGAAGCTCACACAGAGAATGAATGCAGAGAGCAAAACAGCAGGGTGAGGGAACCGGAAGGAATAAAAAACATTCTACTAGTTTTTTTCTGTTTAAGCCTTCAAACTCATCTTACAAATTTGGTTATTCTATTTAGAATTTAATAATTTGGGTATAAAAATAAGTGTAATCACTTTCACTTGCTCTTTAATTAATATTCAATTATCTCATAAGCTTGAAAAGTTAAATTTCCCTAAGCAATGAACATCAATTACACAAACTTGGTTAATTAAATTTCCAAACACTTCCAATGCCTATTGGAGCAGACTTACCACGCTAACAAATTATATCTTCCTATGTATATAAACAACTCTGTAAACCTAAAAAATCAAATTTACAAATATAGTAATTCAGGTTTTTAAACCTTCTCTTAAACCTTTCAAAATAAAATCACATCTAATCATCAATTACACATTTAAATAGAAATTTTAAGGCTAATGTTAAACTCTCTTAAACATTAGGGACTTTTAAAATATGTTATACAAGCACATTATCTTGAGTATTATGAAACTTAGTACTAAAAAATCATGAATACTACAGGTTTGGATTACCTCATGATTTCTATATTTATTTTTAATTTAAAAACAAGTTTACAAACACTCTATACTCATCTGTAGCAGTTTGATATTATTGATGAATTCCAAAAAGAAATATTTGATCATGTTTGTAAATGGATATTTTCCTCTGGGCATATTAGATTATATTGGATTCAGAGGTTTACCTGATTACTAAGTAATCAGGTAAGCCTCTTGTGCCAGTCCTCACCAAGGGGTGGGGACTCAAAGAAAAAAGACATTACAAAGGACAGGGTTGAAGGGTTTCTGATGTTGGAGTTTTGATGTTGGAATTTGATGCTGAAGCCTTAAACTGGAGCCCTGGAAAGTAAGCTCACAGAGGAAAGAGAAGCAAGCCCCAGGAGAGAGGAACTCTGAGCCCAAGAGAAGCAATACTCTGGAAGGGAGGAACCCAGGAAACGTGAACCCTTGCAGATGATGGCAGCCATCTTGCTCCAACACATGGAAATAGACTTTGGTGAGGGAAGTAACTTATGCCTTATGGCCTGGTATCTGGTATTTTGTATCCGCATCCCTTTAGTTGACTAATACACCATCGAACAACAACTCCCCTTTTCCCTTTCCTCCATTGTTGCCGCCTTCCTCCGCCCCTCCTCCCCTTCCAGCCCCCGTCACCCTTCCCGCCAGTCCCGCCCATATTACCAACCTACAATCTGCCCTCTTCCCCAGTAACTGCTTACGGCGTATTACCAGAGGTCTGCCCCCCCAGCTTTAGCCAATCCGCAGCCACCCCTCCGCCCTGCTCTCCCCTTCATACTCCTCCCTCTACCCAACCCTATATAGCTAAGTGTACTTCCGCAATAAAGCAGACCTGTTCTTGCGCTCAAGCGGTCTCCATGGTTTTTCCTCAACCGCGCGTCCCCCATGCCTGGAGAACCGGTGTTCCCTCTTGGAGCACCCCCCACCGGCGGTTCGGCAGGAGCAAGCCCCCCCGACTCTTGGGCCTGAGCGAGGACGAAACCCTCACGCTCAGCTACAACTGGCGCCCAACGTGGCGGCTCCTCCCCCGGCCCCTCTCTGCTGCTGCTGCTGCTGTGATCGTCCTCCTCTCCAGGTAGGGACCCCTCGCCCAGACGAGCCCCAAGGGACCCCTCGCCGTCGTCCCGTCCCTATCCCGTCATGGGCGCCTCTTTGTCATTTCGTCAGGCGCCGCAAGTCAGAGCCCTCGCTGCCCTGCTCGATGCCAATGGAGTCCGCGTCTCCTTGCGGCAGCTCCAAAAATACTGGGATCTCTTGCTCCCTTTTAATCCGTGGCTCGCCACCTGCCAACTCTGGAGCCCGGACACATACTCGTGACTCATAGATCGAGTCACCTCCGCCATGGAGCACGAGAAACGCACCTTCCCAGCAGGCCTCTTACCCGTTCTCGTTGCCATTCGCGCCTGTCTCCTTGGCGCTCCAACCGAAGCCGTTTATGAAGCTTCTCCCAAACGGCCTCTAGACTGTGATCCTGATGAGCCCGCCGACACTGACTCTCTGTCTGACTAACTTGCTGCTGCTCTCGAGTGTGAACCTCCCCGCCCGAGCTCCCCGCAGCAGACAGAAACCACCCCTGCCGCTCCCCAAGATGGCGGACTTCCGCCTTCTTCCCCCACTTCTGCCCAAGATGGCGCACATCCGGCTTCTTCTCCGCCGGTGTCCTCCTCCTTCCGCCTCTACCCGCCTCTTCCTGCCCAGTTAGCATCTGGTTCGGGCCCAGAAACTGCATGGTCGCCATCTTCCGCTAAACCGGAAACGCCCCTCGCGCCATTTTGTCCGCTGCCGGATGTGGCTGCTCCGCCATCTTGGCCGACACCCGGAAGGGTCCCGCCGCCATCTTGTTGTCGCCCGGAAGCCGCTAAGCCGCCATTTTCTCACCCGTGTTCCGCTTATCCCTTGCCGCCGCCGTACGGCAATAGTCCTTCACCTGCCTTGGCTGCTCCATCGGTCCCTGGTGCCACACCTTCTCCAACCCCTCAGCTGTATCCGCTGAATTCGCAGCCTAAGCCACAGCGACCCCAAACTTGGCTACCCTTTACAGCGGAAGAGGTCAGAACCCTCCGCAAAGCTGTAAAGGAAGACGGGATTGGCAGCCCTTATGCACAGCAACTACTTGAGGAGTTGGGGACCCAACTCGTTCTCCCATATGACTGGATTGCACTAGCCCGTGCCATCCTGACACCGGGTCAATTTATTGAATGGCGCGCCCATTACCAAGCGGCTGTTGACCGGCAAATCGTGGAGAATGCCCAAGCTGGCGTCCTCGATCCCTCCGATGCATACACGGGGACCAACAATTATGCAGACCCTCGTTCTTACCTCCAAATTGACCCAGGGTTTTGGCACCGGGTAAAAGTCCTCGTCCAGCGGTCTTTCTCTCTAGTCTCCACCAAGCAGCCCACCAAGCTCGCACAACTGCTTCAAGACTCTAATGAGACTTTCCCAGCATTTGTCGCCCGCGTCCTGGAAGCCTGTCAGCGGAAGATTTCCAGCGAGGATGCCCAGTTTGCGCTGGCCAAAGAACTTATCATAGATGGATGCCTTGCGCCATTCCGAGCCGTAGTCCTTCCCATACGTGATAAAGCTCTGCACGAGTGGGTCCTTGCTTGCCGCAACATCGACCCGCAAGTCAAAACGCTCACCGCTGCCTTTGCGTCTGCCATGGCTGTTTCATCCACCTCCACTTCCGTCTGCTTTCGATGTGGCCAGCCCGGCCATTTTGTCCGCGAGTGCTCTCAGCCAGGCCCAGCGCCTCGCTCCGACCCGCCGTCTCGGCGACCAAGGGGCCCTTCTACGCCATGTCCGTGTTGTGGGAAAGGATATCACTGGGCCCGTGACTGCCGTTCTGTCCAAAGTCCTCAGCAGCCTTTAAACTCCCAGCGGGGCAGGCCTCAGCCCCTCCCCCAAGAGGCCTCCAGAAGAGTTCCCAAGCCATAATGTGGACGATGCCCATCACGCACCGCCAGAGACCCTCATTGGAGCTTAAAATCGATGGGCAATGGCTCAATGGGCTCCTGGATTCCGGCGCTGAAGTCTCCTGTGTTCCCTTCGAAGTCGCTGCGTTCAATCACTGGCCCCTAGAAACTGGCCCTCAAGTCATCGGCGCCACGGGAGCCGCTACCTCCTGGAAAACATCCCAGCCTCTGCACTGGAGTGACCGAGAAGGCCACGAAGGCCAAATTCGCCCACTCGTCCTTTCGTCTGTCCAGACCATCTTGTGGGGAAGAGATGTCCTCAGCCAGTTAAAAGCCCGAATTACCACAGAGGCCTTCTCAGCTGCGCTGCCCCCCCCCCCCCTACTAGGGGCCACTGCTCCCATCTCAAGACCTGACCCTATTCCTCTGGAGTGGGACACAGAGGAGCCCATCTGGGTCGAGCAGTGGCCCTTACCAGCTCACAAATTACAAGCTCTCTCCGCCCTCGTCCAAGAGCAGCTACAGGCAGGGCACATAGAGTCATCCACTAGTCCCTACAATTCACCGGTCTTTGTCATCAGCAAAAAGAGCACTGGCAAATACCGCCTTCTCCACGATCTCCGCGAGATCAACAAGCATATCAAACCAATGGGGTCACCTCAGCCAGGATGCCCGCACCCCACTGCAGTCCCCCAACATTTTCATGCAGCAACCATTGACATCAAGGACTGCTTTTTCTCTATTCCTCTTCACCCGCGAGACTGTCCGCGATTTGCGTTTACAGTCCCACGCACCAACAACCAGGGCGCAGCGCTTCGATTCCAATGGCGAGTGCTACCGCAAGGTATGCGGAACAGCCCAACCATATGTCAGCTCTATGTCAACCATGCCATTGAGCCGCTGCGCTCAAAGTTTCATCCAGAGCAAACATACATTCTCCACTATATGGATGACCTTCTCTTAGCAGCGAGCTCCAGCGCGCTCCTCAATGACCTGCTCTCTGCAGTGATGACAAACCTTTCAAGCCTTGGACTTACCGTGCAATCAGACAAAATAAACCTCCAACCTCCTTTTCAATTTTTGGGCTTTCATTTTCATCACTTCATTCAGCCCACAAGCCCACAAATTCATGTCTCTCACAAGATGACACTGACTGAACTCCAACAACTTTGCGGACAAATCAATTGGCTTCGCTCGGCGCTGCCCATCACAACAGCGCAGATGCAACCCCTCTTCGAGCTCTTGCAGACCAAAGACAGCCCACCAACTGCAGCCACCCGCAGCATCATCATCACTCCTGCTGCTCGAGAAGTCGTCCAGCAAGTTAGCGCCGCTCTGCAGCAATGCCGCCTGGAGCGGTTCTCCCCTAACCTTCCAATTTTGGCTTTAGTTCTGCCAACGCCAATCACTCCCACAGGTCTCTTGTGGCAAGATGGCCCTCTCCTTTTTCTGCATACGTCAAAGAGCAAACTCCCGAAAATCTGCCCTTTTACAAGGGCCTGGATCGCGTTGGCCACTGACTTAGTACTTCTCTCCATACAAACGTATGGCATCCCGCCACACACCATTGTCTGGCCTTTAGATGCCAAGGAAGTTACCTCCCTCATCATGAACAATGCCCAAATGCAGAGCCTGGTAGAGCTCTTTCGCGGCTCCTTTGACAACCACTATCCTCATCACTGATTGCTGCAGGGAATGTCTCAATTGGCGTTTTCCAACCCGTTCCGTCCATTGCCCGCACGGAACCCGATCCCTTCTGCTATCACTGCCTTCACAGATGCCTCAAAAACGGCATTTGCAGCCATTATATACACTCCTGGGAATCCTGAGCCACGGCAACTGCTGTTCGCAAATGACTTTTCTGTTCAAGTGGGCGAGCTTCTAGCCGTCGCTGCAGTCCTTAACCTCCACCCAAACCAGTCTCTCAACATCTTCACTGACAGCCTATACACCCTTCAAGTGTGCCGCAGCCTCCCGCTTGCCACTTTCTTACCGAGTGACTCAAACATTGACCGAGCGCTCGCCTTCGTACAGCGACTGCTTGAGGCGAGGCAGCAGCCTTGGTTCATTGCTCATATCAGAAGCCATTCTGGCCTACCAGGACCGCTGGCTCTAGGGAATGACCTCGCTGATGCTTCTGTGTCCAGCCGCCAGGTAAACCCAGTCCTCCTCCATGAAAGCCCTGCCGACGGGCCGCGACTTGGAGACTTTGTTAATCAAGCCAAGCTCCTACATTCCCAATTCCACTTCTCCGCGTGGTCCATCCGGAAGCTCTTCCCCGACCTACCCATTGAAACTTGCAAACACCTTGTGAGCGCGTGCCGGACTTGCGCGCCATTGTTGCCACTTGGGCCTTTGCAGCCTCAGGGTGTTAACCCCCGCGGCCTCCGCCCAAACTCAAGGTGGCAATTAGATGTCACTCATGTCAGTGCATTTGGCCGCCTCAAATATCTTCATGTGGCAATTGACACCTTTTCACATCTGTGCTATGCGGTCCCTCTTGCGGGGGAAAGTGCTAAACACTGCGTCCAGGTGCTTCGCCAAGCTATTTTGTTCATGGGAATTCCATGGGATCTCAAGACAGACAACGGACCAGCATATCACAGTGCCGCCTTCGCCAGCTTCGTGCAGATGTATCACATCACGCATCATTTTGGCATTCCATACAATCCACAGGGGCAAGGAATCGTCGAGCGCACTCACCAACAGCTCAAGCTACTCATTCAAAAAGAAAGGGCCTCCTCTCCCCACAAGGCCCCCGCCGACGTCGTGACTGCCTGCCTCATTCATCACAATCTCCTTACCTTCGATGACCATGGACTCTCCCCCACCCATAAACACTGGGGACCCATGTGGCAGCCCTCGCAAGTTCCCCTCGTCCTTTGGAAAGACCCTGCCACAAATCGTTGGCAAGATCCAGCTCCCCTCCTAGCACAGGGGAGGGGCTTTGCTTGCGTCTTTCCAGATTCTGAGCCGCAGCCGCTCTGGGTTCCTGGGCGCTGCATCCGGCCTGCCACTGACCCATTAGTTCCACCGAACGATCAGCACCCTATGCCTTCGGTGAGAGAGAACATTGACAGTGAATACGGCCCAGAGGTCGCCCCGTTCACCCGGATCCAGCACCAGCCATCATCAAGGAACGCCCCTTCTTAAAACGTTTCAGACCCTTACCCCGCTCTCCTTACCCCCCTCATGCTGCCCGCTCGCCAAGTGTGGAGAGCAAGGAGTTTTCTCCACAGATGCCGCACCGTCAGATGATGCCTCTACACAGCCTCGCAGCCATTCTCTTCGTCCTGGCTTCCCTCGCTCTCCCAGCCGCTGCCAACCCGAGTCACCAGCCCTTCAATTGGACCCTCTCCCTCTGGCAACAAAAAAGGCTCCTCGCCTCGAACGTAACCACCTCCGCCCCCTCTTTCACTACTGATGTCGCCAACCTCACTGGACGCACGAACCTTCCATCTTATGAGTGGGGGGATACACAACCCCGCTGCCACAGGTTTCTCCACCTACTCCAGACCACACGCCTATAGCTTCTTGTCTTCCTCTCCTTACTTCTCCCCAACTACTCCTCCCCCTCGGGCGAGGGGTACAGGGGCATCACAGGCCCGTTTCGCTGGCAAGGTTCAGCGCGTGCCAGGCGCCGGCGTGGGCCGACCCTAATGGCGGGCACATGCATCCTGGCAAGATGCTATGCTGTCCGCTCACGACCGGCTGGTCCTCGTGGTCTCCCCCCACCCCTCGTCTTATCCCCGTGCCCGTCCCTATAACCTCCTTTTCCTCCTACTCTTCCTCCTAATCCTTGTCTTTTGTTGCTGCGCACGCACGCCGAGCCATTCACACCCACCATGCGCAGCAAAACTTGTTGCTTCAATTTCTTTTTAAAACAAAAGGAACAATTGTTGCCGCCTTCCTCCGCCCCTCCTCCCCTTCCAGCCCCCGTCACCCTTCCCGCCAGTCCCGCCCATATTACCAACCTACAATCTGCCCTCTTCCCCAGTAACTGCTTACGGCGTATTACCAGAGGTCTGCCCCCCCAGCTTTAGCCAATCCGCAGCCACCCCTCCGCCCTGCTCTCCCCTTCATACTCCTCCCTCTACCCAACCCTATATAGCTAAGTGTACTTCCGCAATAAAGCAGACCTGTTCTTGCGCTCAAGCGGTCTCCTGTGGTTTTTCCTCAACCGCGCGTCCCCCATGCCTGGAGAACCAGTGTTCCCTCTTGGAGCACCCCCCACCGGCGGTTCGGCAGGAGCAAGCCCCCCCGACTCTTGGGCCTGAGCGAGGACGAAACCCTCACACTCAGCTACACTCCATACCTCTAATACTTTCTGTCTCTACAATTTGCTATTTCTAGATATTTCATATAAATGCAGTCATACAGTATTTGTCCTTATGTGCCTTGCTTATTTCACATATAATGTTTTCAAGGTTTATACATGTTGCAGCATATCTCAGAATTTCATTCCTTTCTTTTTTTAAAGATTATTTATTTATTTATTTACCGCTCCCCCTTCCCCCCTGCCCTGCTGTTTTTGCTGTCTGTGTCCATTTGCTATGTGATCGTGTTTCTATTTCTCTTCTTGTCTTCTCTTCTCGTTTTTTTTCTCCTCTAGGATTCACCGAGATTCGATCCTAGAGACCTCTGATGTGGAGAGAGGTTCCCTGTTAGCTGTGCCACCTCATTTCCTGGTTTCTGCTATGCTTCACCTTGACTCTCCCCTTCGTCCCTCTTTTGTTGCATCATCACCTTGTTGTGTGACTCATTTGTGCAGGTACTGGCTCATTGCATGGGCACTCAGCTTGCCACACGAGCACTGGCTCTCCATGTGGGCACTGGCTTGCCGCACAGGCATGCTTTCTCTTCTTCTTTTTCACCAGGAGACCCCAGGGATGGAACCCAGGCCCTCCATATCATAGGTGGAAACCCTATCACTTGAGCCACATCTGCTTCCCATTCCTTTTTTTTGTCAGATACTACCTCTTGATGGGAGAAGTTGCATTTGTCTACAGGGATGAGAGGAATGGTTATTGGCTATCTTTGGAGCCAATCTACCATGAGAATATTCAATAGTATTTTGCATACTACATCAGATAGTTTACCAATCCATGAGAGCAATCTATGAAGCACCCTATGCTTCCTAGGTTAAGACCCATGCTTTAAAATATAAAAAAGAACATTATACACGACCAAGTATGTTTTATCTTAGGAATGCAAGGTTGATTTCATGTTCAAAGGCAATGAATACAATTCACCATATAAATGGAATAAAGGAGAAAGCTCATATGATACCTTAACAGATAAATAAAGAAAAGAATTTGACAAAATTCAACATCCATTTGTCAAAATAAACTCTCAGCAAACTAAGAATTGAAGGGATATTCCTCACTCTGATAAACAGCATCTATGAAAAACTGACAGCTAACTTCATACTTAATGGTGAAATATTAAACACCCCCTAAGTTTGGGAACAAGGCAAGGATATCTGCTCTCACCACTTCTAGTCATCAAGATTGGACCCCATAAGGAGCAGATGTAGCTCAGTGGTTGAGCGCCTGCTTCCCATGTACAAGGTCCTGGGTTCAATCCCTAGTACCTCCACAAAAAGAAGGGACTCCTGCTTCACATATTGTAAATTCTTCGATCTATCAATTAAACCAGATAATCAATACTACTTACTTGAACTTGTGCTATATAGGCTTCTGGTCAAATCCCTTTTTTTACCCCTGTAATGTACTTTGGTGAGATGCCACAGGCTGTATTGAAGAATAAGACTCAGCCCTATACAACTATATATAATGCTGGAGGGATTACAAATTCACATCATCAAATATAATCTGACGGTTCATTAAAAAAACAATCACGGTTGCTGATGTAGCTCAAATGATTGAGTGCCTACTTCCCAAGTATGAGGTCCTGGGTTCACAACATCACATAGCCAAGTTGTGTTTGTACTAAAAATGTAATGATGATTCAATATTAAGAAATCTTTTAAAAGCTTTCACCATAAATGTTGAAAGAGAAAAAAACATGTCATTCTCCAAAGATTTCTGGAAAGAAATTTAATATAATTCAACATCCCTTATGATAAAAATCTTAGTAATATTGAAATTATTATAATGATTATGTCCTTTCCATATATTGATAAAAAATGATAAAACATATGTCTCAAGGCCAAAAGCTGCATTCCAATTAAAGGTAAGAAAATGATAAGATGACCACCATAGTCAGTATTATCATTTTACTATTTAATATGAAGAAAATCATATACACAAAAGAATTATAAAACTTATATGATATTTTTGTCATCAATTTTTTACATTTTAATTATTTCAGGATTCTTCGTAACATCATAAATTACATAACAGGGCAAATATGTTGTTTTGTCTGTTTAAGATTTTTTAAAAAGCTTTCTCCCACCTCCTCGTTGTTTGTACTCACTGTCTGCTCTCTATGTCTGTTTATTGTATGCTCTCTATGTCTGCTCATATTGTTTTTTTGTTTTTATTTTAGGAGGCATGGGGAACAGAACCTGGGACCTCCTATGTGGGAGGGAGGCACCTAATTGTTTGAGCGACTTCCACTCCCTGTTTGTTGTATATCTCTCATTGTGTTTCCTTGCCGCATCATCTCACGTCAGCTTGCTGTGCCAGCCTATCGCCTCAGCTGGTTGTCTTGCTTATCTTCTTTGGTAGGCACTGGGAATCAAACCCAGGACTTCCCATGTGGTAGGCAGGCACCCAACTCCTCGAGCCACATCCACTTCCCTAAATATGTTTTTTATTTTTAAAGATTAATTTTATTTATTTCTCTCCTCTTCCCCCCTGTTGTCTGCTCTCTATGTCCATTCTCTGTGTGTTCTTCTGTGTCCACTTGTGCTTGCATTCTTGTCACGTGGCACTGGGAAACTGTCATTTTTTTTTTGCGTCATCTTGCTGCATCAGCTCTCCACAGGCGGGCTGCACTTTTTTTTCACACGGGGCGGCTCTCCTTGCAGGGCGCACTCCTTGCGCATGGGGTACCCCTACATGGGGGACGCCGCTGTGTGGCATGGCATTCCTTGTGCACGGCAGCACTACGTGTGGGCCAGCTCAGCACACAGGTCAGGAGGCCCTGGGTATCGAACCCTGGACCCTCCATATGGTAGGTGGATGCTCTATCAGTTAAGCCACAACTGCTTCCCTAAATATGTTTTAATATTCATGGAGAGCCAGCCAGGAGAAGTAGAGGCAGAGAATTCTCAAACACCAGGCAAGGACTGGTGAGTCTAAACTTTAATTATAGCTTGTCTGTGCCCTTTTTTGTTTTATTAGCGAGGCCCTAGAGACTTTCACCCTGTGCCATACCTGGAGGTTAGTTCCTTCTTCAATCCCCAGGAGGCCCTGAAGTTCCTCTTAATCCATTACTTCCAGGGGCCCCCATGGCTGTTTGTCTATAAACTGAACAAGCAGTCTCTGGCTTCTTATTGTGCTTCTCAATGTCCGGTTTAACTGCAAACTGGTTTCTGGCAGTGGCAGTAAAATGAGCTCTCTCTCAGGGCCACTTCCTAAAACCTCAAGCCAGCCCCTTTTCAAGGGAAAAAGTTTGGCTTGGTAACGTCAGCCCGGAACTCTGCAATTCTTGGGACACTGGGAACCAGAGCAGCTTCAAAGTTCTCCTAAGCCTTAAGTGGCTTGTCATCTTCAATTTGAAGGTATTTTTGTCAAGATGAATTCTGGCAGGCAAGATCAGATGACAAAGTCTTTCATTTTTTCCTTAGAACAATGGGTTCAGCCTCTAGCATTAATTGGGCTAAAAAGAAAAAGCTGATCCTTTCCTGCCACACCAAGTGGCTGCAGTACAAATTGCAGTACGCCCAAAATGACTTCTGTACGGGACCTGAATTCCAGTCAAACCTGTGTAAGAGGAAAAAAAGGGACAGTCAGATCTGAGGGCCAAAGACCATGTTAGCCATATGTCTCCTAAAAGGGATGAGGAAATGCACTACCAAACCAGGCAATTATAATAAGCTCAGGGAAATTACTCAGAGGCAGACCCTGGAAAAACTCAGCCTTATCTCAAGGAAAGCTGTTAACGGCCTCTGGCAGCACTCCAATTTTTCCAGGGAAAAAGCCCCACAGGATTTAAAAAATTTCTCTCCCCTCCCCCACCCGTTGCCTGCTTTCTGTGTCCATTCACTGTGTGTTCTTCTGTGTCTGCTTGTATTCTTGTCAGTGGCACCAGGAATCTGTCTCTTTTTGTTGCGATATCTTGCTGCATCAGCTCTGTGTGTGTGCGGTGCCAGTCCTGGGCAGGCTGCGCTTTTTTCACACGGGGCGGCTCTCCTTACGGGGCACACTCCTTGCCTGTGGGGCTCCCCTATGCAGGGGACACCCCTGTGTGGCACGGCACTCCTTGTGCACATTAGCACTGCACGTGGCTCACCACACAGGTTAGGAGGCCCTGGGTTTGAACCCTGGACCTCCCATATGATAGGCAGATGCTCTATCAGTTGATCCAAGTCTGCTTCCTCCCGCAGGATTTTTAAAGCTTGCAAGAGGTAGATAATGGAGATGCAGCCCCTATTCATGTCTCATTGCGGGCAGGGCTTCCCTGGTTCCCTCAGATCCATATAAGGTTTTACTGGGTGTTTTGTGAAGGTAATTCTTAAAATCAGGTCTTTCCCTAGGCTATGTAAGTGTGTAAAATTCTCTCTTCTGTTCTAATCAGTGCTTACTTTAACTTTGTCAGTTTGCTGGTGCCTAGAAACTCGTAAATCAAATTTGGGGTTTGCCTATTGCAAATTGAATAATGGTGAAAGGTAACCTAAAAATAAGTCTTTAAATTTAAATTCTATCTTGCAGTTGGATTTAATGTATAAAAAGAAAGCACATGGAATTAGTTCAACTGCTAGAAAAATGGGAAAATTTAGCAACATCACTGTTATTAATAAAATAGCTCTAGTTGCTTAGTTCATAGACAGAAGTGCCCAATTTGATTTTAAGTGAAAATTTACTAGAAACTGTAAGAGTTAAAACAAGGTCATTATGTAGATCCTTGATATTATGAAACAGCAATAGGGTAATATCTGAAAATGCTATAACTGGGTAGATTTAGCCTAAACCTATTATTATGATGATAATTCTAAACTGAATTTGCCTTTGCTTCTGGTCATTTCAGGACTGGCCTCACCTTTGTAATGGTAATTACTCTAGTCTTCCCTGTTTGTATCCATGGTGACTTCTGTTCCCCCTGACACTGGGGAAGGCAAAATTTGAGACACCCTGTCTCCTGCCATTCCACTTGTTTAAAAAACCCTGCTTTCTCTCCGCAAAAGCCCAGAGGAACCCCACAACCTTTAAGGAAATTGCTGCCTGGTTGAATTCTCAGCCCTCAGGGTTGTATATCCACTGTTCGACTCAGCCACTGAAGTCCTGTTTTCTCTGAGGACTGGGGAGTGCGGAGGCCTCCCACCTCAAGCATAGAAAATCCTTTAAAAAAAAAAAAAGGGAGGGAGGGAGAAAGGAAGGAAGGAAGGAAAGAAAATCCTAAAAGAAGCAGATTATGGGGAAAAAGTTTTGCCTGAGACTTCAGTAACCTCAGTGAGTATATACTAAAATGAGTGTAGGGCAGTGGACTTGGCCCAGTGGTTAGGCCTTCTGTCTACCACATGGGAGGTCCGCGGTTCAAACCCCCGGCCTCCTTGACCCATGTGGAGCTGGCCCATGCGCAGTGCTGATGCGCTCAAGGAGTGCTGTGCCATGCAGGGGTGTCCTCACATAGTGGAGCCCCACGCGCAAGGAATGCGCCCTGTAAGGAGAGCCGCCCAGCGCGAAAGAAAGTGCAGTCTGCCCAGGAATGGTGCCGCATACATGGAGAGCTGACACAACAAGATGATGCAACAAAAAAAAGAAGAACAGATTCCTGTGCCACTGACAACAACAGAAGTGGACAAAGAAGACGCAGCAAATAGACACAGAGAACAGACAACTGGGGTGGGGGGGGGAAGGGGAGAGAAATAAATAAATAAAATCTAAAAAAATAAAAATATAAAAATATAAAATGAGTGTTGCTCATTTAGCAAAACAGGGAAATAAGAAAAGCTCTAAAGTAAAAGAAAATGTTGTAGATTTTATTTTAAAGCATTGGGAGCAATTGGGTTATAAACCAGTAACTAAAAAGAACAAAATTCTTGTGCAAAATTGCATGAGCACAGTGCCAGTTAGAATAACCAGAAATAGCTTTCAAAGAGTCTTTTGAATATAATGTCATTTTACAGTTAAACTTATCTTATTAAAAAAAAGAAGATTATACGTAACATTAGTGAGCTATGTGTTTCTGTGTCTAACTCTCTATTTGTATCTGCCTATTTGCTTGGTGTATTTTCATACCTCAGGATGGTATTATCAAACTAACAAATAAGAATCTTTATAAGAGTTCTATTCAAATTGTTAAACATTAAATAAGTGCTTACATATATAAGTGAATACCCCTGGAACCCAAATTTAAAAAGCTAAACAGGTTGAAAAGGTCATATAGAAATCTAAATATAAAAACTATTGGGAAAAGGAAAAAGTTTTTCATAAACTCCTTAACCGACCCAGCTTCACACCCCCAGGGCCGCCTTCTCTTTGCAAGAGGTATGGGGAAAGGGCTGGATGTGACAAGATAGGGAAATACTAGTTTAGCTGGGCTGGGTGTAACAGGATAAGGAGATGTAATTTTAGCTTAAAATTCTTATCTAATAGGCTGGGGGAACTAAGAATCATAGTTTGTCTTGCAATTCCCCAATTTAAACCTTTTAACAGCCTTAAAATGAGAGTAATTAATAGTCCAGTGGTCAAATTTCAGTGAAAGAAAAAGGTCCTTGAAAGTGATGAAAATATTTTTCTAAATTATAATTAAAACAAACAGTTATGGTATATTCCAGAACCTGTTTGTCAGTATGCTTTTAAAGTTATTCACAGTTTAAAAATTCTGTTTTGAAAAATAGAAAAATGCTGGCTGCTTTGTAAGCCTGCAGTTCAGTAATGGCTTAGGCCTGATAGCAGCCAGCCTCCGCTGCCAATTTGCCTCCAGAAAACTGTTTTAGAGAGTGTTCAGAAAAATGTTTCATAATATATCTTACTGAAATACTGATAAAATAATAAACTAAAGAAAGCATATATTTCTAAAAACCCTTCTCTATGAGCTATTTATGTTCTGGTATTGGATGCTATTAGGTATTTAAAATAAAGGAAAGTTATGTTTGTAAATAACTAAATTAAGTCGATATGTTATAGCAGAGAGAAGTTGGGTGTACACGGTATCAAAGGCCAGGACGTGAGAATTCTGAGAAGGAAGATTTATTTCGACTGTCTGTACTTGACGGACTCTTGTCCTGATAAAAACCAAGCCCTGGATAGAATTTTTGGGTCCCTTTTATACAGAGTTTGCAAGAGTGGGGAATCAAATGGTGCTTATATGTAAAAGGACTTTTTGTTAGTTTCTTCAAGTGTTTTATCTGAGTATTAGATAGGTTATTTCCTCCAGGTAAGCTTGAATTAACACATATCCCCCGTATTCCAGGTAAGCTTTTAACACGAACCCCCCACATTCCAGGTAAGCTTAACATATTTGGTTTGCATCTTCCCTGAATATCCAAAGCCTATAGAGTTTATAATTCTCAATTGGTTTTCTAGGCATACTTGGATATAGAATAAGTTTGAATTTATGCACAGGCTATATTAATTACACTGACAAGTTTTAAAATTTTAATGGTAATTGTATGTTTTTAGAGGTTTGTTTAGAGACACTTTTCAAAATCACTTTGGTAACTTAAGCATGTAAGGTATATAAAATGTGTTTTTTCTTTTTATTAAGATAAAAGTAATTTTGTCCTAAGATAAAACAATTGGTTATTAAGAAAGAAAAAATGTGGGACAAACCTGAATGAGTACAGGAAGTGCAGAAGGCTCACAGAAAAGGAATTTTTTTGGTCATTTTGGGTAAGATTTAATGGGTCTATAAAGTTTTTTTAAAAAAAGATTTATTTATTTGTTTGTTTGTTTATTTATTTATTTATCTCCTCTCCCCACCCCGGTTGTCTGTTCTCTGTGTCTATTTGCTGTGTCTTTCTTCTTTGTCTGCTTCTGTTGTTGTCAGTGGCACGGGATTCTGTGTTTCTTTTTGTTGTGTCATCTTGCTGTGTCAGCTCTCTGTGTGTGTGGCACCATTCCTGGGCGGGCTGCACTTTCTTTCGCGCTGGGTGGCTCTTCTTACAGGGCCCACTCCTTGCCCGTGGGGCTCCCCTACGCGGGGACACCCCTGCATGGCAGGGCACTCCTTGTGCGCATCAGCACTGCGCATGGGCCAGCTCCACATGGGTCAAGGAGGCCGGGGGTTTGAACCGTGGACCTCCCATGTGGCAGACGGATGCCCTAACCACTGGGCCAAGTCCGCTTCCCTATCTATAAAGTTTTAAAAGCCTTAGTTCCATATATACTGATGCAAACTAAAATTTAATTATCTCTCTGTTAAAGTGACAAAGTTTCTTAAATTATTCCTCTGTTTTAGTAGAAGGTATATTAGTCAGCCAAAAGGGGTGCGATGCAAAGTACCAGAAATCTGTTGGCTTTTATAAAGGGTATTTATTTGGGATAAAAGCTTACAGTTAGAAGGCCCTACAGAATCCAACTCAAGGTGCCATAAGAGGGAAGTAGATGTGGCTCAAGTGATAGGGTTTCCACCTACCATATAGGAGGATCCGGGCTGGATCCCAGGGCCTCCTGGTGAAAAAGAAGAAGAAGCATGCCAGCGCGGTAAGCTAGTGCCTGCACAGTGAGCCAGTGCCCATGCAAGTGAGTCACACAGCAAGATGATGATGCAACAACAAAAAAAGAGAGACGAAGGGGACAGTCAAGGTGAAGTGCAGCAGAGACCAGGAACTGAGGTGTGCAATTGACAGGGAACCTCTGTCCACATCAGAGGTTCCCTGGATCAAATCCCAGTTAATCCCAGAGGAGAAAAAATGAGAAGAGAAGACAAAAAGAGATCACACAGAGAATGGACACAGACAGCAAAAACAGCAGGTTGGGGGAGGGGAAGGGGATAAATAAAATAAATCTTTTTTAAAAAAGGTACCATAAGAGGTGCTTTCACACCAAATGTCATTTGCCATATATTGAAGCAAGATGGCAGGCAATATCTGCGAAAGTTAAGCCCTCCTCTTTCCTCTTAAGGCTCTGTAGGCCCAGTTTCTTCCAATCTCAGCTGTAGACTGGCATAGAGCTCAGCTTCTCTGTTCTCTTTGGCTGAAAACTATCAGGCAAATAGCTCATCTCTCTCTGGGGCCCCAGGATCAAAGTTCTCTCCTCTGCCCTGTCTCTGGAGCTCTCTGTATTCCCGTGTATCTGCTGCTATCTTCTTGATTCTGTGTCCATTTACATAGCCCACCAAGAGGCCTAGGATTCAACCCTGCACCCCCTAATGACATGGTCGAATCAAAGTCCTAATCTTTATTTAATCAAGTAAACATAAAGCCTTTGAATTTATTTACTTATTTATTTATTTATTTATACATACATACATACATACGTATGTACGTACTAGGGGCTGGGAATTGAACCCGGGATCTCATATGTGGGAAGCCAGCACTCAAACACTGAACCCCATTGGCTCTCCTAAGCCTTTGAATTTCAGTCAATCAAAGGGTATCATGCCCAGAGGAACAGACCAGTTTACAAACATAATATCTCTTTTTGAAGTTCATAAATAATATCAGACTGCCACAGAAGATTGTAATGAGTTATCTCCTGAATAATCAGTATCCAAAGCAGAAAGTCTGTTTTATAAAAATAGCTTCTTGTGCTTTAACCTTATTGTGTCCTTGGTAGATTAAGAAAAACAAATCTCATTCTTTTTTTATTTTAATTTTTAGGAGGTATTGGGGATTGAACCCAGGTTTGCAATACCAGAAATGACCCCCTCAGCCTGGAAATCAAAAAGTCCATATCTGAATGGTCCCCTCTACCCCTGCAGAAGAATCAGCCTTGTGGCTACAAAATAATGACCACCAAGGGGCTGCTATGGGGTGGTGCATGGCAAGGGTACTGGGTATTCCTGCAGTCGGTACGTCCTGTCCGGTGGACGACGGGGCAGGAGAGGCCTAGGCTCCTGCGGGGGCTCGCAGGCGTGGAGGGCGCGCGGCGGAGAAACCACCACGGAGACGAGGTGAGCACGCAGGTCTAATTTATTAAGGGAAGTACATATGTTTATATAGGGTTATGGGGGAGTGAGCAGGGGGACTGATTGGCTGTGGCCAAAGGGGGATTGGATTGGTGGTGGCGAGCAGTTGGTGGGGGGAAGAAGCAGATTCTAGGTTGGTGAAGGGGCGGCACCGGCGGGAAAGGGGAACGGGGCTGGGAGTGATTGGTAGGGACTAGTTCCTTGCCTGCGGCTTGTGCTGCGGCTTGACAGTGCGGGAGGGGGGATGTGAGCGTAGGCAGCTCCTGCTGGCTATCAGCAAGCCGGTGTTGGTTGCCTGGGCGGGGCCGAGGGCAGTGCACCCGTTCCATGGCTGAGGGCAGTTCACCCGTTCCAGCCACCCTACACCCGAGTGGTGGGCTGCGCATATCCCCCACTGGGCGCGGCTATGCTTGCCAGCCAGACTTCAGCCTGCTTCACCTCATATTCCTATAAAGTATTCTGATCTAGTTTATATCATACAAAATTGTGAGGCCTATTCTCAACTCCAGCCATGAACAGTACCTTAGATCAGTGGACATATCCATAAAGCCACATAATAAAGGGATGAACTTCAGTGTTGTTGGACTCTCTTGTGCAATTAAATCAGTCCCCCAGTAGCATGCATGTTGTCAATAACTCAAAAGGAGAGTACCATGTGGCGTCTCTCCATTTGAGTTATTGGCTAGGAAGGTCACTACAACCCCTAAAACATGGCCACATCTGGTCATGCTCCTGAAATAGATGCTCCTGTGACTGCCAGCCAGCAATGGCTCAATAGTGCTAGATTTACAATGGACATTGCCTCTAGACTAGCTTTGTTTCATAGTGCCGGAGGGCAGTCTGCACAAGGCCAGGAAAACACTGAAGATTCCTTCTAGGACCACTGGTACTGCAGTATGCTGGCCGGGAGAAGGATGTACCAAGTGGAGCAATAATTACCAGAGTAATGTGTGTAGAACCTAAAAAACACAATTGGCATTAAGGCCTGCTCCATGAAGGGACAACATGTATGGTATTGCAAACCTGGAGCTTGCCCATGTCTTAGGACCTTTGGGAGAAACTTCAACCATCATTTTGCTTACCAAAAAAGATCTCCGTCTCTGGGTACCCACTAAACACTTATGTTTGCACCTTTAGGCAAATCTTTGCTGCTTCACATGAGCTCATCCAATGTCTTGCTCAACTGGGCTGCCACCTGGCAGCTGCACACAACCAAACAGACTGTTGGATATATGGATTATGTACCAGCCTCGAGTGACTCCAGTCTTCCTTAGAATAAAGTTTCTCTAATCTAATTAATGTAATTAGTTAATGACTATAAATCATAGCTACCCTTCTAAGTGGCAACTCCCAGAACCCACAAACTCCTGTAGTTACTTTGCTTCTGTTAAATATCTCTTCTATTGTCAGGGAACATATCAACAAAACCCACCCATCCTTAGTATCAGTTTGGGATAGCCTCACCTGTACGGTAGCAAAACATGGTGTCCTAAATGCTTGATCAGCCATTTGTCTCAAAATAAACAATGGGAGGCTTAACAAACCTCCTCCCTTAAACCGCCTGACCAGCTGCAGGGATCATACGCTGGGGAGGACTGGCAGATAGACTTTACCCATATGCCATCTTGCCTGGGATATAAGTACCTCCTAGTGCTAATAAATATTTTTACTGGATGGGTAGATGCATTTCCCACTAAAAGGAAAACAGCAAACCAGGTGGCTAAGACCCTCCTAAAGAAAATCAACCCTAGGTTTGGACTGCTTAAGTCCCTCCAGAATAACAGTGGGCCAGCATTTACTAGTAAAATAACCCAAGGTATTGACTACCCTCAGAACTAAATAACATCCTTATAGTTCCCGGAAACCCCAATCCTCAGGACAAGCCAGCCAAATCTTAAAACAAATTCTGGCCACTTTGCCAGGAAACTGTATCACTTTGGGTCACCAAACTACCTGTGGCTGTGCTGATCCTGTGTATAGCTCCAAAAAACCTGCTTTAGCGTAGCCTCTTCAAAATGGTCTATGGGCAACCTATTCTTATCCAGAACATGGTGCTGGATGAGGAAATCCCAGGAACTCACCAAATATTTTATAAACCTAGGAAAAACTCAACAAATCATCCAGGAGCTTGAAAAAAAAAATCCTCCCTAACTCCAATCATGACTTGTCTTTACCTAAAGAAAACCTGGAGACCAGGTTCTGATCAAAACCTGGCAGGAAAGTAAGCCTCATTCCCAATTAAAGCCAAAATGAAAGGGATCTTACTCTGTGGTTCTGATCACTCCCACAGCTTTTAAAGGAATTGCCAGCTGGGTACATTTATCCTGAGTGAAGCCTACTGTTGAAAGAAATGCCAACAACACACTGGAAGTATCTGCTGAGGTGTTCAAGTGCCAACCATTAGACGGCCTAAAATGTCTCTAAGAAACAAAAGCTGGGGAGTGAATGTGGCTCAAGTGGTTGACTGCCTGCTACCCACATGGGAGGTCCCAGATTTGGTTCCCAGTGCTCCTAAAAATTAAAAAAAAACAACAAAAAACAGCAAGCAAACAAATGAAAAAAACAACTCAGGAGAACTGATGTGGCCCTGTGGCTGAGTGCCAGCTTCCCACTTATGAGGTCCTGGATTCAATCCCCAGTTCTGTTATCTCAAAAAAAGAAAAGAAACAAACAAACAAACACTAAGTACCTAATGACACCACCCTCACTGTTTTTACCTGTGGAACCCCCTAGTGGTGTTTCTTCCTCCTTATACCTCTGTTACCATAATTGCTATAATCTCTCTCCCTTGGTGGATACAATTTGTTTAGCTACTAACATAACAATTGTAAAACTTCTTCTTTTAATTAATCTTCTTGCTCCAAATCTCCAAATGGAACAAACCAGTCCAAAGCAACATTGATTTACTTTGTCCAGAGGGCCACCACCCTCTTTACCTAAGCTCTTGCTGATCTCTGCCCCGATGTCTAACAACTCTAAGACCTAACCTGTAGGCCCCTGGTCTGGGACGCATCCGCACACGAATGGTCTTCCTAACCTTCAGTTTAAACCAGGGGAGCTGAGGTGGCTGAAGCAATTGGGCACCTGCCTCCCACATAGGAGGTCCCTGGTTTGGTTCCTGGTGCCTCCTAGAGAAGATGAGCAGACAATCAGCAGACAGACAAGGGAACCATCTTGAGGTGGGAGAATATAAAAATAAAAAATACTACTCTGATGCTAACTAGTAATCCTTTACTTTTAATTGGCCCCTGTATATTTAAGTTCCTAACTCAATTTATCTCTTCCAGGAATGGTGCATTCCAAAACAAACTCCTGCGCATGCGTGGATTTCACCCAGTCTTGACCATTAACGCAAGCACTCCACCTCCTAACCCCGTTAGCATAGCAAGAGAGTTTTACACTCTGTCAGGCAGGGACTACAATCCCTAATCAGCAGAAAGCAGGTACAGAAGAATGACCACTGCCCTTCAACTCCCCCTTAAGACTAAGGGTGTACAATTCTCTCAGGGGGTAATTGAGGTAGGATACAAAAGAGACCTAAGGAGGAAGGACAGAAAACCCAAATGAATTACACAAACACCACCTGGAAATAAATCCCAGGGCACAGCCTTCAGCCTGCTCAAGTTAAACAAGTTAGAAGGCAGCTACCAGCTCCCACCCAGAAGCTTCATTATCAGAATATAACTTGGAACACTCTCACATTGGCAGAAAGAAAGAAAAAAGAAAAGGCCTCATCATCAACACCAACATACTTTTGTAAATACCTCATACCAGCTCAGGGCTTATGGACAGTAGCCAGAAGCCAATTACCACTGGACAGAAACCCAGAAATCAAACCATCCAATGAATTTTTCCCTTCTTTGTCCTAAATACTCCAATCAGCATAAACTGTAACCCCAAAGATAGCCGATAAAACCAGAAACCCCTAGAGAGGGGGCACATGTCTCACCCTATAGCTAAGTCCACACCCATGTCTTGGGTATGCAATTATAACTATCTCTTTTCTAGTTTCTTAATAAACTCATTACTCCCTTGCCTACCCTATGGCATGTCCTTAAATTCCTTTGTGCGCCATAGCCAAGAACCTAGACCCCATCTCTGATAACAATATTCTATATATTCTTATCTCAAAAATATCTCCTTAATAGATATATTAGTCAGTCAAAGGGGTGCTGATGCAAAATAACAGAAATTAGTTGGTTTTTATAAAGGGTATTTATTTGGGGTAGGAGCTTACAGATATCAGGCCATAAATAAATCTTAAGTTACTTCCCTCACCAAAGTCTATTTGGAGCAAGATGACTGCCAATGTCTGTGAGGGTTCAGGCTTCCTGGGTTCCTACGTTCCTGGGGCTTGCTTTTCTCTGGGTTCAAGTCCTTTCTTCCTGGGGCTGGCTTCTCTTTCCTCAGCGTGCTGACTTCTCAAGGCTCCAGCTTAAGTCTTCAGCATCAAACTCCAATATCAGAAGTCCAACATCAGAAACCCTTAACTCTGTCCTTTGCCATGCCTTTTATCTGTGAGTCCCCATCCACCAAGGGGTGGGAAGTCAATGTCCTACTGACACAATTACTTAATCAAGTAAACCTCTGAATCCAATATAATCTCATATGCCCAGAGGAAAAGATCAGTTTACAAACATAATCCAATATTTCTTTTTGGAATTCATCAATAATATCGAACTGCTACAATAGATATAAAATTTATTTTAGATTTATTTCTAGCACTATTGAAAGCAGTTGGCTTTTGAAAAAAATATAATACTGAAAGATTTAAAATCCCATTCTTGAGGGAAGTGGCTGTGGCTCAATCAGTTGGACTCCCGTCTACCATATGGGAGGCCCTGGATTCGCGACCCAGGGCCTCCTTGTGAAGGCAGGCTTGCCCACACACTGTGGAGAGCTGCCCAGCCATTCACTGTGTGTTCTTGTGTGTCCGCTTGCATTCTTGTCAGCAGCACCTGAAATCTGTGTCTCGTTTTGTTGCATCATCATGCTGTGTCAGCTTGCCGTGTGTGTGGTGCCATTTCTGGGCAGGCTACACTTTTTTCGCGCTGGGCGGCTCTCCTTACTGGGCACACTCCTTGTGTGTGGGGCTCACCTACGCGGAGGACACCCTTACGTGGCATGGCATTCCTTGTGCGCATCAGCACTGCACATGGGCCAGCTCATCACACAGGTCAGGAGGCCCTGGGTTTGAACCTTGGACTTCCCATGTGATAGGCGGATGCCCTATCCACTGGGCCAAATCCACTTCCCCTATGGTTGTTTTTAAGTCACTGATCTTTTCTGCAATGTCTAATCTTTTATTAAACCTATCAATTTTATTTTTCATCTCATACATAATGTAGAATTTTGATCTGGATCTCTTTTACACATGTCTCTGCTTTAAATTCCTTTACTTCCTTGACTGTATATAACATACTTATATTTTTAAAAATATATACTAATGACATTAGCAAATTCTTTATTTGTTTTTTCCTAATACATATAATAGTTTCAAGATAACAGTATCAATATTATTACTAGCAATTTGGTTATTGAAAAAAAAATTTTTTGCAGTTCTTTTTGTCTTTAATATATATCTCACTATAGATGTATAATCAAATTACTGTGTCTTTAAATCACCTGAAATAATTCCTGTCTGTTGTTAAGTCACCAACTTGATACTTGGTTAGATTCATTTGTTTCATTTTGCTTTTGATTTTTAGAGATTTTTTTCCCACCTTTAATTATTTTTGTAATTATGTAATACAATTATGTTTCTGTAGTCAAAGCTATACAACAAAGTGCATTCAAAGAAGTTTAGTTACACCATGTTCCCTCCCCCTATAGGTTATCATTTTTATTAGTTCTTGGTTAATTATTCCATTGATTTTTGTTTTTTACTTGTTTGTTTTTTTAGGAGGTACTGGGAATTGAACCCAGCACCTCATACATGGGAAGCAGGCACTCAACCACTGAGCTACATCCACTCCCCAAGGAGAGTTGTTTTGTTTTGTTTTGTTTTTAGGAAATACTGTGGATTGAATCATACATAGGAAGCAGGTGCTCAACCACTTGAGCTACATCCGCTCCCCTCCATTTTTTTTTTTTTAAGATTTATTTTATTTATTTCTACCCTCCGTTCTCTCCATTGTCTGCTTTCTGTGTCCATTTGCTGTGTGTTCTTCTGTGTCTGCTTGTATTCTCATTAGGCGGCTCCAGGAACTGATCCTGGGAACTTCTGGAGTGGGAGAGAGGCGATTACTCTCTTGCACCACCTCAACTCCCTGTCCTGCTACGTCTTCTTATTTTCTCTCCTCTGTGTCTCTTGTTCCATCATCTTGCTGCACCAGCTTTCCACGTTGGCCGGCACTCCTGTGTGGGGTGACATTCCCATGTGGGCTGGCACTCTATGTGGGCCAGCTTGCCACATGGGCCAGCTTGTCCTTACTAGGAGGCCCTGGGCATCAAATCCTGAACCTCCTATATGGTAGACAGGAGCCCAGTTGGTTGAGCCACATCTGTTTCCCTCCATTGGTTTTTAAACCAAATACAAAGTATTATAGTGAGCTCATGGATTTTAACATTTTATGTTTCAGTCAATTGTAGTTCTTATTGTTTTCAGTGCTCATATGGTACCATCAACGGGCCCCTCCAACCTGGCCTTTTCATCCTTTTGATATGACCTTAGTTGTCATTGATATCTTCCTTGCTTAATGAAATGACAAAATATTCTATGCTCAACTGTGCATTTTCTGTTCCAGTTTTGGAACCAGCAATTTCTCTATAAAGTTCTGGTTGTTTCAGTGGAAAATGGTATTTAGAGACCACCATCTGGGTATTAGAGATCCTTATTGTTATTGGGTAGGTCATTGACCCTAGGTCTTTTTAGTAGATAAAGCTAGAAAAAATTCTTCTTTTGTAATAGAAAATCACAAATTCATGTGGATATTTCTAATTCAATTTTAGGATTACAGGACTTTTATTTAACTTCTTTGATTTTATACCTGCAACTCTTTTATTCTACACTTGATTTATTCAACCATTATCACTGTATACCTACCATGTCCCTTATACTGTGCTAGTTATTGAGTAAGCACATTCAAAACTTGTATTTGATCTAGTTTCTACATATTTTTATCTGAGTGGGCAAGGTCTTTTGCTTTTTATGCATCGGATCTATTCATGTTGGCTTCAAGTTGAAACTACTAAGCAAAGCTCTGTATCCATACAGATGGTATTCTCCTACACTATGTCCCTTAGAATTCCTTAAAAAAATTTTTTTCTGTTTCTTTCACTCTTGCTCTAGGCTCTTCTTCCGTGTAGGTGTTCCCACCCCTTTATTTTTTACTTCTCTTAATCTCTTTGCTTCCCATTTCTTTTCTTTTTATTGAAATATAATTCATGAATTGTAAAATTCACCCTTTTAAAATGTACAGTTCAGTTGTTTTGGTATAGTCACAAAGTTGTGCAACCGTTACCACTATTGAATTCCAGAACATTTTCATTGGCCCAAAAGAGAAACTGAACCCTTTAGCAGTCACTTCCCGTTTCTCCCTCCCCCAGACCATAGCAATCACTAATTTCCTTTCTGTCACTAATGGAATAATGTTGGCAAGGATGCAGACAAGTAGGAATCTTCATGGGAATCGGACTTGGCCCAATAGGTAGGGCGTCTGCCTACCACATGGGAGGTCCGCAGTTCAAACCCTGGGCCTCCTTGACCCGTGTGGAGCTGGTCCATGCGCAGTGCTGATGCGCACAAGGAGTGCCGTGCTACACAGGGGTGTCCCCGGCGTAGGGAAGCCCCACGCGCAAGGAATGCACCCCATAAGGACAGCCACCCTGCGCAAAAGAAAGTGCAGCCTGCCCAAGAATGGTGCCGCACACACGGAGAGCTGACACAACAAGATGACACAACAACAAAAAAAGAAACGCAGATTCCCAGTGTCGCTGATAAGGATAGAAGCGGTCACAGAAGAACACACAGCAAATGAACACAGAGAGCAGACAACTGGCGGAGGTGGGGAGGCAGGGGAAGGGGAGAGAAATAAATAAATAAAAAGGAATTCTCATGCATTCTTTGTGGGAATATAAAACTATACAGTCACTGTGGAAAACAGTTTGGTGGTTCCTCAAAAAGTGAAACATAGAACTACCATATGACCTGGCAATCCTACTTCAAAGTATATACCCAAAAGAATTGAAAACAGGGACTTGGACAGATATCTACACAGCAGTGTACATAACAGCGTTATTCACTATAGCAAAATGAGGTGGAATCAACCCAAGTGTCCATCAACAGATGAATAGATAAAAAATGTTGTATATACAATGAAATATCCACCTGTAAAAAGGAATGAAGTTCTGATACATGCGACAACATAGATGAACTTTGAAGGCATAATGTTGAACGAAATAAGCCAGACACAAAAGGACAAATATTGCATGATTCCAACTATATGAAATAACTAGAGTATATAAATTCAGAGACTGAAAGTAGATTACAAGCTATCAGTGGCTGGGGTGGTGGTATCTTCCTTGCTTAATAGGAATGGGTAGTTTGCTTAGTGATGGAAAAATTTTGGTAATGGATTGTGGTAGCACAATATTGTGAATGTAATTAACATCACTGAATTGTATACTTGAGCGTGTTTAAATTGGAAACGTTGTTACCACCGCAATAAACTTCTTTGAAATAAAAAATTTAATTCCATAATTCATTAAGCAATACCATACTTCTAGATTTTTTGCTTTGTTTCTCCATATTTATGTATTGGGGGTAGTTTGTATTTTATTCATATTTGTAAGACCTATTTCTACATTCTGTTGATCTCATTCTTTTGAACTTGTTAGGGATTTATTTAATCTTTGTTAATTTTAAGCTATTAGAATTTCTAATTAATAATAAGAATTAACACAATATAGTTATAAAAGGCTATGAAACTACAGACTAACTCATGCTATGAATAAAACAAAATATTTTTCTTAGGACTTTTTTCAATGAAGTTACCTATGTATTGGATTGTGAAATGAGTTGAATCTTAGCTTATTTTTTACATTTCATTATTTCCATTAACTGCCCTTAAAATTAGATTCCAGTGATTATAATATTATACCTCTTATTTGGCAGTGTCACGGGAAATATAAATGGGCAATTAATACCAAAAAATCATTTCATCACTACTAGATTTATCCCCGAACAAGATAATGTGATGGTGGGGGAGGGAGAGACAACTTGCTGTCCTTGGGAAGAGATGGCCTTTTGTCTGGTTGGACTGGCAGCTGAGCTCTATTGTTCAAGAAGCTCTTGTTCCAAACTTTCTATCACTGTGTTGATGACTGAAATTACATTAATACAGTTTTGTTTTTTGATGTTATCAGCACATATTAAAATAAGAATATCCTTGGAGTCTTAACATTCAGATATGTAATTAACGCATAAGAGTAAGTAAATTTATCAGGCTTTTTCCAACATGACATCAGCTGAAGATAGGTTTGGAAAGAAGAGGGTAAAAATCTAGGTCTAGCATAGAGGAATCTTCCTTGGAGAGAGCAGACTTCTTTTGGGAACCCTGGGCAAAGGAAACATAATGGCACTAGAAGCATGCCAAGGAGGCAAGGGGCCTGAAAAGGAGCTTGGAAGAACTGAGGATGCATTTGGAATATTCACTATTAGCTGAAACTCAGCAGCATCCAGAAGACCTTTGTGTATTACAACTTCCAACTCTAAAATGAACTAGCAACGGAAATTACTTTATTATAATGGAGTCAAAGCTTAAGAATAGCATGTGATGCTATTATATACTTTATATTTTATAAATGTTTATATACTAAATAATTTAAAAAGTTTCATCAATTGTAATAAATGAACCACACCGATACAAGTTGTTAATAATAGGGTAGTATATGGGAATCATCCATTTTATGCCTGATTGTTCTGTAAATTCACAATTTCTCTAATAACAAACTTTTTAAATTAAGTCACTTCATAATTTCATGTATAAACCAGCAACACTTATTTTTTCTTCTCATTGTTCCAAATACATAAACATTTTTAGACACTGAAAATAGAAAACCCAAGACTGAATTCATTTAAGACAGGGAATACTTTATTCAAAACCCATTAGAAATGGAGTTTGGGTCTGTAACAAAGTGTTCATATTTAAAGCATAGGTCAGTATTTGTATGAGCGTATACACTGCTACATACAAATTAACTGATTCACACTGCAGCTTTTCAATGCTTAAAACAGAATAAGCTTCCCTGTAAAAGCAGCACCTTTGTGACTTTTAAATTTAGTATTCTTCTCCTTCTTCCTCACCTTCTCCTTCAACAGAATCTACACCAACCTCCTCATAATCCTTCTCGAGGGCAGCCATGTCCTCACGGGCCTCAGAAAACTCTCCTTCCTCCATTCCCTCCCCCACGTACCAGTGGACAAAGGCACGCTTGGCGTACATCAGGTCAAACTTGTGGTCCAGGCGAGCCCAGGCCTCAGCAATGGCTGTGGTGTTGCTCAGCATGCACACAGCTCGCTGCACCTTGGCCAGGTCGCCACCAGGAACCACAGTGGGAGGCTGGTAATTAATGCCGACCTTGAAGCCAGTGGGACACCAGTCCACAAACTGGATGGTGCGCTTGGTCTTGATGGTGGCAATGGCAGCATTGACGTCTTTGGGAACCACGTCGCCCCGGTACAACAGGCAGCAGGCCATGTATTTACCGTGGCGAGGGTCGCATTTCACCATCTGGTTGGCCGGCTCAAAGCAAGCATTGGTGATCTCTGCTACAGAAAGCTGCTCATGGTAGGCTTTCTCAGCAGAGATGACAGGGGCGTATGTGGCCAGAGGAAAGTGGATGCGGGGATAGGGCACCAGGTTGGTCTGGAATTCTGTCAGATCTACATTCAGGGCACCATCGAACCTGAGGGAAGCTGTGATGGAGGACACAATCTGACCTATCAACCTATTCAGATTGGTGTAGGTTGGGCGCTCAATATCAAGATTTCTGCGACAGATGTCATAGATGGCCTCATTGTCTACCATGAAGGCACAATCTGAGTGCTCCAGGGTGGTGTGGGTGGTGAGGATGGAGTTGTAGGGCTCGACCACAGCTGTGGAGACCTGGGGGGCTGGGTAAATGGAGAACTCCAGCTTGGACTTCTTGCCGTAATCAACAGAAAGGCGTTCCATCAGCAGGGAGGTGAACCCAGAACCGGTTCCCCCACCAAAGCTGTGGAAAACCAAGAAGCCCTGAAGCCCTGTGCACTGGTCGGCCTGTTAGAAAAGAGAATAGAAGAGATAGTTATTACTCTTTGTGATATAAGCATAATGTTATTTGCACCTTTCATATCTAAGTGTTGAGATTTTATTTTGACAAACGCTTTTTAAAATGCAGATCACCATGGAATTATTCAGCATTTCTTAATTTTAAAAACTTCATTAATACTTAAAAAAGGACACAAATCATCCATTTTAAAATTGAATTAAAAAAACAAAACACTACAGGAATAATTAATCTCTATTACATTTCAATTCTATGTTTGAAAAAAAAAACAAACCCCAGCATTTATTTTGATGTCTTCCTGAGGGCTCATTTACTGTATATTCCTGAGAATAAACTTACCAGTTTGCGAATTCTGTCCAGAACCAGGTCGATGATCTCCTTGCCGATGGTGTAATGCCCGCGGGCATAGTTATTGGCAGCATCTTCCTTGCCTGTGATGAGCTGCTCAGGGTGGAAGAGCTGGCGGTAGGTGCCAGTGCGAACTTCATCTGGAAAGAAAAACAAAGCACCACCCGTCACCCACAACCCGCACACGCCGACTTCACCCTGGAGGGCATCGGTGGAGCCCCAGGACAGACCTCCTGTCCCAGACCCCTAGGAGCTCACGTGGGCTACTAAGTTCAACTCACCAATGACTGTGGGTTCCAGGTCTACAAACACTGCCCTGGGCACATGCTTGCCAGCGCCGGTCTCACTGAAGAAGGTGTTGAAGGAGTCATCTCCTCCCCCAATGGTCTTGTCACTTGGCATCTGGCCATCGGGCTGGATGCCGTGTTCCAGGCAGTAGAGCTCCCAGCAGGCATTGCCAATCTGGACACCAGCCTGGCCGACGTGGATGGAGATGCACTCACGCTGTACAAAGGAAAAGAGGAAAAAAGTTAAAATTAGGCTGAATTAGTATTTTGAATTTTCAATAATATTTAGGTATTCTTTAAAAATTTTTGAGATGGTATCACTAACATAATAAAAGTGAGTAAGGAAAAGCACCTGCTACAAGTATAGCTGATGGGTGTGGTCCGAATGATAATGTAACTGTTCAGCACATGGTGCAAACCCATTGTTCCCACAGTCATGCTTGAATAGATTTTTCATATTTTAAAAATATGCGAAACACAGATTTTGTAAAATGAAGTAAATTAAATCCAATGCTAAATTAATTGGAATATTTCACTGCTTCCTTCCTCTTTTAATAAAGATTAGGGTTTTGTCTAAATGCGACGTGGTGTTTCAGTGTGGACATCCGCACTGCAGCTGAGGCTAACAGCCACACCCATCTGCAGTCAAGCTGCAGAATCCCTCAATACTAGGAGGTAGAAGCTAAACAAGGTCTCTCTACTGGCCTTGCTGCATTCCTGTATTTGCTGTGCCTGGTGCTAACCTGTATACTGTCTGCTACATTATTTAACAGAGCAAGGTCTATTTCCAGCTACTGTCTCCACGAGCTCATTGTGCTTTTTTGCCTGTTTTCCTTCTCTGACCTAGCCTGGGACCAATGTGCCAGAATTGAAACGAATTAATGAACTAGAACAAAGACACTAGAACAAAAGACAGCTGGATACAGAGTATAATTTCTTCTTTGTCTGCAGAAATTTCAATACTTAAAAAAAAAGTTTTTCTAGAATCTTCTCCATTTCAAAAAAAAAAAGCTGAAAAATTATTAGGATCTTTAAAACAGCTGTTCCTAAATTAGAAACTAGTATCACATGAAAGGCTACCAAACAAAGAATAAAAAGCCTAGTGAAAAGATAATGAAATATTTCTTGAAAACAACGAAATAGTATTTTCATTCTGAGATTCTCCACCCACCACAGAATATTCATACTCATCACATTCAATAGATTTTCTTCTCTAAGTCTTTAAGACAGCTTCCATTGTCTATTCACTGAAGTGTGGGGGGTGGGATGGGAAAGGGCGTTTCCCTGAGTTTTGAGCCTTAGGGTACCTTGGCCCACAGTGGGCTTTCTTCCTCGCAGAACGTGCGGTCCAGACGGACAGATGGACACACACACGTCAGCGCGGGGCGTTCCCCGACCAGAGTCTAAAGTGCTTGTCTAGTGAACTGTGACCTTCCTCCTTAAGAAAAATAAATATACCTCATCTAAGTTTTAACAGTGAAGGAAAATCTTTTGAGGCGTACAGTTCGGCCGTGATTAGAGGCTTCTACGAGGCCTTCTCCCGCCAGCGAGCGATCGCCGAGGGCGAACCCCGCCCAGTGCAGCAACGCCGAGGAGCACGAAACATTCAAGTCCGCCGCCGCGCCGCCCGCCAGGGGACCCGGAGGAACTCCTTTATTCCGTTACTAAACTACCAGCGAACCGGCCGGGCTCCTTCTACGAAACGAGAGCCCGGCTTCGTCCCTGCGTTCTCCGCCGCACCCCCGCGCCCCTGCTCTCTCCGGACAATGACTCCTCTTCCTGTTCCCGGGAGACGCGGCGAGACAGAAAAGAGGCGCTCGAGGGACGCCAGCACATTCACCACGAGCCGACCGGCGGCTCCGCGCCGCCCCTGCCGGCCCCAGGCCTTCCCCCCGACAGAGGGGCCCCTGCGGCCGGGAGGCGCGGTGGCGCAGCGGCCGCGGCCGCCTTGGTTCCGGCCCCGCGCTCGGGCTCGGCGCGCAGGGCCCGCCGGGCTCCTGCTCCGCGCGCTGCGGCCGCCGGCTCAGCCCACGAAGCAGAAACGACTCTCGCTCGAAGAGGTCGCAAGGGAAAATGGCTTCGGGTTTTCCAGTAGACGCTGGAGAACTAACCCCACCCAACTGCCAAGAGCTGGAGAAAAGAGATTCTTACCATGGTTGCTGCTTCGCGGCTGCCGAGCAGATGGCGGAGAAGAGGAGAGGTTTTTGCTTCTTACAGCGCGACTCTTAGGCGGTCGATGTAAGAGAACCTGCGGCACATGGGCGGATGCGGCTGCCTATATACAGCTCGGTCACCATGGGGATGGACCGGGGCCTTTTCCTGTTGGTCCAGACCCCTCAATCTGCCCAGAGAAGCCACGACAAGAGAGTGGTGATTGGTGCAAGCGACATGGGATGAGGTAATCTCTCCCCCCTCCCCCCCCCCCCCCCCCAGCATCCATAGACTGTTTGCATCCTTCAGACAAAGAGACCAAGGAAAAGCAGTTAGCCAAGCATCCATTATGGGGTGGGGTCGGGGGAAATGGAAGAAAAGAGGACTGGGGTTGGATGATTTTATAGTACTTATTGAAGCATGTTAGGTTTTTTCCTTACACTTATCGCGGAATTTGTGTTGAGATGAAATATTCAATGGAAAATCACTCCCTGTACCTCCTAAACTGTGTTTGGTGAAGATTCAACGTCCCTAATTGCTTTGAAAATAAAGTAGGAGAATTTGGGAACTCATCGTTTAATGCATGACTTTTTTTTTTTTTTTTGGTAAACCTATACAACTTCTCTAATAATTTTTTAAAAATAAAGTAGGAGAGAAATGGAAGTGATTAAAATGGCTTCAGTAACTTATTTTTTAATTTAAAAAAATTCAATAATAGAGCTTTTCCAAATGGTTTCTTAGGTGAAGGTAATTTATTTCCAGACCTTTTTTTACTCCCTCCCCACAATAGCTAAACAAAAATTAAGGAGGAAAGAATAACCGTATTGACAAGGAAGCACACGAGTAGTTTTGATTCTGCAGTAATAAAGACCTAATAAATGTGGAATAATAAAATAATTACTAGAAATAGTCCTTACCTGAAGTTTATATAGTATTTTTTGTGGTATATTGTCCCTAGAAATGAATCATCTTTCCTGATATAGAACTGGACAAATACAAGGCAAAATAATTGAGTTCAGAAGTTAAACTACCTGTTTATGTATATTTCTGCGTTCTCTTTTCTGGAAAGTAACAAGCAAAAAAAAAAAAAAAAACACATCAAATTAAAGAGAGGAGAGATATGTCATGTAAAAAGAAGACCATTTTGTAATGTTGCCTCCATCCACAGACAATTTTGTAATGTCAGCTCAATAACGGCATTTCTTTTTTATGTAGTTCTTATGTGAATTCGGTAAATATCCTCCTCTGCGATTGCTCTTCTAACTGTGGGAATTGTAGCCAGCCTCACATGGTTGCTATTCAACCAGACTCTGGTGGTTGCTCAACTGCCCGTTGAGGACAAAAAGGCTTTGCATTCACTCCCAGGAAATAGATTGCAGTAACATTCTTTTGCTATTTAGAGAGTCTCCA
This sequence comes from Dasypus novemcinctus, assembly GCF_030445035.2. Taxonomy (NCBI): domain Eukaryota; kingdom Metazoa; phylum Chordata; class Mammalia; order Cingulata; family Dasypodidae; genus Dasypus; species Dasypus novemcinctus. The sequence goes on from NC_080684.1 coordinate 21,320,192, forward strand.
TTATCAACAAGGATGGACAATGCAGAGTAAGTCTCTGGACTGGGTACCAACCTGACTTTGCTGATAAACTTTCAGAGGTTAAGAATTTAGTTTTGCCACCAAAGTTGGAAAACAGTATTTAGGCAGATAATGTTTCATTCGGTTTTCAGTGACAAATTTTGAGTGTGCAGCACCATTGACTGTACTCTACAGAGCCCATTCATTCCTGCTGGGCTGGCAGGCAGAGCAGGGTGTGGGAGAGGGGAGACAGCTGCTGCAGGTTGTGCTGTGACAGTGGCGGCCATAGATTTTTCCAGCTTGCCATCTACAGCTCTGCTTTACTTCAAATGTGCTGCAGTAGTCTTCTCTAGAAAAAAAATAAAAACCCAATATAAATTATTTTATTTACTTCTTGCACATCTCATAGGAAAATGATCAACATCATTTAATCTCCATCTCTTTAGCAAATGAAAGTATAGAGAAAGGATTAAAGATGGCTTGAATCTGATATGCTTTCTGAACCCAGAGGTAAACTTGACCACCAAAAATAAGAATTAAATGGTAGAGGGGAGCATAAGCATAAGTAGATCATTCAGAATACTTCTTTCAAAATTTTAATAATGAAAGAAATAAGAGGGCTAGACCATGGTAAAATGTACAGGTTTCCTTTTTAGAATGAGAGGGAGAGCCTTGAATTTTATTTTCTTTACAATATAAAACATTAATTAAGAAATATATCATTTCCCTAATAGTCTCAGTTCTTTACCCAATCTACAGAAGATTAAATAAAAGAGAGGAGGATTCCTGCAATTGATTCTTTGTAATTCTATCTCAGAGCCATTCTGTGCCATATGTAAATGAGATGTTTTTTCCCTTTGGGCCTAAGTAACAATAAGATCTAGGTCAGAAATATACTATTTAAGCACTGATAGTCTATTAAATATATAAATATGAGAGCAGGGGAAATAATACTCTCTTCTTTTTGTTCCTTATTATCTGACTTAATGGCATGCAAACTCTGGGAAGCAAAAATTATTTTTTACTAGTTCACGTCTTATTTTTGCTGCCAATTTCTTTAATTTACATCAATATATATGTATAAGTAATCTACCCTAGATTCATTCTTGTACACAGTAAGATTACTATAAAATATCTTTCTTTTGTAGTATTTGTAGAATTTTAAAAATTTATTTGCCTGATTACACCCCTCCATTAAAATGTGAGTCCTTGTCCCTAGGAAAGTGGCTAGCATAAGTAGACATTAAATACATGTTTGTTGATTATTACAGCTTGTCTGTGCATATTTCATTTACTATTATCATGGTGAGTAATTTAAAGGTATTAATAAAGTATTTTACTTTTCATATTCAACAAGCATTTACTGAGTATCTACAGTGCGCTCTTGTGTGGGAATTCAGAAGTAGTTGCATAGACATTTTTCTCTAAAACCTTCCAATTTAGTTGAAGAAACAAAACACGTACATAGCTTTGAGATTGGCATGCGTTTTTGTCTGTAGGGGTGGTGGGATACTTGTAGAAGCCATTGCATGACCTCATGTGTCATTACTTAATGTAGGAAACAAGAGCATTGTCAAACACCCTTTTTTTTTCTACTTCACCTCCTATTCATTCCTAAATCCATTCTGATCTGCTTTCTGTTCCAGCCATCCCTGGAAACCAAATGTGCTCCACATTTGTTGCTGGATCCACTGCACACTTTTTCGTTCTTGACCTGTGATAAGCTTTGTTGCCCTTGACTATTATCTCTTTCTTGAAACATTTTCTTCCTTTGGCCTCAAAAAGTACATTTTCCTGGTTTCCCTCCTACATCTTTTGTTCCTTCTCAGTCTTTGCTGCGAAGACTTTCTCTAAACTTTAAATGTTGGAGTTCCTCAATGTTCAATCCTAGACTCTTTAATCATTTCATTCCATGCTCCATAGGTGATCCCATACATTCCTAGGGTAAGCACATTCACTCCCAAGGCTTCACATGCTTTCTGTATGTTGATTTCTCCACATCTTCTCTTAGCTCCAGATCATATAGTAAACTTCCAACCTCTAGTTTGATTTCCCACAGATATCTCAAACTGAACGAGTTTTCTGCTTGGCCAAACATGTACTTTCTACAGGGTTCTCTTGCTCAGTAAATGGAACAGTATACTCTCGGTTTCTCAATTCAGAAACTTGAGAATTATTCTTTTTTTTTTTTTTAAAGCAGTTTAATTGAGATATAGTCACATACCATACAATCTATCCAAAGCGTACAATCAGTGGCTTTTAGTATAATCACAGTATTGTGGTTACACAAAAAATTTTAGAACAATTTCATTACTCTAAAAAGAAAAACTCCACACCCCTTAGCAGTTCTTCCCAAGCCCTACATAACCACTTATCTAATTTCATCTTTAAAAATTGATTTGTATTTACGTTTGATATAAATGGAACCATACAATATATAGTACTTTGTGTTTAGTTTCTCTTACTTAGCATAATATGATTTTCCCCCATTATTAACATTTTATACAGTAACATGCATTTATTTAGTTTCAAAGCAAAACAGTCGTATATATGAAATATTACCCATATTCCTATTTCACATGAGGTTTTACTATGCTATACAGTCCCATGTTACTTCCCTCCACCCCTGAGATGGCTCCCTAGTTTGTCTGCTCATTATCTACTCGTTGTGTCCACTTTTCCTCTTTCGGAGGCACTGGGAACCAAACCCAGAACCTCCCATGTGGGAGGTGGGAGCCCAACTGCTTGAGCCACATCCACTCCCCCATGTTACTTTTTTTTTTTAAGATTTTTTATTTTTTTATTTCCCCCCTTTCCCCTCTTCCTGCCCTGCTCTTTTCACTGTCTGTGTTGTCTTCTCTTCTCATTTTCTCTCCTCTAGGATTCACTGGGATTCAATCCTGGAGTCCTCTGATGGGGAGAGAGGTTCCTTGTCAGTTGCACCACCTCAGTTCCTGGTTTCTGCTGCATTTCACCTTGACTCTCCCCTTGTCTCTCTTTTGTTGTGTCATCATTTTGCTGCATGACTCACTTGCACGGGGCACTGGCTCACCATGTGGGCACTGGCTCACCATACAGGCATGCTTTCTCTTCTTCTTTTTCACCAGGACGCCCCAGGGATCGAACCCAGGTTCTCCCATATGATAGACAGGGGCTCTATCACATGAGCCACATCCACTTCCCCATTTTTTTTAGCTTTCCTTTTAGTAATATATGTGACCTGAGACTTTCCCTTTCAACCACTGTCATACCCATATAATATCTCTGCTAGTTATAAACACTATGATGTGCTTTTACCTTTTCTATTCACTTACAGAGATTAACGAACCAGTTAATCTTTTCACCAATTCTATACTAGTTAATCCTCACCTTTCCATTCTCTAAACTCATTCATTTTTCTGGTGACCTATGTTCAAGTTATTAATTCCATGAGATTACATAATATATTTAGTTCACAACAGTGCAGTCATACAGTATGTAGCAGTTTGATATGGTTATGAATTCCAAAAATAGATATCGGATTATGTTTGTAATCTGATGTGTTCCTGGGAGTGATTAAATTATGATTAGGGCTTTGATTGGCCACATCATTAGGGTGTTGAGTCCCCACCCATCAAGGGGTGGGACTCACAGATAAAAGGCATGGCAAAGGACAGAGTTAAGGTTTTTTTTTGTTGTGTGTTGTTTTTTTTTTTTTGTCTTTATTTAGAGTTGAGGGTTTTTGATGTTGGAGTTTTGATGTTGGGAGTTTGATGCTGAAGCTTTAAGCTAGAGCCCCAGGAAGTAAGCTCACAGTAGAAAAAGAAGCAAGCCCCAGGAAGAGAAGAGCCCTAAGCCCAGGAAGAAGCATGCCCTGGGAAGAGAGGAATCCTGAACCCAGAGAGAAGCAAGACCCTGGAAGAGAGGAACCCAGGAAACCTGAAACCTTGCAGACATCAGCAGCCATCTTGCTCCAAGATGTAGAAATAGACTTTGGAGAGGGAAGTAACATGCCTTATGGTCTGGTATCTATAAGCTCCTATCCCAAATAAATACCCTTTATAAAAACCAACCAATTTCTGGTGTTTTGCATCAACTCCCCTTTGACTGACTGATCCACAGTATTTGACCTTTTGTGTCTGCTTGTTTCCCTCAACATAAAGTCCTCCAGGTTCATCCATGTTATCATATGCTTCACTACTTCATTTCTTCTTAAGCTGCATAATATTCCATTGTGTGTATATACCACAGTTTATTTATCCATTCATGGATTGATGGACACCTGGGTGGTTTCCATTTTTTGGCAATCGTGAATAATGTCTCTATGAACATTGGTGTGCAGACGTCTGTTCGTGTCGCTGCTCTCAGTTCTTCTGGGTATATACCCAGTAGTGGCATTTCAGGGTCATGTCGCTAATCTATATTCACCTTCCTTAGGAACTGCCAAACAGACTTCCACAGTGGTTGTACCAATCTACATTCCCAGCAAAAGTGAATTAGTGTTCCTATCTCTCCATATCCTCTCCAATACTTGCAGTTTTCAGTCTTTTTCCTTTTTTAAAAGTTTATTTTTTAAATTTATTTCTCTCCCCTCCCCCCCCCCCCAGTTGTCTGTGTCCCTTCACTGTGCGTTCTTCTGTGACCCATTCTATCCTGATCATTGGCACCGGGAATCTGTGTTTCTTTTTGATACATCAGCTCTCCGTTTGTGCGGCGCCACTCCTGGGCAGGCTGCTGTCTCTTTCGCGCTGGGCGGCTCTCCTTATGGGGTGCACTCCCTGCGCGTGGGGCTCCCCTACGCGGGGGACACCCCTGCGTGGCAGGGCACTCCTTGTGCGCATCAGCACTGCACATGGGCCAGCTCCACACGAGTCAAGGAGACCCAGGGTTTGAACTGCAGACCTTCCATGTGGTAGACGGATGCCCTATCCATTGGGCCAAGTCCGTTTCCCTTCAGTCTTTTTAGTAGTGGCCATTCTAATAGGTGTGAAATGATATCTCATTGTAGCTTTGATTTGCATTTCCTTAATCGCTAATGACGTTGAACATTTTTTCATGTGTTTCTTCACCATTTGTATTTCTTCTTTGGAAAAAATGTCCACTTAAGTCTTTTGTCCATTTTTTTAATTTGTCTTTTTATTGTTGAGTTGTAGCATCTTTTTATATATCATGGATATTAAACCCTTATCAAATATGTGATTTCCAAATATTTTCTCCAGTTGAGTTGGCTACCTTTTCATCCTTTTAACAAAGCCTTTGGGGTGCAAATGTGTTTAATGTTGAGGCTCTCCCATTTATCTATTTTTCTTTCTGTTGCTCATGCTTTGGGTGTAAGGTTTAAGAGACCCCCACTTAGGACCCTACACACTATCTGGCATATAATAGATCCTCAAAAACTATTTGTGAGTTGAATTAATTCATTGAAGCATTTCAGTAAATTGAAGTAGAACTTTGTAATGTGACAAAGGGACAATACCTTCTTCCATTTCCTATTTCTTGCCTTTCCTACTTCTAAAATTCCTTTAAAGGAAGACAATTATTCTTTGTAGAATAATGCCAATTAGTAAATGTGGACAGAATAATAGAATTAGAAAAATCACGCTTTACATTCCCTAATGAAATAGTTTATTCAGGCCAAGATTATCAGTGCATGAAAACTCAGATAAAGATTGATGGGGAATTTTTTAATGGAGGGATTAGGCTGTTACTCCCTGAACTTAATAGTCAATTTAGCACCGCTAAAGCTGGGACAAGCAGACCTCATGAACCTATGACATGAGGCAGTAGGAAGCGCACAGCATCACCTATGAAGTGATCTTGCAAAAGCACTAGCACTGAATCTAATCAAGCCTTTAGAGGCAACCTCCTTTTATGGGAAATATAGGGGATAGATGACACTGCAAAGAGACAAACAGAGTGTGGGCTATTCAGCAGGACAAATGATGTGGTTTCTGCAACAAGTCAGTGGTAGGATGGGGTAAAAAAAGAAAAGGTGGGGGGGGGGGGACGGACTTTGGCCCAGTGGTTAGGACGTCCGTCTACCATATGGGAGGTCCGCGGTTCAAACCCCGGGCCTCCTTGACCCGTGTGGAGCTGGCCCATGCGCAGCGCTGATGCGCGCAAGGAGTGCTGTGCCACGCAAAGGGTGTCCCCCGTGTGGGGGAGCCCCACGTGCAAGGAGTGCGCCCCGTAAGGAGAGCTGCCCAGCGTGAAAAGAAAGAGCAGCCTGCCCAGGAATGGCGCTGCCCACACTTCCCGTGCCGCTGATGACAACAGAAGCGGACAAAGAAACAAGACGCAGCAAACAGACACCAAGAACAGACAACCAGGGGAGGGGGGGAAATTAATTAAATAAATAAATCTTTAAAAAAAAAAAAAAAAAAAAGGTGGGGAAAGGAGAGTGCTCACATTAGAAGAGATTTTTGAAACTATCAAATATAACAATGGGTGTTGTTTGGATCCTGATTCAAACAAACCAAATGTAAACCATTTTGGAGAAAAGCAGAAAAATTTGAATATGGACTGGTTTTTAGATGTTACTAAGGAGTTATCATTAATTTTCTCAAGTGTGATAATAGTAGAATGGTTTAAAAAAAAATTCCATAATTTTTAGAGATACTTGTAGAAGTGACGAGGAGTAAAATGAAATAAGGTTTGGAATTTTCTTTAAAATGCTTAAGAAAAGGGAAGTAGGTGTGGCTCAAGTGATAGGGCTTCCGCCTACCATATGGGAGGACCCGGGTTCTATCCCTGGAGCCTCCTGGTGAAAGAGAAGAGAAAGCGGGCCTGCGTGGTGAGCCAGTGAACATGTAGTGAGCCAAGTGCCTGCGTGAGTGCCTGCACAGTGAGCTGAGTGCCCATGTGAGTGCCCGCATGGTGAGCTGAGTGCCCACATGATGAGCCAGTGGCCACATGGTGAGCTGAGTGCCTGTGCAAGTGAGTCACACAGCAAGCTGATGACACAACAAAAGAGAGATGAAGGGGAGAGTCAAAGTGACGTGTAGCAGAGACCAGGACCTGAGGTGGCACAGCTGACAGCGTGCCTCTTTCCATATCAGAGGTCCCAGGACAAAATCCTGGTGAATCCTAGAGGAGAAAAAATGAGAAGAGACGACAAAAAGAGAAATAGATACAGAAGATCATACAGCGAATGGACACAGCAAAAATAGCAGGGCATGAGGAGGGCAGGGGAAGGGGGAGGCAATAAATAAATCTTTTAAAAAATACTGAAGAAAAAAAATGAGAGGTAAAACAATTGTGGAAAATATCTTGGTATTTGTTGGATTTGGATGTTGAATATATGGAGTCCATCATACTGTTTTTTTTAATACATTTTACAATTTCAGTTTTTTAAGAACAGTTGTAGAAAAACTGTGTGGAAAGTACAGAGTTCCCACATAACCCAGCCTACTCCGGCAATGCACAGATTGTTTTCTTATTAACATTTTGCATTAGTGTGGTACCTTTGTTACAATTGATGAATTATTGTAATAATGATATTATATCTAATCCATTGTTTAAATTGGGCTTAGTCTTTGTGTTGCACAGTTCTATTCTGTTGATATATATACAAGCTAAAATTAATCATTTTAGCCACTTTCAAGTATACAACTCAGTGGTGTTCCATTGTGTTACCATCAACACCATCCATTTCCAAAACTTTTCCATCACTTCGAACAGAAAGTCTGTACCAATTGAGCATTAACTCCCCATTCCCCACCCTGACCCCTACCCCTAGTAACCTGGATTCTGATTTTTGACTTTATGAATTTGCATATTTTATTTATTTCATATAGTTGAGATCATACAATATTTGTCCCTTCGTATCTGGTTTATTTCACTCAACATTGTGTATGTCCTCAAGGTTTATCCATGTTGTCTCATGTATCAGAACTTCCATTCCTTTTTGTGGCTGAATAATGTTTCACTGTATGTATATACAGTGTACACAGAATGTACACATTTTGTTTATACATTCTTCTGTTAATGGACATGTAGGTTCTTCCACATTTTAGCAGTTGTGAATAATGTTGCCTTGAACACTGGTATGCAAATATTAATTTGAGTCCCTGCTTCTATTCTTTTGGGTATTTACATTTTAGTGGGATGGCTGGGTCATATGGTAATTCCATGTGTAACTTTCTGAGAAACCACCAAAGTGTTTTCCACAATGGCTGCACCATTTTACTTCGCCACCAAAAAATGCGTGAGGGTTTCTATTTATCTGCATCCTCACCAGCACTTATTTTCTGTTTTTAAAATGGTAGCCATTCTAGTAGATATGAAATGGTATCTCAGTATGGCTTGTTTTTTTTTAAAGATTTATTTTTTATTTATTTCTCTCCCTCTCGCCCCCCTCCCCCATTGTCCTTTTGCTGTGTGTTCTTCTGTGCCCACTTGCGTTCTTGTCAGTAGCACCTGGAATCTGTGTCTCTTTTTTGTTGCGTCATCTTGCTGTGTCAGCTCTCCATGTGTGTGGCACTACTCTTGGGCAGGCTGTGCTTTTCTTGTGCAGGGCAGCTCTCCTTGCAGGGCACACTCCTTGTGCGTGGGGCTCCCCTATGCGGGGGTGACCCTGTGTGACACAGCACTCCTTGCGCACATCAGCACTGAGCGTGGGCCAGCTCGCCACATGGGTTAGGAGGCCCTGGGGATCGAACCCTGGATCCTCCATGTGGTAGGTGGACGCTCTGTCAGTTTGGCCATGTCTTCTTCCCTCATTGTGGTTTTGAGTTGCATTTTCCCAATACAATTCACTTGACAGATTCATGGCCAGGCTCTATGCCTTGGACCACAGAATATCTTAGAATTACAAGTCAGAAGTGAGATGGTGAAAGTACTTGTAGTATAGAATTTTTAAAAATTGAAAATGAAGTTAAACTTTTTCTGATATAAAGTACATCTAGCTGATTGGTATGCCCTTGGGGACTGGTTTGGCCAATTAAGTGATATTTTCCACAGGTGGCATGAGCTAGATCTGTAGCTCCAAGTTTTTTTCTCCTTCAATTGGAGATCTTTTATTATCATGTGTCCCTGAGTACAGAACACCTAAATTGGTTAGAAAAAGAAGACCTATTTAAAGCCTTAACAAACACACACTGGAAAGCATCTAATTATAATGGAAATAGGGAATTGAATGATGCAGGGAGTTGATAATGACATATTGCATCGTTCTTCCCCAGGTAGTTGGTAGCAATTTAGTCCTGCTCAAACTTAAGCAAGGTATTACCATAATCCAAGGACATCTCAGTTGACTTCAGTTTACTTACTGCCTGGCCCAGTGGGGTGGGGGTGGATGGGGTACAGCTTCAAAGAATGCTGCCAACTTTAAGGACAACAAACTTTCTGCCCCCTAGAGATGGCTTCTAAAGGGCTGGGAGGCAATTTTCCAGAAATTGAAGAAACGACTGAAGTCCACGAAAAACCACTTGATTTTAATTTCAGTTTCAAAATAATTGAAAAGTGTGTTCTAAACGAGATGGTCAGACCCTGTGATGGATCCTGACAACAGCATCAGGCATCCGGGGCCAGCCCAAGCCAGTGCTCTCCCCTCAGCTCCTAGGCTTTGTGGGAGAACCGCATGCACATCTGCTCAAACCAAGGGCTTTGTGTGAGGACCGCTCCCCCAGCCCCTCTGTTACTTACAGAACTCGATGGCGGAATCAGCCCAGAGAATGTTTTGAGTCATTTTAACAACAGAATTGGGTCAGTATACCATGAAAGGTAAAAGTTCCATTCATATGATGCCTGTTGTCTTCAAAAGCCTTCACTTTAAAAAAATAATATTTTTATTTTTTTTAAAGATTTATTTTATTTATTCTCCTCACCTCATTGTTTTGTGCTTGCTGTCTGCTCTCTGTGTGCTCTCTGTGTCTACTCCTCTTTAGGAGGTACTGGGAACCAAACCTGGGACCTCCCATGTGGAAAAGAGGTGCTCAATCACTTGAGCCACCTCAGCTCCCTGCTTTGTTGTGGCTCTTATTGTCTTTCCTCCTTGTATCTCCTTGTTCTGTCATCTTTTTGCATCAGCTTGCTGCGCCTGCCCATTGCACCAGCTTGCTGTCTTGTTCATCTTCTCCAGGAGGCATGAGGCACCAAACCTGGGACCTCCCACGTGGTAGGTGGGAGCTCAATCACTTGAGCCACATCCTCTTCCCAAATACCTTCACTTTTGATATCTCATTTGCAAACCCATCGGGTGAGTAGGAGAGATATTATGCCATTTTATAGGCAGAGAAATTGAGGTGTGGCTTCAAGTTTTTTATGAAAATATATGTAAAGTATTTATCCAGTATACACCAGAAATGTCATCATTTGCAACTTTTTAAACTTTTGATGACCAGTCTCTTAAACTGACAATCAAGATATTAATAATTATGCCAGACTCTTTCCCATCTTATCTCCTACAGTCTTCTTCAAGCTTCAGCCAAACTGCTGAACTCATGCTCCTTGGCACTCTTCCAGGTCTATACCAGTGTATCTGTTCATGCCAGTTCCTCCACTGGAAACAACTCTCTCCCATCTCTCGGTCTGTTGAAGTTCCAGCTAACATCTAGTTTGTCTGCAGCAGTAATTAGGCACTGGGGATGCAAAATAAACAAAATAGCCTTGGTCCCATTTTCATGAACAGAAGAGTCAACTATAGAAGACAAACCAGCGGTAACAATATGATATTGTAAGGGCTGTGGTGGGGAACCATGAGGTGCTAAACCAGAGAAAGTGGCCAGAAAGCCAAGACCCAGTGATGAGCAAGAGTTAGCCAGACATTTTGGAAAGGAGGGAAAGAAGAGGAATGAGCCGTGCTGCGAGAACAAAAGTGAGTTGAATTGACATCGTTAAGGAAATTCCTCTGTGAAGTCAGGATTTCAATCATGAGAGGCGTACCTACCTGACTCTAGAGTCCAGGCAGATATTTCTACCAAGTTCTATCTGTTTCATGTTTTTGACAGAATGGTCATATACTCTACTTTCATTCTTTTGCATGTTTTCCTAGCACCTTAATACATTTTAAGATTTTTTATTATTTTTCATTTCTCTCCCCTTCCCCCCTCAACTGTTTGTCTGCTGTCTGCTCTCTGTGTCTGTGTCTCTGTGTGTTCTTCTGTGACCGCTTCTATCCTTATCAGCAGCACTGGGAATCTGTGTTTCTTTTCGTTGCGTCATCTCGTTGCGTCAGCTCTCCATGTGTGTGGCGCCATTCCTAGGCAGGTTGCACTTTCTTTCGCGTTGGGCGGCTGTCCTTGCGGGGCTCGCTCCTTGCACCTGGGGCTCCCCTATGCGGGGGACACCCCTGCATGGCAGGGCACTCCTTGTGCATGGCAGGACTGCGCGTGGGCCAGCTCCACACGGGTCAGGAGGCCCTGGATTAGAACCCTGGACCTCCCATGTGGTAGGCAGATGCTCTATCAGTTGAGCCAAATCGCTTCCCTGAATACATTTTTAAAGGATATTAAAAAAGGAGATTGTGGATGCTGAAAACAAATTTTACCTATTTCACAATTTGTTTCATACTACCTCGACTAGAAAGCTATAGAAATACAAAGAAAGGAAAAAGTTCTTATATTATGACCTATGGTTTATCATGGAAGCCTTCATTAGAATGGTGGCTCTTAAACAGAATGGGGTGGGAGTGGAGGGGGTACTTTAAATAGGGAAAATAACACTAGCAAAGGCATAGTATAATGGACATCTAGTGCCTCTTTAAGGGAGGGCAACATTCTTGTACATGTGTTTGGATGAACATATTTATGAATTTCTGTTGGATATATAACTCGGAATGAAATTGTGAAGTCATAAAGAATAAATATGTTCAGCTTTAATAGAAAAAGCAGATTTTTCCAGGGAGGTTGTACTAATGTACACTCTCACCAGTAGTATAGGAGAGTTCCAGTTGTTTCTCATCCTCCTTCATTGTAGCCATTCAGATGAATTTATAGTATCAACTATCACATTGTGGTTTTGTTTTGTTTTTAAGATTTATTTATTTATTTATTTTTATTTATTTCTCTCCCCCGCCCCCCTAGTTGTCTGCTCTCTGTATCCACCTGCTATGCGCTCCTCTGTGACCGCTTCTGTCCTTATTGGTGGCACCAGGAATCTGTGTTTCTTTTTGTTGCATCATCTCTCTGTGTGTGCGGCACCACTCCTGGGTAGGCTGCCCCTTCCTTCGTGCTGGGCAGCTCTCCTTACGGGGCGCACACCCTGCGCATGGGGCTACCCCACGTGGGGGACACCCCTGCGCGGCAGGGCAGTCCTTGCTCGCATCAGCACCGTGCATGGTCCAGCTGCACACGGGTCAAGGAGGCCCAGGGTTTGAATCACGGACCTCCCATGTGGTAGGCAGATGCCCTATCCATTGGGCCAAGTCTTTTCCCCCACATTGTGGTTGTAACGTGTTAACTAATAAAGTTGACACCTTTTTATTTGTTTATTGCCCATTTGGATATCTTCTTTGGTGTCTTTTTTTTTTTTCTGTCAGGATGTCTGCCTTTATCTTAATCATAGTTAGGTTTTCTTTATATATTGTAAATAAGAGTCCTTTGATGGATTTGTATATTGCAAAAACCTATTACACTCTGCAGCTTGCTTTTTCACTCTTTTTTTTTTAAAGATTTATTTTTATTTATTTCTTCCCCCCACCCCTGCTCCCCCCGTTGTCTGCTCTCTGTGTCCGTTCGCTGTGTGTTCTTCTGTGTCTGCTCGCATTCTCATTAGGCGGCTCCAGGAACTGAGCCTGGGACCTTCCGGAGTGGGAGAGAGGCGATTACTCTCTTGTGCCACCTCAGCTCCCTGTTTTGCTATGTCGTCTTATTTTCTCTCCTCTGTGTCTCTTGTCGCATCATTTAGCTGCTCCATTTCTCTGCATCAGCCCACACTCCTGGGCAGGGCAGCTTTCCCATACTGGGTGGCATTTCCACACAGTATGGCACTCCTGCTTGGGGCAGCATTCCTGTGTGGGCCGGCACTCCACGTGGGCCAGCTTGCTCTCACCAGGAGGCCCTGGACATCAAATCCTGGACCTCCTATATCGGAGCCCAGTTGGTTGAGCCACATCTGTTTCCCCTTTTTCACTCTCTTAATGGTGTCATTTGATGAACAGGAATTCTTAATGTAGTTCAGTTTATCATTTTTTCTTTACGTTTAACACTTTTTGTGTCACATTTAAGAAATCTTTGCCCACCTGCAAGGTGATAAACATAGTCTCCGAAAGGATTTATTTCTTCTAAAGGAGTTATTGTTAAACATTTTACATTTAGTATTACAATATATTTGGGAATTGATGTGTTTAGACTAACTTTAATAATAAAATTAATGTGGGGAAGTGGATAAGAATCAGGTGATTGAGCTCCTGCCTACCACATGGGAGGTCCCTGGATTGGTTCCCCGTACCTCCTGGAGAAGACGAGCAAGACAGAGAACTAGTACAGTGGGCGGGTGCAGCAAGCTGATGCAACAAGATGATCCAACAAAGAGACTCAAAGAGGAAAGTTAATGAGAGATACAACAAACCAGGAAGCTAAGGTGGCTCAAGTGATTGAGTGCCTCTCCTCCACACAGGAGGTCCTGGGTTCAGTTCCCAGAGCCTCCTAAAGAGAAGGTGAGCAGACAGAGAGAGCACACAGCAAATGGACACAGAGAGCAGACAGTGAGCAGAAACAATGAGGGAAGGGGAGTAAATATATAAAATAAATCTTCTTAAAAAATAAAAAAAATCTAGGTAGTGTGTACTCAGGTAAACAAATGTAAACCCCTCAAAAGGATGCAAAATGAAGGTAAAGGTCCTCTTCCTGGGATGTGGATGTGGCTTAGTCAATTGTGCTCCTGTCTACCATATGGAGGCCACTTCACCCGGGGCCTTCTGGTGTAGGCAAGCTGCCCGCATGGTGAGCTGGCCTGAGTGGATAGGTAGTCCACACAGGAGTGCTGGCCCGAGCAGAGAGCTGGTGCAGCAAGATGATGCAACAAAAGGAGACAGAGGAGAGACAATAAGAAACACAGCAGACCAGGAACTGAGGTGGTGCAAGAGATTGAACACTTCTCTCCCCCTCCAGAAGGTCCCAGTATCGGTTCTGGAGCTGCCTAAAGAGAAGACAAGCAGACACAGAAGAACACATGGTGAATGAACACAGAGAAGAGACAACAAGGGGGTGGAGGGGAGAAATTTAAAAATTAATAAATTTTAAAAAGTTCTCTTTTTAGCACTCACAACTTCTTACAAATTGGGAATTGATATTTTTGTGTGTGTTTAGTTAGAGGTAGGGATCCAGATTTATTTTTTCCCATATGGATATCCAGTTGATCCAGCATTATTTATTTAAACAATCATTCTGTCCCCATTGCACTGCATTGTCAACTTGGTCATAAATCAAGTGATCATATATATTAGAAGGTAGCAGATGTTGCTCAAGTGGTTGAGCACCTGCTTCCAACACGGGAGGTTCTGGGTTCAGTGCCTGGTGCCTCCTAAAAACAAATAACAAGCGAACAAATGAAAAAATCAAGTTGGGGGAACCAATGTGACTTCCCATATACAAGGTCCTGGGCTCATTCTCTGGCCCCCAGTACCATAAAAAACAAAACAAACAAAACTCCCAAGAGAAAAAAAAAAAAAAAATATATATATATATATATATATATATATATATGTATGTATCAGAAGCCGCCTATCTTTCTAGCTCATACTTATTTCAACTTTATTATTTTCTAAATTATCATAGTCTTTTTTAACTCAAGTAATTAATTTGTGTGGACCGTCAGCCTTATTTATATGGTTCTATCATTTATTCATTTCTTCATTCTTTTTGAAAACACAGATTAATTGCCTATTAAGGGCCAGACATAGTCTAGGGTAAATGGGTGTTTGGCTAAGATTTGATTGGATATAATGCACTCTGATAAGTCCCAAGAAAGAGGCATGGACATGATTTTGCTCAAGGAGATAGAGAGTACCTATACCACCCAGGCTTTGGAGGACAATGGGGAGTGTTAGGGCAGGAAGGCTTCCTGGAGGAGGTGATACTTGAGGCTGTCTTGAAAATTATAAAGAGGAGTAGCAGACGTAAATGGGGCAGAGAGTGCATATGCAAATACACAGACAGCTGGCTATCTTCACTTTCTAAAACCAGAAGTGGTTTGGAATGGCTGGAGCGTAAAGTATAAGGAAAGGGGAGTGGTAAGCAATGGGATAAGATTGGAAGGTGTTGCAAAGAATAGGTTGTGAAAGACCTTGTAAACCGTGGTTTGGAGGTTGTAACTCATTCCAAACTAAACAGGAGCCACCAAAGGAAAGAGGCATAATGAACTTTGCATTTCAGGAAGTTCCTTCTGACTACTATATTACAGTTTTGGGAAAGAGGGAACATGATGTAGGGAGACTGGTTGGAAATTGCTGCTGATAAAACTGAATTAAGGAAGTGGTAGTGGCAATGGAGAGAAGTAGATACAGTTGGGGAATACACAAAGGGTTGAATCTATAGGAACTGGCGATACCTGGGGTGATGAGCAAGGAGTAAAGACTTCAGGGTCAGGCAGATCTAGATTCAGTTGTCCTTTTTGTTACAGCTAGACCAGATTAGGAAGATAACTCGGGCTTTAAAGAATAGATTGGACACATACGACACCAGAAATAAAGAAACTAGTTAGAAGGCTATTGCAGTTGCCATCTAACACAACTTTATTATGAGACTTTATTAGGAGGCCCTGACTAAGGCTAAAGCCACGGGCATGGAAGGAGAGAGATGGATTTGGGAGATATTAGGAGGTTGACTTAACCAGATTTGGAAACAGGTTTGATAAATAAAAATAGTAAAGGACTGCAAGAGAAAAAAATGTCAAAAGGAGACAAAGAAGGAGTGGTCAGAGATGGAGGAAGAAAAGCAGAAGACATCAGTGTTGTAGAAAGAAAGGAAGGAGAGTGTCAAGAAAGGGTGCTGAATAAATACTGTAACGAGGGGTTGTTAAATAAGGGCCAAAGAGTGTTCATGGGATTTAGCGATGAGGAAATAAGTCTACAGCAAGGGCTTTTACAAAAGATATGACATTTTCCCTGCTCCAGAAGAGATCAAGGCCTAATAATGGAAAGCTGTTGTTTACAATACGGTGTGTATAAAGTGCTATGAGATAGAGGACAGTCCTGGAGGCTACCAGACACAAAGCAGAAGCTTTTTGTCCAGTATTCAAAGTGCTGTTGGTTCACGTTTCCCGACTTCATCCCTCTGCAGTGTCCACCTTGTCTCATCCCACATCACTTCCTCCGCACCTTTTGTGAAATGACCACACCCGCCCACCCCGTGCTGCCTTCCTGGTGCAGTTTGAGTGTAAGTGAATAAATTCAAGCAGCTAAATTTCCCCTGAATTCACTAACAAAGCACACCTCAAACTCTAAATTTAAACAAGGAGATGGACATGTTATGCTGACGCACTTGAACTTAGTCTTCATTTTAGGGTTTAGTACTTTTTAAATCAATTTTACTGAAACATATTCATAAACCATACACTCCATCTAAAGTGTACAGTCAATGGCTTTTATATAATCACAGAGTTGTGCATTCATCACTGCAGTCAATATTAGAGCATTTTTATGACTCCAAAAAGAAAAATAGGGTTCAATATTAATCAATGTATTGAGTGAATTGACTCACTTTTACGGAGATTAAAGTCTATCTACTCAGTTACTTTGGCCAAATTCTAATGCTAACAATTTAGGCAAGAATGTACTCCTCTATCTAGAATCCAGAATTGAACTTAAAGCTTAACATTCTGGGAAGTGGACTTGGCCCAGTTGCTAGGGCGTCTGTCTACCACATGTGAGGTCCTCAGTTCAAATCCTGGGCCTCCTTGACCTGTGTGGAGCTGGCCCATGCGCAGTGCTGATGCACGCAAGGAGTGCCGTGCCACACAGGGGTGTCCCCATGTAGGGGAGCCCCACGCACAAGGAGTGTGCCCCGTAAGGAGAGCCACCCAGCGTGAAAGAAAGTTCAGCCTGCCCAGGAATGGCGCCGCACACAAGGAGAGCTGACACAACAAGATGATGCAACAAAAAGAAACACAGATTCCTGTGCTGCTGACAACAACAGAAGCAAACAAAAGAACACGCAGCAAATGGACACAGAGACAACTGGGGTGGCGGGGCGTTGGGGGGGGAGAGAGAAACAAATAAAAAATAAATCTTTAAATAAATAAATAAATAAAATAAAATAAAATAAAGCTTAACATTCTCTTTCCCAAACTCTGGTCAACAGAATGTAATATTACTAAATAATAGTTTTTCAGGATAACTATGATAAGAATTATCTGTGATGACTGAGTTTCATGTATTTCATCTACTTTTAGGAAAGACTTTTATGTGTATATTGGAGGTAACTATTAATGAATTTCTATAGAAATATGTCTCTCATATTAGAATATAATGCTTTTACTGAATTTCAGTCATTTACTGAACTACTCTTTTTAGCCCTTAAAAAAATATTTTCTCTTCTGGAGATACATATTTTACTTTGTAATTTTGCTCTGGTGCATTGAGACAGTGGTTTACCCAAGTCTACTGATGAGATCTGACATTTGGACAAAGGAGGCAAAAGTTGAAAAATCTCATAGTCACCCTGAGAAGATAAGAAAGAGAGGGAAATGGAGAAGACAAGAGATAATCTTAGATCTGTGAAACACAATTTATAATTTGGTTGCATTTCACTGACCCATATTACACACACAAGCACGTACACTGCACGTTCTCTGTCCCCTTCCTCTCCGCAAAGCAGATGGTAATGAGGTGGCAAACTGGGAAGGTTGCCATGGTGCAGTGCCTGCAGGGATTTCATCATTATCAAAAGAAGCTCCAGGGTCCCCTCCCCCAACCATCAAATGTGCATTTCTCTCTCTTTTCTCTCATATCCTTGTCTTAATTAATTCCATGTTAGAGACAAATCAGAGTGAGCTTGATTTACTAATGAAAAACAACAACAAAATTAATGTTTCCTAGTGTTTATAGAGGCTTTGATTTTGTTAGAGGTAAAAAAAAAAAATACCTAAAGAATTATAACTGGTCTGTTTTTATGTACAGCTAGCCGCACAGAAAGGCAGAGTGAATTTTTAAACATCTTATAGAACATGTCCCCAACTTTATGACATATTTCTTACCAGCCCTAACCGCCATGGATAACCTTCAGGCATCTCAAATGTAATATTCCTAAATGGAATTAGTTATTTTTCTCATTACCCTCCTCAGTAGATTCTGTCTTCTCTATATTCTCAATATCACTTCATTGTCACCATTTTTCTAGTCTACCAAGCTAAATTAAAATAATAACTTCATATACCACTATGTGCCAGGCACTATTCTAAGCACTTTATATATATTAAATGAATTTTTGTTTTAGCTCATTTAAACCAGAAATCTTAGTCTTCTTTGCCTCATTCCTTCCTTACATAACCCAAGTGGTCACCAAATTCTGTCAATTATATTTCAAAATTTTCTTAAATATTTGCAGAAAGAACAAATTACTAGCAAAAGGGTTCAAGGGGAGAATATTTAATACTAGGTCTTTGAAGCTTCAAGTATTACGCATATGGAATCCAAGAGCCAAAATAGTAGAAGATACCTGCTTTGTTGAGATATTTCCTAAATGTGCTGAAGCAACTGGGATGCCTGTTAAAAATAAGGATCCATTCCTCCACGGAAGAGTCTGATCCAATAGGTATAGTTCAGTATATAGTCTTCTCCTAGAGTTAATAGCCAACCATTCAGTTTCAGTAAATTTGGGGGATGTTGTTCAGCCTTTTCTAAATAACTCCTGGGTAAGTTGACCGAAAATCACACTCTAGATGATTATAACCTTAAAAGCCAATTTTCTTTAGATTGAAAATTTGGTTAAAAATCTGCAAAAGAGAAAGGAATAGAAAAGGCTGCAATTTTCTTAAAAGCTCTTGTAGGAAATATTTCTCCATGTCCCCTTGGACTTAAAACTTGATTATACATGTGTAGAAGAGAAGGAGTTTAAAAAGGCTGTGGTTTTATTCCTTCATCTCCATATAAGAACAACAATTAGTTGTTCTAGTATACAGATGGCAAGATGTAAAGGTTTACTCAAGAGATCACGGCCTGAACTAAGTCCCCTTCATGGCAGCAAAATTGTCTCTGGTTATGGCATTTTAATAAATAAGCCCATTATTAATATTTTTTATGAGTTCAGTATTCTTAGATATGTGAGAGACTTCACTGTCAACCCCCCATGTTGCTAAGCAACATATCTTCTGGTTGCTAGGAGACAGAGAAGCAAGGTTGCAGGGACTTCAGGTTTCTGTTATCACCTTGCATATCACATGACTATACCCTCGAGAGTTTCACAGCCTTAGAGTAAAGAGAAAAAGTTTAATGACATAGAAAGGATGGAAAAAGAGACCTGGGAGGAGAAATAAGGGAATTGAATAAGGAAAATAGCAAGGTATTTGAGAAGAGTGAATGAGATTGGCAAAGGAAGGCTATTATGCAATTTCTGTGAATGAGTCATGGAAAAACCTTAAACTGCCATTGCTCTATTTCATGATCTGTAAGCTTATGCCTTTTCTAAAAACCAATTAGAGAATAAACTTAGAGAAGGTCTTTCAGATAGTATTTTTGAATATTTTCAGAAGGGTAAAAGTCTATTTTAACTCTTACAGAAGACAAACAATTATGAACAAGTTAAACAAATCACACATTACTTACTAATAAAATGCTAACGTCAGACATAGACCGCTGTTTCCTCCCATTTCTCCCTCAAAATAGTACACTGTGACAGTACTAAGAGGGAGGTTAGAATGTAAATGTTCTTGGACAAATTTAGAAGCGAAATGGACATACAGGCTCCCCGGCAGTATGTGTTTCTGCACAATTTTTTTTCTTATTATAAAGGGAGAAGAGAAGAAGGTGCTGTCCTCTATCTGGAGGACTCTGTTGTAAGTGAAATAAGAAACCAGGCTCCAGGTTTCATTGTGTGCTTGTGAAAGGCTGAGTCTTTGTCTCAGTGGTATCTACTGTTGCTAGCAACCAGGAAGTGTCCTGGCGATTGTTGCTAGGCCCGCAGTGCCTCTGTTTGCCTGAAACCTTGGTCTGTGCCAGAAGCACCAGAGGGAAAAAATGTTGCAAAAAGCCCAGCGCCTGTTATCCCCAGTGGTCCTAATGCAAACAGTCCTTCCTGTGTTCAGGGAAAATCCATGTAAAATGGAGGCATCACACAAAGAGTGCATCCATAGCTTCCTTTTCATGAACTCCAGTTCTCTCAGTGCAGATCAGCGAGAGGACATTGGGGAATGGCTTAATTAAAATAAGGTTTCTATTCTGGTATCACCAGCTTTAACTAAACTGCATAGTAAAGAGGCTGAAGCTGAACGCAGACTAGGAAGATTTTGTCAGATTTAGGTGACTTCCACTTCAGAGGTAGGAACGTCCCATCAGTGTTTGCTGACAAGTGTTCACAGAAGCCATGATAAAAAAGATGGTACTTACTGTTACTGTATTATAGGCTTATTGTCATTCTAGTAATGGAAGAACTTTTATCATGGATATGGAGGCAGTGGCCACTGAAGGTTCTGAGGGAAGGGAGAGGGAAAAATAGCTATAATTTGGGAATTGTCCTGAATGACATGGCAATGTCAGGTACAGGCCTTTATATATCTTTTTTTTTTTTTTTTTTTTTTTTTTTAAAGATTTATTTATTTATTTAATTTCCCCCCCTCCCCTGGTTGTCTGTTCTTGGTGTCTGTTTGCTGCGTCTTGTTTCTTTGTCCGCTTCTGTTGTCGTCAGCGGCACAGGAAGTGTGGGTGGCGTCATTCCTGGGCAGGCTGCTCTTTCTTTTCACGCTGGGCGGCTTTCCTCACGGGCGCACTCCTTGCGCGTGGGGCTCCCCCACGCGGGGGACACCCTTGCGTGGCACGGCACTCCTTGCGCGCATCAGCACTGCGCCTGGCCAGCTCCACACGGGTCAAGGAGGCCCGGGATTTGAACCGCGGACCTCCCATGTGGTAGACGGACGCCCTAACCACTGGGCCAAAGTCCGTTTCCCGCCTTTATATATCTTGTAAAAATTTACAAAAATGTGCAGGAGAGAGTGTAAACTATAATCCATGCTTAGTGGCAATGCTCCAAAATGTGTTCATCAATTGTAACAAATGTACCACACTAACGAAGATGTTGTTAATGTAGGAAAACGTGGGCTAGGGAGCTGGCATATGGGAATCCCCATATTTGTTATTTAACAGTTATGTAATCTAAGTATCTTTTAAAAATAAAAAAAAAAATTTACAAAAAGATGGTACTATTTCCAATAGAAGTCCAGAAAATACTGATTAAAGATCCACATCAGCGTCATCCTGAGAAATAACTAACATTGTCTCTCTAAATTCAAAATCATCTCCTAGACGAGCTGTACAAATCAATACAACCCACTTACTCAAGCCAAATAATCCATCCTGTATAAATGACTGTAAAGTTTGTTTCCTGTGTATCTTCTATTCACAGGTAGACAGGTACAGCTCTGAATTTACTGGTACACAATTACAAATCTGGCCTGAGATTTAGTTAAGATTCATACTGAGATGACATTGACGTAAATATCCACTTACATCAAGCACCCAGACTCCAAAAGGGGTCTGAGGAGATATTTGTTGTGACTATTACTAATTTTTGAGCCCCAACTGAAGTCTAAGCACTTTCTATGAATTATGTCATTTAATCCTCAAGATAATTCTATAAGGTAGGTACAGTTATGTTCACTATTTTACAGCTGAAGAAACTGAAATTGAGAGAAGTTAAGTAGTATGTCCAAGGCCTCATATCTAATAAGTGACAAAATGAAAATTCAAACCTGGCCTCTTTGACTCCAATGCTCTTTGTTTTCTGTTTAAATAGAGCATGTCTTCTATATTGTAATAAATTGTGTAGCGCTACTGTCAAGATGAAGAGACAGTCTCTGGAGTCCATGTGTCCTTTACAGGATAGTTGAGATTCAGAATGTCTGCTCCAGTGGGGGTTGGCCTTGCCATAAGGATAATCCTTACCAGGATAATCCTTCAGAACTCGGCAATCCCCAACCTACCTTTCCCCAAGTCTAGGCTATTCAATCTGGAACAACAGCTAGTGGGGTCTTTAGATGGACAATTCAAAATAGACTCTGCAGTCTCAGTCCAGTCAACTTTAGAGTCCTTTCTCTCTGTGAGGAGAAGTCTTGCTTTAGAGCCTTCCTGTAGTCAGCTGATCTCCACTCCTCATTTCCCTAAATTCCAAGAACAGGAGATAATTTTTAGAGACAGTATGTTCTAAATTCTTATTTAGAAAAGAACACTTTTCTAAAAGAACAAGCTGGAAAGCTATAACATTTTATACTACCCAGAGCTTGGTTCAGCACCTTGGAGCCACATTTTCTTAAAATCTTTATTTCAGCATAAAATCTTTGCTTTCCCTTTGCATAATCAAAAAATCCATTGTTGGATGTTTGTGGATATGGTATGTAAATAAAATTAATATTTTTAAAAAGTGCTTTGGGGGAAGCGGATGTGGCTCAACAGATAGAGCATCCACCTACCATATAGGACGTGCAGGGTTCAATACCCAGGGCCTCCTGGCTTGTGTGGTGAGTTGGCCCATGTGCAGAGGTGCTGCATGCAAGGAGTGCTGGCCCATGCAGGGATGCCCCCACGTAAGGGTGCCCCCTACGCAAGGAGTGGCCCCTGTGCAAGGAGAGCTGCCCTGTGTGAAACCGCAGCCTGCCCAGGAGTGGTTGACACAGCAAGATGACACAACAAAAAGAGACACAGATTCCCAGTGCTGCCTGATGAGAATACAAGCAGACACAGAAGAACACACAGTGAATGGACACAGAGAGCAGACTGGGGGGGGAGGTGGGAGGGGGGCGGTGGTAGAAATAAATAAATAAATCTTAAAAAAAAAAAAGTACCTTGGAGTGGTATTCTCAGAACAAAGAAATATTTGCTAAAAATGTTATTTTAAATGTAAAAATCTATCCTTCTTACATACAGACTCGGCAGAAAACATGAAATAGTGACATGCAAGCAGTGTACTGGAACCTGCTGATAGGGGCTTGGGAGAGAGAACTGATTGTATGCACCTCTTCTCAACTCCCTGTTCAGACACATCACATTGGAAGTTTGAAATTGACCATAATGGGAATATTTACACCATAGAAATTGGCTAACCTCCAGATAGGCGCTTTTTTCCTCTGAGAGTCAGTTGTTAAACATTTACCAGAAAACCACTGGGATAGGAGTTCTCAAATAGCAATGCATCAGCAGTGTAATTTCAGTAAAATACAGTCCACCCTCATTCACTGGGAATATGGCATGTGCCCTCAACCACAAAATTGTATTCACCATTTGTAGAAATTGTGTTCACTGTTTGACACAGGGCAGAATATGGGTGTGATCCATGTCTTCTCAGAACATTGGGTATATATACAGGAATATCTAAGAGAGAAGGTACGAAGCAGATTGCAGGGACAGCACAGTTTTCCTGTAAGAGCACTGAAGGGTGGCTTTTGGAGTCTGAAATCATCACCCGAAGAACCTTATTGAAGTCTGTAGATGATTGGTCTTGTCTCTACAAATGAGTAACCTTTTTTTTCTTTTAATTTCTTTGTCTTTATTTATTTTTTATTTTTTAATGTTACATTAAAAAAAATGAGGTCCCCATATACCCCCACCCCCACCCCCCTACTCCCATAACAACAACCTCCTCCATCATCATGGAACATTCGTTGTACTTGGTGAATACATCTCTGAGCACTGCTGCACCACATGGTCAATGGTCCACCTGATTTGGAATAATAATTGTTAGAAAAATGGGATTTAAAAACCTTAATTCTATTGCTAAATGATTTAAGAATAACTATAATAATAGCTAACATTTGGTATGTTATTACTATGTGTCAGGCTATCTTGTAGGCACTTTACTTGTTTTAATGCATTTATTCCTCATTATAACTCCCAGAGATAGATACTATAATTATCCTCATTTTACCAAGATGAGGAAACTGAGGCACAAAAAGGATAAGTAACTTGCCTAAAATTACCATGTAGAGCCAGGATTCAAACCCAAGCAGTCTGAGTTCTAATCTATTAAAAGCAATCTGGTGTAATATTTTATGCTAAATACATGACAAGATATGCATTTAGGTTATTTACATTGATTTTTTTTTAACAGAACATATAGGATAGCACTAGTTCAGTCTTTTTCTAACTTTTTTTGACCATGATCCATTCTAATGAAATACATACAAATGAAATACATTTTTCATTATGTGTGTATGTGTTCAAAGCAAAATAATACTTAACTTTACTATATGTAATAACTTCTGATATTTTCTGTCCTAATTGTTTGTATTTCACTTTTTGAATGTTGGTCACAACTCAATAAATTGATTTCTTGACCGCTAATGAATAGTAACCTACTGTTAGAAAATTTGCTGCACTAGATTTTTGTAAATGTGATTTCATACCATGGCTCAGTTTACTACTGGTGTCTTATTTTAAAACAAAAATCACAGTATCCTTTTTTCTTTTCCAGTCACTCTATAGGGTACTGTCAAAGTCACTGAAGATGGTCATATGATTTTAAAAATTGCAAGAGATAATTGAAGTCTGAGCTAGGCTGAGGCAGTGGAAATGGAAAGGGAGCATCCAATATGAGATTTTGGAGGCAGATTTCCAGAACTTGGTAACTGACAGGACATAAGTGTCCAGTCTCTTTGTCTACACACAACAGTTAGTAATGTTCTGAGGTCCCCAGGCTGGCCAAGTAGGAAACATATGTGATCTAGAGCCATGAGGCAATAGCCAGAGGCAGTGGCCCATCAAGCTTCCAGGCTAGTAGTGCTAAGGCTGAATTGCTAAATCCAAGTGGGTGAAACAAGAAGGAAAGGCAAGTTGTGAAGCAAGCAAGTTGGAGAACTTCTATTATTATATTCAGAAGATCTAATGATCTGAGCAGACAGTAAAAGAATTTTGAGGAATCCTTTAAACCAAAAAAAGCAAGCAAATGATTCCTCATTGTGGGTCTAGGTGTTCCTTGAGTTTCAGGGTGAGTAAAGAAGAGTGTGGTGGGCATAAGCATATGCTAGACACTACTGGGACTCAAAGATTTACCAGATACAGCTTCACTCCTTCAGGAACTTGCACTTTAGGGTAGCATACAAAGGAAAAGTATTAAGGAAAAACTTATTTTTCTACCACACCATATAGTTGTAATAATGATATTTGTACAGTACATTAAATTTAAAGAGAGCCTTCACATCTATTACTCATTTAATCCACACAACAACCATGTGGAATAGATATTCATATTATCTTCATTTTATACACCTAGACAGAACTCACATGAGATATGTCCTACCCGAGATGACAAAAACACTAAACCAGATCTCAAGCTTGGGTATATCTAAATTTAGGTTTCATTCTCTTTCCACTATTTCAGAACTACTATCTATAATAAACTCTGTTCATTAAGTGAAATTTACCTGATAAAGTTTCCTATCCTAGAAGATGTTTTGAGGAAAGAGCAGAGAAGCAAGAAGATTCTTTGATTAAAAACAAATTTCTGGGGAAGTGGATTTGGTCCAACGGATGGGGTGTCCGCCTACCATATGGGAGGTCCAAGGTTCAAACCCAGGGCCTCCTAACCCATGTGATGAGCTGACCCACGTGCAGTGCTGATGCGCGCAAGGAGTGCCCAGCCACGTAGGGGTGCCCCCTGCGTAGGGGAGACCCACACACTAGGAGTGTGCCCCGTAAGGAGAGCCGCCCAGCGCGGTAAAAGCGCAGCCTGCCCAGGAATGGTGCTGCACACACGGAGAGCTGACGCAGCAAGATGATGCAACAAAAAAGAGACACAGATTCTGGTGCTGCTGACAAGAATACAAACGGACAGCACAGAAGAACACACAGCAAATAGACACAGAGAACAGACACTGGGCGTGGGGGTGGGGGGTAAGGGGGTGAGGAGAGGACATTAAAAAAAAAAAAAGAAAATGATTTGGCAGTTCCTCAAAATGTTAAACATAGTTACCATATGATACAACAATTCCACTCTTTGGTATGTCTCCAAGAGAAATGAAAACATATATCCACACAAGAACTTGTGCACAGATGTTCATAGCAGCATTATTCATAATAGTCAAAGAGTGGAAACAACCCAAATGTCTGCCAACTGATGAATGAACAAATAAAATTTGTTATAGCCAAACAATAGAATATTATTCATCAATAAAAAGGAATGATACATATACAACATGGATGAATCTTTAAAACGTTATGTTGTCTTATAATATACAATTATTATTTATGGATTTTCATACATGGATGATAAATAAGTGAAAGAAGCCAGACACAAAAGGCCCCATATTGTATGATGCCATTTTTATGGAATGTTCAGAATAGGCAGATCCACAGAGAGATAAAGTAGATGAGAGGTTGCCTTAGGCTGGTGAGGAAGGAAGACTTTGGGGGAAATGAGGCATGGACTGTTAATGGGTGCAAGATTTCTTTGTGGGATGTTAAAATTGTTCTGAATTTAGGGGAGCAGATGTAGCTCTGTCGTTGAGTGCCTGTTTCCCATGTATGAGGTCCTAGATTCAATCCCCGATACCTCCAAAAAAAATAAAAGTTTTGAATTTAGGTTGTGGTAATGGTTGCATAACTCTGTGAATATGCAAAGATGATTGACTTGTACACTAAATGGGTAGATTTTATGGTATGTGAGTTATAGCTCAGTAAGTTTTTTTTTAAAAAAAAAGGAAAAGAAAACATGATTATAGCCATGAAAAAAATGGATTCCCTCATTCTGTTCATTGAAAGAGCCTACAAGTAATGATATTCCGTTACCAAAGAACTCCCTTAGCAGCAGGATTCTGAGCTTTAAATACTATTCCCAAATCAATCAGAAAGTCAGGGGATCCCAGGAAAGAACATGATAAAATAATATAACTGTATTACAAATAAGAAACAACCTTACTGAAGAGGGTGTGAGCAAAAGGTGCTGACCTTTTGCTGAGAGAAAGAGGAATGACTTTGGTATAAAGGAGACAAGAGACATGTATAAAATGTCTTCCCCTTCTTCGGGGAACAAATCAATTATAAAAATAATTTTTTGAGTTTATCAGGAAAATTTGATTGTGGAAGCAATTGTTAATTTATTAGGTATGATAATGGCATTGAGGTTATTTAAGAAAATGCCCATAATTTTTACGATACTGAAGTATATAAAGGTGAAATGATACGGTCTGCTTTAAAATAATAGAGAGAAACAGGGATAGATGAAGCAAATGTGGTAAATTTGATAATTGATGATTCTAGATGATGATGGGTATATAAGGGACATTTTGTTCTCTCTAATTTTGAATGTGTGAAATATAAAATTTTTTGAAAAGCAAGCTGCGAAAGAGGTACAGCATATTCCCTTGTTATCGAATTCAAAGCCAGTGTGGTGAACGCTGTGATGCACTGCTCAGATGCGCCTTTACTGCAGAAGCTATTGCTCCAGCTTCCGGCAGTGCTATTGGCAGATGCCTCCAGTGTCATCCTCCTCGTAGCTGTCTCACCACTAAGGTGGCCGAATCCAACGCCTGAGCGATGCGGCGGTAAAAAGGCCCAGCATCTCAGCCTGACTTGGAACAACTCCGAAGGGCCACTGTAGCTCCAGAGCCCCCTGACGGGTCGGCCAAGGCAGTAGCTGGGTCTGCATCATAATTCGAATGGTCCCTCTGCATTCTCCTTCTTCCTTTCTCTCCCTCCTTTAGATGTCTATCCCAAGGACACACCTTAAAAAACAGCCTGCGTGCTGAAGTCCATCGCAGAGTCCGCTGCCCTGGGAACCCTACTCATGACAGCAAGCAGAACTCAACATTTGTTTGTTCAGGGATGTCTATTTGTGTAGCAAAATTGTCAGGAAAAACAGGAGAATGATAAACACTTTCTTCTGTGGCGGAGTTGGGGGACTCTGTACAGGAGCGTCGTCAGTTTGTGGTGTTCTACTTCTTAAGATGTTTGTGGGCTCATGAGTATTGGTTTTACTATTACGCTTTAAAACATATATTTACATTATATTCTTATGTTTATGTAACAGCTATTTCACAATTTTTAAAAAGTCATATTTTTTTAAAAAGCCTTTCTGAATTGTGGGAACCTAGTGCAGAGTTCTCTTGCAGGGTTTGGCACCGCAAGAGAGGGGCAGCGGGGCAAACACAGGAATCCGTTCCGCTCTGTAGGGACTGAAGTTCAGATAGGAGCTCTGGTGGTTCCCAGCCTCTTTCAAGGCCGGTGGAATGCAACAGAGGGAGAAATCCTGCTTCTACTTTTAACGCCCCAGGGAGCATGTTTCTCATATGAACTCAACAATGTGTCAGCTGAAGTGACTCATTTATGTTGATCTGAGAATGGATGTATCAGATTTATTTGATTCCAACATTGACTACAGTAGAAAAAAATGTGTTTAACCTCATTCTACAGCCTGCTGGGAAAGAGGACTAATGTTTACCTCAGAACAGTAATATGAGACTTAAAGTTTTCAGAGGAGGTTTTTCGTGAGAGGTTTTGAAGAAATCCAACCGATCTGGGCTGAAGCTAAGGTTCACTCTTTTCTTGTTGGGCTAAACAGGAATTCTCTTTTGCTCTTCCTTTGGCACCAGCTTGGTGCCTGGCACTGCCCCAGAGGCCAGCAATCCTGGCCCGCTCCCCTTTCAGGACGGTTATTAGAGTGCCTGAAGCCATAGCCCGAAGGTCACTGCCCTGCCTCTTCTGTGGTTTTCCCCCAGCGCTAGGTCTGCCTTCCCTGCTGCTCAGACAATGAGCCCTTCCTTCCTCAACTAACTTTCTGCAGCCGGGAAGACTACTTAGGGCTAAGCGGCTTGAAAATGGCAATTAGGATGAAGTGGGAAATCAGTCCAGTCTCAGAACCTGGCAAACTAAAGGGACTGTAACTCAAATTACACATCTAAATGTGGGGAGTAGGGAACAATGAAAAGGAATGAGGGCCTCGTGGACGTTTAAAAACTATTTTCCTAAAGCATCAATCTTGTCATCTTTATTATTCATGGTTGAAGCTCTTCTCAGAAACCAGGTGGGGAGTAGGGGATTTATTTATGACTTACTGGAAGCACAAAGAGAAGCTTTTACTGTTGATAGCTAGGCTGGGTAAACGCCAAGAGACACATCCCAGAGGAGCTGTGCTGCCAAACGCTGACACACAAGAGAGCTGACCTAGTCCTTTTTTATGCTGACTGCTTGCTCAGAAATTATCTCAGAGGCCTGCATTGAGGGGCTGAGCGTGGTTCAGGACAAAGATGGAGACTTGAGAGGGATCCTTATTCTAAGGGACCATTTGAAGGGCAAAAGAGGAGCAGTATATTCATTGGATTGTGTGAAACTACTGTTCAATTTGTGTAGGGAAACTGCCTTAGAGATGGCCCCACATGGCCACACATTCAGTGTCATCCTTCCTGTTCCTGTGAAACTACAAACCTATATTCAGGCTTTCTTCAACTGTCTCCCAGACGCCTCCAGAAAAAAAAGGAGCATATCATTATAACTAATCTTGTTAGGCTCGGGAATATTTTTCAAATTATGAACTAAAGTCGGAGGGAGAAAGGGACAGGGTATGTGTGCTGAGAGGGTTGGGAGGGAGGGAGGGGAGCAGGGAGAGAGAGTTTGGGAGGAAATAGTACTCTAACACCCAGAATAACTTTTCTTAGACTCAATAGAATCATAAAATGTTGGTGCTAGAAAGAGCTCTGGAGATGCTCTCCTTGCCCCTCCCTGGTCATTTTACAGACAAGGAGCCTTAGAGCAGAAGGCAGAGTGACCTGTCGAAAGAGGTAGAGCTGGGTTATGGCAGAACCACACTGGGTTCCTTGTTAGGACACCACTGGCCTCCCACGGTACCAGATTCTCACCGCATCCTGCGGTTATGAGCCCCTCATCCATCACTTTAAGAGTTTTTGGAAAATGGAACCTTTGGCAAGTATGATTGTGATTCAGGGCATTTGCCAGCTGAGCTCCATGTCTTTCATCTGCACATCCTAAAACAATAAATCATTGCTGTTTTTCAACCAGTCTTTTTTTTTTTTAATTTTTAATTTGTAAAATAGGATATTCAAATGTAAAAGAAGAGTAATAATCCCTCAGAATTTCTTTTCAAAGCAATTCACCTTTTCATATGTTTACAAGGTGTGCATCCCATATATATCCTTAGTATCAATTGCTGCAGTCTCATATTCTTACCCCCCAAAAAATAATTGTGTAGGGAAGTTGATGTCACTCAAGCGATTGAGCGCCTGCTCGTGGGAAGTGGGAGGTCCCAGGTTTGGTTCCCGGTACTTCCTGGAGAAGACGAGCAAGACAGCAACCTGGTGCAATGGGCAAGTGCAGCAAGCTGACGCAACAAGATGATACAAGAAGGAGACACAAAGGAGAAAGACAATGAGAGACATAACAAAGTAGGGAGCTGAGGTGGCTCAAGTGATTGAACACCTCTCTCCCACATGGGAGGTCCCAGATTCGGTTCCCAGTGCCTCCTAAAAAGAAGACAGAGCAGACAGTAAATGCAGACAATGACATTGGGAGGGGGGGAGATAAATAAATAAAATAAATCTTTACAAAAATAATAATTGTGTAGGCCCAGTTGCCTTAGCTATCTATTAGCCTTCTATTGTGACCTCTTAGGATAAAGATTTGTTACTTCTATAATAAAACTTGTTTTTCATATAGCTATAGGAATGTTAGAAAACGCTAAAAAGGAGGGAGGAGGACTATCATCCTGTTTAAAAAAAATTAGGGGGAAAGCATCTTTCCATCACTCAAAGATAACCGCCATGAACACTGTATTTTTTTCCTATTTTTTTTCTATGTGTGTCACTGTTGAAAAACAGTTGTGCCCACACAATTTCGTATCCTGCTATTTTTAGTTAACATTATTACAAAAGCCCTATCCGTACAAAGTCCACTTAAGATTGCATTTTTCCATAAAAAGTAGCCCAACATAGGGTGAAATTCATTTAACCTACATTGTGTTGTTCACAGTAATTTGTGTTTAAAAATTTCAGTTACTAAGAGGACCTTTAATGATTTGACAGGCAAAAAGGACTCGACTCTATGGATTTTTCTCCATACATTAGAGAGTGAGGGAATGCCTCCTAAATAAATGAGGGCTCACCTCTTAGGACACACACCAGGAGTATTCTAAAATAGCAACGACATTTTATTAACATCTAAACCTCCAGGTAAAGTTTAGAGTGAACTTTTACCAAAGAAGAAGCTTTATTGGTTAGATCAGGGGAATCAGACAGATGTGAATTTGAATCCCAGATCCGCCTTTAATAATGTGTATGATCTTAGAAAATTATTGAAGCTCACTGAGCTTCACTTTCCTCTTGTGTAAGTATGAAGAGAAAAATACCTACTTCATACGGTTGTTTTGAGGATTAAATGAAATACAAATATAAATCCCCTGCAAATGGTAGACATTCAGTACGTTTTAGTTCTCTTCTACTCAGCCGTTCCAAATTTGTTGAGAAATCATTACATGCTTAAGGGAATCAGAAACTCTGGTTTGAGGCAAGAAGGGCACATTTGTACTGATAATTATTATTTTAAAACATTTATTAGAACAGATTTGCTTCCCAGATTTTGAGGAGCATCTCACTATTGCCCCCATGGAGCCCAGGTAAGGAATCAAGAGGAATCTGCCTCACCTGTTAAGGACCCAGGGAATAAGTATTAGATAACAAGATAGAACTGAAGTGCCAAGAGGCTGAGTATCAGTAAACTGTTAAGAAGCCATACTAGGGAAACAGATTTGGCTCAATTGATAGAGCATCTGCCTACCACACAGGAAATCCAGGGTTCAAACCCCAGGCCACTTGACCTGTGTGGTGAGCTGGCCCACATGCAGTGCTGATGTGCGCAAGGAGCGCCCTGCCATGCAGGGGTGTCTCCCATGTGCAAGGAGTGCACCCTGTAAGGAGAGCTGCCCGGCATGAAAAACGTGCAGCCTGCCCAGGAGTAGCGCCACACACATAGAGAGCAGATGCAGCAAGATGACGTAATAAAAAGAGACATAGATTCCCAGTGCCACTGACAAGAATACAAGCGGACACAGAAGAACACACAGCAAATGGACAGAGCAGACAACTGGGGAAGGGGAGAGGGGGAGAGAAATAAATAAAAAATAAATCTTAAAAAAAAAAAAAGAAACCATACTAAAGAATCCTTTTTTGTTTTCCTCATATTAACCTGAATCCCATAGACTTTACCAGAATCAGCCCAGGAACCACACGGGAACTCAGTGCTGGTTGGAGCCCTTTAGTTTGTAGAGTACTGAGAGGAGGAGCATGCACGGTCATTGCTATAATATAGAATATAATAATAGTGTACGTCTGGAGCTCAGCCTTGGGTCTTTAATTACCTTCTGCTCACTTTTTTGTTGTCTGGCACTCTACTAGACATACTATCACCTCAATTACCAGCAAGCCGATAAAATGATTTATGTTTATTTCTTTGAGGTACATTCAAAACCAGAAACGTATTATTACCCTCTGGAAGAGAGTTCTATGAACCTACCAAATCAGCAAAAATTAATTTTTAGGCATCTTATTCAATGCTCAATGAGGTGTTAAATAATAAAGGGGGATAATAATAGCTTCTGTTGGGAGCGGATGTGGTTCAAGTGGTTGAGCACTTGCTTCCCACATGGGAGGTCCTGGGTTTGGATCTCGATGTCTCCTAAAGAAAACAAAAAAAAACAACAACAAGCAAAACAGATATAGGAACCAACTCAGGGGAGCCGATGTGGCTCAGTGGTTGAATGCCAACTTCCTGCATATGAAATCCCAGGTTCAATCCCCAGCCACTGGTACCAAAAAAAAAAAAAAAATCTTATGTTTCTGGCGCTGTACATGAGTTGCCTCATTTAGTCCTTAAAACCACCCTATGAGCTAGGTGCTTTTATTGTCTCCATTTTACACATTAGGAACTAAGGCATAGAGATGTGAAGTTATATGCCCAAGTCACAGAGCTAGCAAATAGAAGAGCCAGGATTTGAATGTAGTCTGGTCCCAGAATTTGTGATCTTAAAGAAGAATAAATCATGGTTCCTATCCTCACAATAAATATATGATCTAGTTGGAGAGAACATTAAAACGACAGTAAATTATGTAAGATGAGCATATATAATGAAGTGCTAAATTGGGTGCTACCAACTCTGAAGGCTTCAGGAGTTCAGAGCCGAGGGAGGCATGGACCAGGCGGGCAGGATTTCATGGAGGACCCCCAGCTGAGCCTGGAATGGTCACTGAGATGTGCAGAGGGAAAGGATCACCCCAGGCAAGGGGGCAGCATAAGGGCTGGAATGAGCAAGAGCTGGTCCTGGAGGGTGAAGCAGCCAGCCTGGCCCCAGCTGGGAGGAGCTGGATGGGAGGGGCTGGGCCAGCTATGGAGGCCGTTAGCACAAAGTTCAGGCTTGGCACGTTAGGAAAAGGAGGGTCATTAAAGGTCTTAGGTCAGGAAAGCAATATTATAAAATGAATGTTCAAGAAAGCCTATTTCGCAGGATACACAGAATCCAACTTATTAAATTTGCAGGTGACATAAAGCTAGGAAGCACATATATGAAATTACTCTAAATTGTCACTATCTTTCATTCTCAAATTCACTGTTGATTCTGTTTGATCTTTACGATTTATTTTTACATTTATTTTACATTAAAAAGAGTCCCTTCCAGGAAGCAGACATGGCTCAACTGATAGAGCGTCTGCCTACCATATGGAGGGTCCAGGGTTCAATACCCAGGGCCTCCTGACCCATGTGGTGAGCTGGCCCATGTGCAGTGCTGCCAAGCGCAAGGAGTGCCATGCCATGCAGGGTCAACCCTGTGTAGGGGTGCCCCATGCACAAGGAGTGCATCCTGTAAGGAGAGCCGCCCTGTGTGAAAAAAGCACAGCCCCAGGAGTGGCACCGCACACACAGAGAGCTGATGCAGCAAGATGATGCAACAGAAAAGAGACGCAGGGTCCCAGTGCCTCCTGACAATGCAAGCGGACGCAGAAGAACACACAGCGAATGGACACAGAGAGCAGACAAGGGGAGGAAGAGGAAAGAAAGAAAATAAATCTTTAAAAATAAATAAGTCCCATCCAATTCTACCTCATTAATGTTTTTCAGATTAATGTATTTTTCTGCATCTCCAGCTATTACTTTAGTTCAGCCACCATCCTAGGGATGGAAGAGGGTATCAGAGAAGCCTTCCTGGGAGAGATGACATTTTTTCAGAGCCCTGAATATTTAACAGGGTATGGGAGAGAGGTAGAAGTGAAGAGGTGGGAAAAAGGAGGGGAAGGATAGCGGAATGGTCAGACGAAAACAAAAAACAAAAACAAGTAAATGAGCAAAAATAATGGGTACAGAATTGGGGTGCTGCATTACAAACAGTAAATGAGGCATTGGCTTAGTGCAAAGGGTCACTGGTGGCAATGAGGGTTCAAAGTTTGCAACTAGAAAACTAATGACCCTTGTTATGTGGTATCAAAACCCTACAAGGCAGACCACCTCCAGGGAGGTAGAAAGGAAGGGCACTTGAAGAGGTGACACTCGAGCTAGGCCTTAAACACACGAATTGGCCTCTTGGTGGAGGAGCACAGAATCTGGTGGTGCAGGGACGCTCACTGAATGCCAGACTGAGCTCTGGGAACATTAATCTGTTAATGGTGACACAGGGAACAGGGAAGTGGACCCATGGAGGGAGAAACTAAGTATAGGGAGACCCTTCTGGAGACTGCCTACTTATTTTGCAGATATGTTGAAGGATGACCAAATACAATTTTTAAATTGTATCTCAGAATCCAATGAGAAGTGGGTGCTAGGTTTTCAAAACAGCTTTACAGAATTGTGTCATATACCATACAACTCACTCTTTTAAAGTGTACAATTCATTGGTCTTCAATATAGGCACAGAGTTGTGCAACTGTCCCCATAATAAATTTGAGAACATTTGTCACCCCCAAAAGAAACCCCATATCCATTTCCACCACCACCACCACCCATCACAACTCCTGCAACCACTAACTGGCCTTTTTTATCTCTATGGATTTGCCCATTCTGGACATTTCCCTTAAATGGACTCATATAATATGTGATCTTTTGTGACTGGCTTCTTTGGTAAGTGCTAGATTTTGCAACTCCATGATCTTGTTATTACATAACCAATGGTTAACCTATTCATTTTCTTTTTTTTTTTTAAGATTTATTTTATTAATTTATTTCTCCCCACACCCTCATTGTTTATTCTCACAGTGTCTGTTTGTCTCTTTTTTTTGTTTCTTTAGGAGGCACAGGGAACTGGACTCGGGACCTCCAATGTGGGAGGTAGGCGCCTAGTCACTTAAGCCACCTCCATTCCCTGCTTTGTTGGGTCTCTCATTATGATTTTTCTTCTTGTGTCTCTTGTTGCATCATCTTGTTGCATCAGCTTGCCATGCCTGCCTGTTGCACTGGCTCGCTGTCTTCTTTTAGGAGGCACAGGAACTGAATAGCGGACCTCCCATGTGGTAGGAGGGAGTTCCATTGCTTGAGCCATATCTGCTTTCCCCTATTCATTTTCAAATATATCAAAGGAATAATAGAAATATTTGGAAAACAGCGGGATAGGATGCTGATATAAGAAGAATTATCTGGGGCCAGGAGTTGGAAGAATTGAGTTCTAGGCCTGATCCTGCATTTAACTAGGCATGTAATGGGCAAGCAAGCAATCCCTCTGGG
Organism: Dasypus novemcinctus; assembly: GCF_030445035.2. Lineage (NCBI taxonomy): Eukaryota > Metazoa > Chordata > Mammalia > Cingulata > Dasypodidae > Dasypus > Dasypus novemcinctus. The sequence goes on from NC_080684.1 coordinate 21,355,956, forward strand.
CTCTAGGTTACCATCTGGAAAATAAGAGAAATTGGATTAAAACAGTGATTCTTAACCTTTAATGTACAGCAGAATATCCTATGCAGATTTTTTAAAAATACGCAACCCAGGAAGAGGCTGTGGCTCAATCAGTTGGACTCCCGTCTACCATATGGGAGATCCTGAGTTCGTGTCCTGGGGCCTCCTTGTGAAGGCAGGCTCACCTGCATGCTGTGGAGAGCCTCTGGCCTGCAAGCGCCATGGAGAGCCGACTCAGCAAGGTGATGCAACAAAAAGGGAGACAAGTTAAAAAAAACAACTCAGAAGAGCACGCAGCCAATGGACAAAGAGCAAACAATAAGCAAGCCGCAAGGGCAGGGGAACATAAAGAAAAAAAAAATACAAGACACACAGAAGAGCGCACAACGAATGGACACAGAGAGCAGACAGCAAACAAAGCTGCGGGAGGGGCGTGGTGGAAAATGAAAAAATACACAACCCTGGTTCCCAACCTCAGAAATGTTCAAAAGCTCCCAAGATGAGTCTGTCGTTTACCTTAATGTAAGGGATTTGGGGGCTTAGAAGATGTTCTTCAGATTTCCTTCAACATCTGACATCCTATGAGGTAAAACTAAGCAAAACAAAAAAGCTGTGGGCCTGTCAAGCCCCCCTGTCTGTGGTTAACATCACCAGATGGGAAGACCTTACCTTGGTGCTTCTGGGTGCAGCAGTCGCTGGCGGCAGAGGTCCTGGGCCTGACCTGAGCTCAGTGTGAGTCATGGTAACAACCAGAATCCATTACCCCTCCAAATGCTTCCCACTTCACAGAGACAAAAATAACGGAAAATAGCAAGCAAACTACGAGTCAATAGAGTATAGAACATCTGTTACTAACCACTGGAATCTGGGAATATCTCTGTGAGAGAGAGAGAGAGAGACAGAAAGAGAGAGAGAAAATGCTTGACATTTTTTAGCCCCCTTCCCTGTGGACAGCTGGTCAAATTCCTAACTTGTGAGATGGCTTGGATAGATAGTAGTTGAGGTTTATAACAGATAAAGCTTACTGAAAGCTTTGAGCAAAATGGGAAGAGATATAGAACATCCTATAGAAAAGAATCCTGAGTTCCATATATTTTGTTTACAGGGAAAAGGTAGACATTTTTATCCTTTTCCTTGAATCCTAGCAATCCATTGCTCCTATGGTTTTTAAATCTCTCTTTGGCTGCATCACATCTTCTTAAAACTAGAGGGGGCGGGCCCCCCAAAATAAGCCTGGCCTCCACTTAAGAAAAAATAAGGAAAGAAGTCTTACAAACCAGAGTGAGTAACACTCACTTCACCAAATACACAGTACCCAAATTAGCAGGGAGAGTTGCTTGTTTCCTTTATCTTAATTACAAAATTAATCATCAGCGCTTTTTCCCCCCTAATACTCTCCTTGCCCTTTCCTGGCCCAGAGACACTTTTTTGTTTGTTTTGTTAAATTGGAGCTTAGAACACCTCCTTGATTATTTTTTAGCAGTTTTATTGAGAGATATTCACACACCATACAATCCACCCGAAGTACACAATCAATGGCTTTCTGTATAATCATGGTATTGTGCATTCATCACTACAATCACATTTAGAACATTTTCATTACTCCAAAAATAAAAACTCCACACCCCATATAACACCCTATTGTTGATACTTAGCCTAGGTGTAGTACCTTTGTTAGAACAGATGAAAGACTCTTAAAATATTAATGTTAATTGTAATACCTAGTTTGCAATTAGGTGTATCTTTCCCATATACCACCCTATTATTAACATCTTGTAATAGGGACATGAATTTGTTATAGTTCATGAATTCAGCACATGTTTTTTTTGTTGTTGTTGTTTTTAAATATTTATTTATTTATTTAATCCCCCCCCCACTCCCCCAGTTGTCTGTTCTCTGTGTCCATCTGCTGCGTCTTGTTTCTTTGTCCGCTTCTGTTGTCGTCAGCGGCACGGGAAGTGTGGGCGGCACCATTCCTGGGCAGGCTGCACTTTCTTTCGCATTGGGCGGCTCTCCTTATGGGGTGCACTCCTTGCGCGTGGGGCTCCCCTACGTGGGGACACCCCTGCGTGACAGGGCACTCCTTGCGCGCATCAGCACTGCGCATGGGCCAGCTCCACACGGGTCAAGGAGGCCCGGGGTTTGAACCGCGGACCTCCCATGTGGTAGACGAACGCCCTAACCACTGGGCCAAGTCCATTTCCCCAGCACATGTTTTTATGGCCATGATGTATCCCTCCTTTTACTAGCTCCTTTTCACTAGATACAAATTTACTCTATAAACTTTAAAATGATTTTCCTCTTGCATTTACTTGATTTCACGCCTATTCATGTCCTATTGCTCTCCATTTCACTCATCCTCAAGCACAATTTTCAGCTCAACATATTGTATTTGGTCCATTCTAATGTACATATTTTTTTCCTGAAATCAGGAAGTATCTTATAACCAATGGTATTAGAAATTCAATAAAATATGGTAGGTTCTTTCTGAGTGAGCATTTTACCTCCTACCAGTCACTGAATGATGTTCTTCCTTTTAATCCTTTAGCTTCAATATAGAATCCTTATAGGAAGTCTTACAAGAGTTTTGTGAAACTATTTGGTGTGTATTATGCTTCCAATACTCTGATTTTTTGTTCATAATAAGTGATACATAAAAATCTACTTTATCATTTTGATGATTACATAATATTTTATTACATGACTATATCATAGTTTTATTAGCCAGCCCCCTATCAATATTATAAACAATGATCAGATAATATCCTTTGTATACTTATGTAATTATTTCATTAGGATAAATTCCTAAAAGTAGAGAACTATTACTAGTATCACAGTTACTGTGCACCAAGCTTTCCTTCCTCTATTTTATAAGTGTTAAATGGACTTTAAGCCTTTATTTCTGGTCTAAGATTGATTTTTAAAATTTTAAATACTTTAAATACATATTACCAAATTGTTGCATAGAAATAAATAACTGCTGTCCCTCACTACAACAAACTCATTTATCTCTTAAGCATACATGTACTGAATAGTCTTAGATGTCAAGCAAAGTACTGGATATCCATAGCTATTACATAAGATGGTTCTGTTGCAAATTACAGAAAACCCAACACAAACTGACAAGCAATAGTTTTCCTTTCAAGCATGTCTGGATTCAGGAGCTCTGTTTCTATCCCCAGAACCCTGTTTCTTTCCATCTTTCTGCTTGATTTTCTCCTCCAAGTATTGGCTCCCTTCTCAAACAGGCTTATCTCTCTTGTATCAACATGGCCACAAGAGCCCTGCATCCTAATAACTCCATGTCCAAGAGAAAGAGAGTACCTTTCTTCCAGAAACTCTGGAGAAAGTCCTGAGATTTTCCCTGATTGGACAGGCTTAGGGCTGGCTGATGCTCACCCCAAACCAATCAGTAAGTCCAAAGAATGGATGGACCAATGGACTTGTGTCTTGTCCTCCACCTATAGGGCCAGGGATGGGGCAGAGCCCCACCCAGATCACAAAGACCAAGAGCAGAGAATTCTCAAAATTGGGCCTGTTGTCAGAAGAACAGGAATGGACACTGAGATGATGAGAAACAACACCCACTGCAATTCGGGAAAGGCAGGGTATCAAATAAGAAACATATCATACCACATATCATGTAAAAATGCAGTGAAAGAAAGAAAGAAAGCAAACTTCTGTTCCATACATGTTTCTTTTTTTTTTTTTTAAATAAATAATGCGATGTATTGTGATAAAGGAGGATGCTGTAAATATGTAGAAAATACAACCTTCTTGGACTGCGGGAACTTATATTCTAATTGGGGAAAAAGACACAAACAGCTCTTTACCATGTAATAGGCTATATTTGAGGAGGTGTGAGAACTGCAGAAGTTCTGATAAGGGACCCACAGCCCAGACGAGGAATTCAGCCAAGAATAGATGACACCTGAGCTGACTCTTGCCAGATGACATGAAAACAGGTGGAAAGGGAGTATAGGGTAAAAAGAACTGCATGAAATAGTCAGGGGGGAATTAGAAATAGTTCAGGACCCAAAAACAAGCGTCTTTTGAGTGCTACTATTTGTTAGACACTATTCTTAGCCTTTTTTTGGTACTGTTTGATATACTTAATATGTTCAGAGAAAAGTGAATGCAGGATATTGCTGGAAAGAAGGTTCATGAAAAGGAAAACAGAACAAACAGAGGGGAGTGGATGTAGTTCAATGGTTAAGCACCTGCTTCCCATGTATGAGGTCCTGGATTCAATCCCTGGTACCTCCTAAAAAAAAAACAATAACAACTATATTTTAGGGAAACAATTGCAGCTCAACTGATAGAGCATCCGCTTACCATATGGAGGGTCCAGGGTTCGATACCCAGGCCTCCTTGATCCATGTGGTGAGCTGGCCCACACGCAGTGCTGCCGCACACAAGGAGTGCCGTGCCATGCAGGGTGTCCCCCACGTCGGGGTGCCCCACATGCAAGGAAGGCGCCCCACCCCGCAAGGAGAGCCGCCCTGCACAAAAAAAACGCAGCCCGCCCAGGAGTGGCACCACACACATGGAGAGCTGACACAGCAGATGACCCAACAAAAAAAAGTGGCACAGTTTCCCAGTGCTGCATGACAAGAATGCAAGTGGACACAGAAGAACACACAGCGAAGGGACACAGAGAGCAGATACTGGGGGGAAAGAGGAGAGAAATAAATAAAATAAATCTTTAAAAAAAAAACCAAACAGATAAAAAAAAATAAGAAAACTAACAAAACCTAGAAGATCAGGCTGAAAAAGGCAGGTTGGGATCTGATCATGGAAGGACCTTGAATAGCTATAGTATACCTAATTCAGTAGGTATTCAGAAGTTAATGAAAGTTTGAGGACAAGGATTCGATGTGATCAAAGCTGTACTTTATGAAAATGTTCCAGATTTGATAACTTCAAAATGACATGGAATCTAAAAAATAAAATAAAATAAAATGAAGAAACAAAAAAATGATATGGAATGGAAGGAATTGTATTTGGGTGACCAGTGAAGAGGTTACTGGGATAGGCCAGCCAAAGGCCATTAGAATCCCCTTTTGTCCCCTGACTTCATAGACTGCTGACCTTGTCATAAACTCTCTCTCCAGCACCCTCTGCAACCGTTGTTTCACTGTAAATAAACTTCCCTATTATCTTAATCTCTGCACAGTGTAACCTTCTACTTCTTGCCTTAACTAGAACTTTTTTCTCTCAGGAATCTACTTCTCCTGAACCCACTTGAGCAGAGGTTACTGACCATCCAATTGGATCTAGGGTTTGTCATTTTCAAACCATTTCTTGCCACCTCCATGTGACTACCCTCTTTCAAGAGGATCATGCTAGTCCTCTTTCATCTTCTGGACTTTCTTTCTCATTTCTCAGTCATTTGTTTCTTCCCCTCCCCCCCTTCCTCCTCCCCTGCCCTCCTGTTTTTGCTGTCCATGTCCATTTGCTGTGTGATCTTCTGTCTCTATTTCTTTTCTTTTTTCTTTTAAAATATGGAATGCTTCACGAATTTGCATGTCATCCTTGCGCAGGGGTCATGATAATCTTCTCTGTATCATTCCAATTTTAGTGTATGTGCGGCCGAAGTGAGCACTCTATTTCTCTTTTTGTCTTCTCTTCTCATATTTCTCCTCTAGAATTCACTGGGATTCGATCCCGAGGACCTCTGATGTGGAGAGAGGTTCCCTGTCAATTGCGCCACCTCAGTTCCTTGTCTCTGCTGCACTTCACCTTGACTTTCCCCTTCATCTCTCTTTTGTCGTGTCATCATCTTGCTGTGTGACTCACTTGTGTGGGCACTGGCTCGCCACATGGGCACTCAGTTTGCTGCACAGCCACTGGCTCACCATGCCGGCACTCACTTGGGCACTCGGCTCACCACGCAGGCACTCGGCTCACCATGTGGGCACTGGCTTGCCAAGTGGGCACCCACATGGACACTCAGTCACTGCACTGGCACTTGGCTCACCGCGTAGGCACTTGGCTTGCCACACAGACACAGGTTCACCATGCAAGCACGCTTTCTCTTTTTCTTTTTTTACCAGGAGGTCCCAGGGATCGAACCTGGGTCCTCCCATATGGTAGGCAGAGGCCTTATCACTTGAGCCACATCCACTTCCCCTCATTAACTTTTCAGGACCATGAAACTTCTTTGATAAAGGTCACTTGAATGTTAAATCCAATATATTTTACCGCAGTTACTTCATTTAGTTTTTCTAAAGTGTTTTAAAGCAAATTCACACATCATACCATCTTACCCACTTCTGGATACTGTTTAATTACATTATCTCATCAAACAAAATGAACTATTCCTTAATATCATCTAAAACTCTGTTTGTCCCCCCAATTTTTTCTTTACAGTTGGTCTGGAGGTGATGTCACCCAGATGTCAGAGTGGGACACTCCAGAGTTCTGTCCTCCCTGCAGAATCTTTATACAGCTAGCAAAACCTGGAATAGCCATCCTTCTCAGAGCTCCAGAAAACATTTAAAGTGGTGCAATAACTGGGCAAGTGCTGAATCAAGAAGAAGGCAACTTAAAGATGGTATAAAAACCTTGCAGCACCATTTCTAGCTCTTTCCTGACCTCTCCACAGCCCAGTGTAAAGCCAGCCAGTGCTCTCCATGTGGGTGCCTGGTCCTGGTTCTGGAGGGAGTGCATGTGTGCCTGCACCGGGCGACATCCTGAAGGACTGAACCTGAACACTCCTCTGCGGCTCCCCATCCTAGAACGTGCCTTGTATGCAGAAGCAGCTTGTAGGCAGCTAAATCAGTGTAAGAGACAATCAAATTGTAGTGCCTGGGGCAAAGGACTACCAGCTCTAAGACATAAAATAGAGGGCCTGGGACCAAGAGGAAAGACTGTTTCACAGGAAGAAGAGGGGACATTCAGAATTATGTAAATGAGGGAATGCCCAAGGCCATGAGTACATGCCCAGGACGAGATGCATGCTCAGACTGTTCTTTAGGTTCCTTGCTATCAGGGCAAAGCTCTGAAGGAGAGCACCAGCCAACACAGAGCTAATTTGCAATGACTATGAAAGGTGTGTTTGTTGGTTTGTTGGTTGGTTTTTCTTAGCTTCTCACATTCAAACAAATCTCTATCATATCTCTAGTTAGGTACAAACTTACAGACACATCAAGGACTAAATTCCAGAGTTAACACTTTGGAATATTAAAATGTACAACATGCACCAAAAATTATAAGGCATACAAAGAAAGAAGAAATGATGACCCATCCAAAAGAGCAAGATTAGACATTAGAAACTATCAATGAAGAAAACCAGACTCTGGACATACAAGACAAAGACTTTCTAAAAATGATCTTAAATATGCCCAGAAAGCTAGAGGAAAACATGGACAAGGAATTAAATTATATTTAAACAAAATGAGAATTTTGGTAAAGAGATAGAAATAATAAAAACAGAAATACTGGAGTTGAAGACCACAATATCTGAAATTAAAATCCCCTAGAGGGGTTCAACAGCAGACCAGAGCTATCAGAAGAAAGAATCAGTGAACCTGAAGATAAAACAATTGAAATTATTCAGTCTAAGGAGCAGAAAGAAAAAAGAACGAAGAAAAGGAACAGAGCCCAAGAGATCTGTCAGACACTATCATACCAATATAGGCATTATGAGAGTTCCAGAAGAAAAAGAAAGAGAGAAGGGGGAAGAAAGAAACTTCCCACATTTAACAAGACCCAACAATACATATCCAAGAAGTTCAACAAACTTCAAACAGGATGAAACCCAAATAGACTGACACTGCAACATATTATAACCAAACTGTTGAATGCCAAAGACAGAATCCTGAAAGCTGCAAAGGAGAAGCAATACATCATATACAAGGGAGCCTCAATACGATTAAGTGCCAATTTCTCATCAAAAACCATGGAGGCAAGAAGACAGTGGGACAATATATTCCAAGTGCTGAAACCAAAAAATTGTCACCCAAGAATTCTATATCGATAAAACTGTATTTTAAGCCTAGACAGTTAGCAATGATAAAGGGAGTTCTTTAGATTAAAAGGAAAGGACACTATGCAATAAATTGAAGCTTCGTAAAGATAAAAGGTATCTGGTAAAGTAATTACATGGTAATTATAATTGCCAGTGCTATTGTATTTTTGGTTCATAAATCTACTTTTTTCTGTTTACAGGATCTATAACACAAGTAATGACACATCTATGGTTTTGAACACACAATGTATAAAGATGTAATTATAACAAGAATATAAAGGAGGGGGATGGAGAGGTATAAGATCAGAGTTTGTGTATGCTAATGAAGTTAAGTTGTTATTAAAACAAATGAGATTGTTATAGATATAGGATGTTATATTTAACTATAAAGAAAATATCTGAGGGAGCAGAGGTGGCTCAAGCCATTGGGTACCTCCTTCCCACGTAGGAGGTCCTGGGTTTGGTTCCTGGTGCCTCCTAAAAAGAAGACAAGCACACAATGAGCAGACAGCAAGTATAAAGAACAAGGGGGGGGGGGGGAGTAGTAAATAAATAAAATAAATCTTTAAAAAAAAAGCGCAACATGAGGAAAAAAAATACCTGAGAGATATTCAAAGATGGAAATAAGGAACTCTAAATGGTTCACTATTAAAAAAGGTCAATTAAATGCAGCTGTACTTTTTGAATCAGGATCCAAACAAGGTCCACATATTACATGTAGTTGTTCATCTCTTTTCATGTTGTTTAAAGTCCCTTTTTTCCTCTCACTGACTTGCTGAAGAGACTGGGTCAGTTGTCTTATCTCCCTAAATTTTTGCACTTTTCTCTTAAAGTTGCTTTGTTTGGGTCTTGCTCCTTCCCTTCCTTCCCCCACTCCAGCTTTCCTGCTGCTATCAGAGCCATCTTCTATAATGCAGTTTGGATCATGTTCCTTCCCTGCTTGAAACTCTTCAGTGGTTTCCATGAGCTACCAAGATAAAACCCAAACTCCTTCCCTTAGTCATATAACACCTTCTCTGATCTCTATGCTTCCTCATACTGTGCAGGCCAGAAAACTTCTTGCTTCCCCCAAAACACTGGGCTCATGCAAACCTCTCTATTTGGAATGCCATGTACTCACATTCCTTCCCCCTGGAAAATATCCCTCTTTCCCAAAGCTCAGCTCAAGTATCACCTTCTCTATGATGTTTTTCTGATTCTTTGAACCCCAGCCAAGGAAAATTGACCATTGCCTCCTCCTGTCAAGGCCCCACAGTGTTCCTCTGCGCGTAAGTGTTGATACTGCTGGCTCCTTCCCAGGCTCCGCGGCGTGGGTCCTACTCAGTAGAGTCGTCTTATCAGCCGGTAGAGGCTTAGCAAATAAACACTTGTGAATGGGTGAATGAATGATGAATGAATGGGTTTCAAATACCACCTGAGAAACACTAAGTTTGCTCCAAGAAGAATTTCCTAATAGCCACTGCTGCTCAAAGCTCTTGGCCAGTGGATTTTAATTTTCCAAATGAAGATTTTGGACTAGGTAGTCTCTAAGATATTTTCCAACTCTACCCCTTTATTATCTAATTCTGACACAATATCAGTTTCAACATGCTTTAGATATGGTAAAAGCTCAGGGATTATTGATGGCATTTTATAAATACAGAAACCTAGGGCAGCAGGGAGAGTGGTTTGCTTTATTTTTTATTTTTATTTATTTATTTTTAAAGATTATTTATTTCTCTCCCCTTCCCCCCCGCCCCGCCCCTGAGTTGTCTGCTCTCTGTGTCCATTCCCCGTGTGTTCTTCTGTGACCGCTTCTATCCTTATCAGCGGCACCGGGAATCTGTGTTTCTTTTTGTTACGTCATCTTGTTGTGTCAGCTCTTTGCGTGTGCGGTGTCATTCTTGGGCAGGCTGCACTTCCGTTTGCCCTAGGTAACTCTCCTTACACGTGGGGCTCCCCTATGCAGGCGACACCCCTGTGTGGCAGGGCCCTCCTTGCGTGCATCAGTGCTGTGCATTCCTTGCGTGCATCAGCACTGTACATGGGCCAGCTCCACGCGGGATTTGAACCGTGGACCTCCCATGTGGTAGGCGGATGCCCTATCCATTGGGCCAAGTCCACCTCCCTGGTTTGCATTAGACATGTGGATGGAGAGCCACAGACTGAATCCTCCCCACATCAGTTTCATTAAGTAATCATTATTTCCTCACTCCAGGGTGGACTGCAGCATCTTTCCTTTTTTTTTTTTTTTTTGTGATTGCAACATGGAAGATCCAATTTTATTACTTTTTAAAAACATCATCAGGATCATAAAGTATTATAGAATAGTTACACTCTACACACTCCCAAAGTACTTTAAAATGATGATGTTTTTGAGTCTGTAGCTCAACAATGACAATAATCCAAATACATTGTCTGTACAACTTGTACTACATACTGCTGAGAAGTGTTTACCTGGACAAACAACTTATAAGCATAAAGATAACCTGGTTTTTTGTTTCCCCCAGGCATCTGGGAAACACACAAGAGTCCAAGTATTATAATGAAAAATATTACAGCACCTCTTATCCCACTCCCTCAGCCTACTAAGGCTTTGAATCTCATATTATTGAAAGAAAGAAAAGCCAGTTGTGCTAAGATTGCCATGGGTCATGTAAGCAAGAGACTAGAGGAGAAGAAGGGGGATGGATTTAAAGTTACTAGGGATGCATTTAGGTTATGAGTGGGCTAGGAGAGGGTGGGGATGGGGGAGGAGGCGACACGGATCCCCAGAGCATAAGGACAAGGTCGGCCTCATCTCTGCTTCCCCCCCGCCCCAGTTCTTGGCAACAGCCAGCCTAGCCAGAGAGCGCAATCTGTCAAATCTAATTAGAGTAGAAGAAAGTGAACAATGGGCATCGGGCTCGAAAGTGACAGCCCAGTTTAATGGGTGGAGGAACTTGGGAGGGAGGCTTGCTTTGTGTGCTTGGAATTGGCTCCTTGGAATGAATCTTTTCTGAACTCCAACTGCACAACCTCTAAAACTGGATTTTTATTTACCTCCCCAGAAATCTTCAGGTGCCTGTGCTTTTGAACGCGTGCGTATCCAGCAAAATCAGAGGAGACCCTGGCTCTGTTTCAAAGGTGAGGCAGTAATCCAAAATAGGTACACCATGCCTGCGTTGGGCATGGTGCTGTGTGCATGCTACTGATACATATTGATTTATTCATGTTTGTCCTTGGCACTTAATTATATTGGTGGTATTGATGTTTCTATTATTATTTTTGTAACCGTTTTTATTATGTCTTATAACCAGAGTTCTGAAATTTCAGAACAGTCTGAAATTTTATTAGGATCACAAACAAGTTTTAAGATGCAAAAAATATATATATATATATATTTTTTTAAATTATACTTTTGGTTTATACTTTTAATTGCCCCTACTGATTTGGATACTTTAGTTCTTGCATCAAAAGTGGGTTTCATGGGGAAGGGGTACATTTTTAATAAATTGAATCAAATAAATATATTTGCTAAAATAAATACATAAATACAGGTTATTGAAGCTTAAAACTCTGCATCTGCATAATCTGCAGTCTCAAATAATGGAGACCTCTCTGTTATCAGCAAATAAAGGCTGGTTAATTTAACTCTGCCTCGGTAAGCGACATTCCGACATCTTTAAGGTGTGAGAAAAAAATAATCCTCTGAAGAGGGAGAGAGGGAAGATAGTAAGCAGAAGCACAGTTAATAATTGTGCGTAGTTTCCTATGCATTATCTCATTTAATCCTCACAGGCACTTTACCATTATCTCTATTCTGCAGATAAGGCCCTGAGAAACTAGCCCCAGGTTGCAGAATAAAAGCAGAGGCAAACCTTGAATGCAGATCCAACTCTAGGCTCTTTCTCACATCTGTATTTCTGGCAGAGATAAGAGACATCAAACTTTAACAATCACTAAATCCCTAATAGCAATGTCAGCACAAGGACTCTCTTCTAATGGTTTTGTCTTTTATGGATGGATTTTAACTTGGTGTATTTGTATCATTTACCTCATTTTACATGTTATTAACCTATTATTTTCTAATAGCATCACTTGCTTTTCTGTCTTTTATTTCTTTTTTCTTTTATGTACAGATTATATGAATACATTATCTTGTAAAAAAGATAAAAGTCCCCCAATTCTCTGGGGAGTGGGTCCCTCCCCCGAGAAATATTGTTATCTATTTGGAGTATAACTGACTATTTTCAACTTGTGTTTGCATATGAATTCATGTATCATATTGTTTTATGTGCCTTTTAAAAACATAAATGGTGCCTTGCTGTACTTTTTGTTCTGCAACTTTTTTTTCAAACCTAACTGTGCCTCAGAGATCTTTTCTTGGCAGTACATTTAAATCCAATTCATTCTTTTTAACTTACACAACGTTCCATGCATTGTCACTTTTTACTGTTTCTTCTCTTTTGAAATTGTTTAATGGCACAACAAGTCAACATTTAACCTCTTTTGCAGGGACAGGGGCAGGGAGAGACAGGCACAAGCTTTCTGATGATTGAAGTATTAGTAACATCAGGGAAGGAAGGACGAGAAGGCAGGAAGCACGCTGGCCAAGTACTCTTGCCAGCACGGTGAGGCTGAGCTGAGCTGAGCAGAGCAGGGAAGGCCTGTGGTACCCTGGATTTGCTACCTGTCTGTCTCTGCTGATTTAAACTCATCTTTTCCACATATATATATATATATGAGATAATAGTAACATCACAGGGTACCATGAGGATTAAATGAGATGTGATAACAAACAGGAAAGAGCATCAAAACTGTGCATATTGAGAGCGTATGTGGCTCGAGCTGTTGAGTGCTGCTTCCCACATGGGAGGTCCTGGCTCCAGTTCTTGGTGTCTCCTAAAAAACCAACAAACAAACAACAAGCAAAACAAATGAGAAAGCTGAGTCAGGGGAGCCAGTGTGGCTCAGAGGTTGAGTGCCAGCTTCCCATATATGAGGTCCTGGGTTTAATCCCCAGCCCCTGGTACCTCAAAACAAAAACAAACAAACAAACACACACCTGTACATACTGAGACTTATAAATTATTTTGTTCGTGCTTATTATCTTCTCTCTCTCTCCCTCCCACTTCAGGTGTTACGTGTAGGGTACTTCCTCAAGGAAGGGTAGTTAGTAAATCAAGCTATGAATGTCGTTATTAGATATTCTGGTGTAGGATTGTGCCTAAAACATGGATTTTGGAGACTAACATCTGGACTTAAGACCTGATGTGGCTACTTATTAGTTATGAGACTTGGGCAATGTTTTAGCATATGTAAAATAAGGGCAGTAATAATAGTAAGACTTAGCTTACAGGGTTGTTTTCAAGTTTAAGTGAGATAATATATGTAAAGTATTTAGTGCAGTTTCTGGTATCACTAAGTAAATGTTAGCTGCTGTTAACATTATTATTTGGATAAGTTACAGCATCCTGACTTCTGTTTTCTATCTATTAATTCTCACTATCCAGTTTCCTCAGAAGGAAAGATGACATAAAGACAGGCTTAATGTCAGGATTAGAGCATAGCTATTAATTGTTCTTTTAGTCCATAATTTTTTTAAAAGAAAGAAAAAGCAAATATTCTGTGAGTACCTATTGCATGCCTAATCCTCAGATGGATACTGTGAAATATAAAGGAAGGGCAAGTTAGGTCTCTTGCCCTCAAAGATTTACAGTTTATAAAATTGAAGTGCTTTGGGTCCTGTGAGCTGATTAAATGCCCATGAAGCTGACTCTGTTGGCAATATCCTATTTCTTGACCTGGGTTGCAATTGAATAAGTGTTTTACCTTAATTGCTTTAACTGGACATTTATGTTTTATGTACTTTTCTGTATGCTTTCCATATTTTAAATTCTGTAAAAGAAAGCACGGTATAAAACAATGTGATCCTTTGCCCTAATAAAATATAATTATTCACATATAGAGATGTATGTACTAGTATACATATGTAATTGTTTTTCTAGAAGGAATCAAGAAAACTGCTAACAGTTGCATTTAGGGATAGGGATTTGTGGATAGGGGAGGAAGTAAGCTTTCTCTTTTCACATTGAGCCTTTTTGCACTGTTTGATTTTTCTGATTATGTTCATGTTGGGATTATGAGCCAATTTGTACATTATGGCAATAATATATAAGTAATATAAAATAGCAATGCATGTTATTAAAAAAATTTTTTTTTAATATATAAGAGTAACACTAGAAAGAACTTTGAGCCCATCAGGTAAAAGGTATTCTGTAATATGTACCCTCTGAGTAACAGATAATATAAACACAGGGTTGTACTATGAATATACACACCCAGTAACTATTTCATCAAAATTTTCTGTTAATTACAAAGGTATATATAGTCCTTTAACACCTCCTTCCTTGTTCCTGATCCAGCTTCAGAATTATTTTAGGAGCTTGCCCAGAACTCACATACGGAACTAGCCACTAGGTCATTTCCCCCTGAACGTTAATGAACAGGAGCCTGGTTTCCTGACGGGAGGATTGCTCTAACTTCCTCCTGAGCGGGCCGCAGTGAAGCCTGAGGCAGCCTCAGCTGGCTGAGTTGTTCTGGACACAGTATGAGCTGCTTAATATTTAGCAGGCAGGTGAAATTCAAAAAGAGGAGGTACTCTCTTTAAGTGCCTAAGAATGTCATGTGAAGAGACTGCAACTACCTTATTTTTTAGTAAATTTCCAGGAAAGAAATCTATAATGTTTCCAGAATGTCAATCTAGTCCTTTTCAGCCTAGTTAGTTTTCTCTGACCCACTGAGCCCATTTTCTGTTCTGTGGGTGAAGCCATTCCAACTGGCCCAAACTGAAATTCCAACTAAACATAAAAGGCCATCTCAGCTGTCAAAAGCAGAAGCCATGTGTGAATTTTGGTTTGAGCATCAGGCAGCAGATTCTTTGAGTGCTTTGGGAGTGGCATGCCTAGTTCTAATACAGTAGCCAAAGACTCTTTTGTCTTCATTCCACACATTAAATCAGGGACAGGAAATTCTGATTTTTTAAAAAATGGGCTATGTTAAATCATTCTTAAAAGAAAAAAAAAATCACTCAAGATATGAAATGTGTTATTCTTATTCCTGAAGGGATTTCTTAGTAGGCAAAGAAATTTGCTCACTTAGTCGTACCTCTTTCAAGAAGAGATGCTTAAGTTTAAGGTACATGACTGGGGTAAGTACGATTCCAAACACCCTGTCTGAACAACCCCTTCTGAAGGAGATCTTTCTAATTAAATAATGAATTAATGAATTTTCCTTTTTAAATTTCTTTTTTTATTTTTATTAGATAAAAGGGGTACCTTTCTGGAATGTTTGTCTTGAAACCCAGCAGAAAAACTTCCAGCACTTTTGGGGTTCCAAAAAAAGAATCTGCCCTGCATTTCACAGCCAGAGGTCAGGGCTCCAAAAACATGCTATCCTCCTCAAAATTGGTGGTTACTTTATTTTGCCCTCCTGCATGAGGTGAAAACACATGGTGGAGTCTGGAGAGGGCCCATTTTCCAAGAACAAAGAGAACGCGCGCGCGCCCCTCCCCCTTGGAGCAGGGGCTGGCCTGGAGCCGCCTCCCCCGAGGCCGAGGCCGAGGCCCGCGGCAGGGCGGGCTCCAGAGCGGGGTCCGCCTCAGACTAGTCACACTCGGTTCCGCAGCCCGGGGGACGTGGGAGCTGTGGGGAGCTGTGTGCCTGCACAGTGTTCGTGTTATCAGCTCAAGGACACATGTGTAACAGTAATTCTTAGGGAGCCATTCCCCTCCTCTCCTTCTGCTGCTCTGCAGATAGGAACTTGTCAGCAGCATCCTGAATCCGGTCCCGGGTTCACTAAGTTACTGTCCGTAAATCCACTGCTCCTTTTTGACCTTCCAGCACTGGGCTCTCGGGTGCTCGTCTGGTTGGATCCAGATTGTGAGGGCTGTAAGAGGTCACTAGAGGACATGGGGGCCCACCTTTTCTTCTCCTGCTCCCTCCCCCGGAAGCCTTCTGTTGGTTTCCTAATTATGGTGTACAAACAGGCCAGAGCCAGAGCCTATAATTTCTGCCTGAATCTCTGCTCTGATGGGAGATGGAAATCTTCATGTCAGAGAACAGGGACCTGATAAACAGCCAGGCTTCAACGCCGAATGAAATTGTCCACCTTTGTGTCTTCATCCCCTTACCAGAAGGAAAACGGAGGTGGACTTACTATTCTTGCACCGTGCAAGAGGAAGGGATGAGAAGGTTATTACGGCATCATTTTGTCAGCGTCTGCAGGAGAAAGCATCCGCTTAAGGGAAGGGGAATGAGGGTAGAGCTCTGCGCAACCTACAGCTGCACGTGAGCATCATCTAGCGGGGCAGAGCTCCCGGCAGAAGCGCCATCCGCCCTTCGCTTCTGCGGGCTTCAGCCATAGGGGGAGAAAGGTGGTACCACCATTCTCTCCCAGTGGATGAAGATGACGTGTTGTAGGCAGACGATCGCAGAGGCCCCTGTCAAATGAGGGAAGTGGAAAAGGAAGTGGGGAGAGGAGGAGGAGACTCTGGAAACGGCACTGCAACAATCCTGGAATAAAAATGCGTGGCCTTAGAGGAAAATGATACAGGCAACCGCCCTGAAACAACACCTTTCCATCCTTCCCATTTGCCTCCGATCACCTCCTCTTTTAATATTTCGACGTTGAACGATCAGATCATTTTATGTAAAGCCCACTAACGTAGGATAGACTAAATGAAAGAGGGCCCCTATTAGATTCTATTTTTCACTTTCCTTTAGGGAAAAAAAGCCACAGAAATACTCTAAAAATCAAATCCATTTTTTTCAGGAAGGAGGCAAAACAATCGAGCACCCTGAATCGTTGCATACCAACGCCACAGAGGATTTCAGTTCTTGACAGAAAAGCCCGCTCTGTCCACTACTTCCAGTTTCGTCGGTTAGGGGGGCGTGAAACGCAGCGTCCCGAGGGCGCGGGGCTGCCTGGCAGGCCAGGGGTCTGAGATCACCCGGGGGTGACGCCGCGGCCTCTGGCGAGACCCGAGCCCTTTCCGCCTTTTCACCAGCAGGCGGCGCTGTCCCTGGCGCCCGCGGCCGCCGCCCGCCCTCGCGGAAGTCGCTGCCCCCGCGCCCCCGCCTGCAGGCTCCCCCAGGCGCGCCTGGCTGGTCTCTTTTCACGCAGCCTTTCTTCGTCTTGTTCTGTCTGCTGTTTCTGAAGAATGCCCCCGTGTTTATACTATGTGAGATGTTGCTTCTTGGATGCTTTGAGAGGGTGAAAATACTGAAAACAAAAAACTATTTAGGATAGTGTAATCAGTTATTTTTTTCAACCATCTCAAATGCACTTCAAGTTAGCCAAATATAAAAAGCCTCTCATACGACAAAGAAGGCAATTTATGTCGCAAGTTAAAACGCTTAAAAAAAAAAAATTCTCCTTCCTGTTTATTTCACTCTTCCGCGGGCGAGAAGTGTTCACGAAAATTCAGCTGCGGCGCCATCTGCTGGGCGCGCCGCGACACAGCAAGGCCCTGTCTGGGTTGGGGAGGCCCAGGTCGCCGGTGAAACCCCCGCCTTTCGCCTAGGAGAAGCGCGTGCAGGCAGTCTGCTAATCTAAAAAGGGATTAAATTGGGCTTCTACGAGAAAATGGTCTCCGTTTTGAGGAATCCTGGGACCTAAATGAACTGACATTTATTTCCTGGGTGGGAGAGTAATGTCTTGAGAAAATCTGGGGCTTCAAGTGAAAAGGACACATACCTCATTTTATTACACCCACACATTTCTCAGGCACAGGGCTAAAAGCTAAAACTGTGTTTTCCATCATTGCACCCAGGGAATTATCAGAGACAGAAGGCACAGTGTACTTGTTCTCGATGGGGCTGATTTTGCTGAATAGAAGGAATTTCAGAGGTGACAGGAGTGACAGAAATGAAATGAATCTGGGATTGGAGAGATGTTAATATATGGCCTTGGCAGTGCTTTGACATTAGGTTGCTAAACCTTGCTACCATTTTCCGAACTCTTAAGTCAATTTTAATTCACTTGAAGATTTTTCTATTTAGGAGACTTCAGGCCCTTCCTCAGAAAAGTCTAAACCCATTTGTAAACACATTTATACACATACCGCAATATAAGCCTGCATTCACCATTGTTGCAAACGTTGTCAAAAACCCATAATCAGAAAAAATACTTGGAGAGTTGGAAGAAAGCAGAATTTTAGGGCAAAATTACAGTTGACCCACTCATCTGGAAAAATACGGTATCACTGATAGGAGCATTTATAATGGAAAAATGCTGCCAAACAGTTCTGACCCTCCAGAGCTCGATAATTACTTTATAACAAAAATGAGTTTATATATTTTGCGAAGAGCTTATGATGGTTTCCTGAAAGAGATGAAGTTGCGATACCAACAGTATAGCCTATTGGAGCCTCGCTGATTATGGAGTCCTTGGGATCCATGTCATTTTACCTCCATAGACAGTCGATGTTTTGCAAGGACATCTTCAGTAACTGAGCCCTCGTGGATGAAGCCTGCCTGATTCTACTAGTGCAGTGAATAGTCTTAAAGAGAAAATACTGACCATCCATATAGGTCCTTGAAGAAGACTTTCTAATCCTAAGAAAAACAAGATGAGAAATAAAATAAAATCCTGTGCAGTGATGCATGGGTGATTGTATCAGAGAACTAGAAGACGGAATATTTTTCTGTTTCTACTGACCGAAGAGTTTTTGGCTACCAAATTGTGACAGTAGAGGAAGTATTTTATGGCTGATGCCACATCTATTATACCCCACTACTAATATGTTTGTAGAGAAGAGTCTTTCATGGAGATAAATAGCTTTAAAGCAAATTAGCTTTCTGAGTGGTGGCATGAAGTGGGGCATCAAGCAACTCTCTGCAAAGGTGCTCTCAGGGCTTCTGGACAGTGTTGGGAATAGAGGTTATGGTGGTTTGAAGCTGTGTGTACCCCAGGCAAAAAAAATGTTCTTAAATCTAATCCATTCTCATGGGTGTGAACCCATTGTAAGTAGAACCTGTTGAGATTACTTCTATTTAGGTGTGGCCCACCCCAGTCAGAATGGGTCTGTTACTAGAGTCCTTTAGAAGCAGAATGAAATTCAGACATGGAGAAAAAGCCACAGAGGGAGCTGCCAGAAGCTGAATATCAGCAGAACCTGGAAGAGAAGGGAGAGACCAGGAGACGCTGCCACACGCCTTGCCATGTGACAAGCCTAGACCAAGGACTGCTGGCAGCCAGCCCCAGGACTCCACATTCCTCAGGGAGAAAGCCTCACCTTGATGATGCCTTGATTTGGACTTTCTTTTTGTCTTTTTAGTCTCAAAATCGTAAGCAAATAAAATTCTCATTTTTAACCCAACCTATTGCATGGTATTTTTGCTTGAGTAGCCCAGGAAACTAAAACAGAAGTGGAGATGTTGGGGCTGGATACCTTAGGCCCCCACTGTCTCTTCCTCTCATATGGCACAAGGCAATGCCTTGAAACTGAATGTTTTCCCTTCTGTGGTTCTCCTTATTTCATAAACTTGTTTGCATAGAGAGTGCCTCCACCCTCAGAACAGAGCCACATACACAAACTACCTATCCCTTTCCTCACAGACATCCCAAGAGCATTCACTGAGGACTATTTCTGGTGAACCCAATATATAAGGCTACCCATCCCCCCAGCAACTGAGCTTCGGGTTCAAATATTTTGCATTTGGCGAAAAGCAAGGGAAAATTTTTCTAGAGGTGACCTCTCCCTTGACTTTCAGCCTGTTCTATAATTGGGCATTTGAGGTATGTGACCATTCCCTCAAAAGCATGAAACAGAACTTGGTAGAAATTTCTCTCTGTACTCTACAGTCAGATAGGTATGCCTCTCATGGTTGAAATCCTGACTTCACAGAGGAGTTTCCTTAACAAGGTCAATTCAACTCACTTTTTTTTTTTAAAGATTTATTTTTTATTTTTTTCTCTCCTCTTCTCCCCCTCTCCCCACCAGTTGTCTACTCTCTGTCCATTCGCTGTGTGTCCTTCTGTGTTGCTTGTATTCTTGTCAGTGGCACTGGGAATCTGTGTCTCTTTTTGTTGTGTCATCTAGCTGTGTCAGCTCTGTGTGTGTGCAGCGCCACTCCTGGACAGGCCGCACTTTCTTTTGCACTGGGCAGCAGCTCTCCTTACGGGGCGCACTCCTTGCACGTGGGGCTCACCTATGTGGGGGACACCCCTGCGTGGCACGGCACTCCTTGCATGCATCAGCACTGCGCGTGGGCCAGCTCCACACAGGTCAAGGAGTCCCGGGGTTTGAACCGCGGACCTCCCATCTGGTAGACAGACTCCCTAACTACTGGGCCAAGCCCGCTTCCTTAGACACTTCCATTCTATGAAAATGGAACCAAGGCTATTTTGTTTATTTTGCATTCCCAGTGCCTAATTACTGCTGCAGACAAACTAGATGTTAGCTGGAACTTCAACTGACAGAGAGGTGGGAGAGAGTTGTTTCCAGTGGAGGAACTGGCATGAACAGACACACTGGTATAGACCTGGAAGAGTGCCAAGGAGCATGAGTTCAGCAGTTTGGCTGAAGCTTGAAGAAGACTGAAGGAGATAAGATGGGAAAGAGTCTGGCATAATTATTAATATCTTGATTGTCAGTTTAAGAGACTGGTCATCAAAAGTTTAAAAAGTTGCAAATGATGACATTTCTGGTATATACTGAATAAGTGCTTTACATATATTTTCATCATAAACTTAGAGCCACAGATGTAGCTCATTCCTTTTGTCGAAAATATCACTTAATTGGCAAAATCAGTCCCCATGGCCAAACCAATCAGCTAAATATACTTACTTTATGTCAGAAAAAGTTCAATGAAAAAAAAAAACTATACTTCTACAAGTCTTTCCACTATTTCATTTCTGACTTTAAGTCAGGCATAGAGCCTGGCCGTGAATTTGTCAAGTGGATAAAATAAAGCGTTGTTCTATCAATGTTTTTCAGAAGTGATGCATTCTTAAACAATCCCTTAGATTGGGAACAATGCGCATAGTATTGTTTGGGATAGCTGAGGGATGCCTTTCTTTTGTGAAGGCTAAGAGCAACAGTGAAGGGAAGTAGCAAAAAAGAAATCACCTGAATGGAGACTGTTCTCAGGCAGATCACTTTTAGGGAAGAGGACATTTGATGGGTTGAGGATCTGGAAATTGAACTCTTTGACATTATCCATGTCATGTACCCTCAGGGTACCTGAACCTCAATTTAAAAAACCTGGGTTTTGGGGAGCAGATTTCACTCAACTGATAGGGCATCCGCCTACCACATGGGAGGTCCAGGGTTCAAACCCAGGGCCTCCTGACCCATGTGGTGAGCTGGCCCATGCGCAGTGCTGATGCACGCAAGGAGTGCTGTGCCACGCAGGGGTGTCCTCTGCATAGGGGAGTCCCACGCTCAAGGAGTGTGCCCTGGAAGGAAAGCCACCCCATGTGAAAAAAAAACACAGCCTGCCCAGGAGCGGTGCCACACACAGCAGAGCTGATGCAGCAAGATAACGCAACAAAAAGGGAGAGCTGATGCAGCAAGATAACGCAACAAAAAGAGACGCAGATTCCTGGTGGCGCTGACAAGAATGCAAGCAGACATAGAAGAATGCACAGCGAATGGACACAGAGCAGACAACAGGGGTGGGAGGGGGGCGGGGGGGAAGAGGAGAGAAATAAATTTAAAAAAATAAATAAATCTTAAAACAAAAACCTGGACTTTATTCTACAGATCAGTGGTCTTCAGAGTGGGGTATGCAAGATTTGAAGAATGAAAATATCACATTTTATTTATACTCTCCTTTATGTCATCCTCCTAAACTTTCTATTTTGGTAGCTGGCTATAGTATATATAAAATAGAAGTACAATACCTGTAGTATATAAATAATTTTAAAATAAATTATACATACACATGCATACTGATAAGCACATGCAATCAAAAAAGTTGGGGGCCACCTTTGGGGACAGTGGTGGGTCATTGAAGGTTTCTGAGTAAAGCAGTGAAAATGAGCATTCTGGTTGACTGCCAGTGATAGCCAGGACCATTGCTCAGCATCAAGGCACATACACAGAGGGCAGCGCGACTACCTTCAAAGAGCTTGTGGTTTGGTTGACACGTGAAAAGTAACAATAGTGAATGATAAATAGAGCAGGCCTAGTTAGAGGTAGGACAGTGAGGAAGAGGTTTAAGAGTACTGGGAAAGAGCAACTGTTTTTTATTGTTTTTAAACATATATCCCTGGAGAAAGAGCCGAGTTTTCAGCAAGGCCCTAAGTGGCAATGGCCTCACCGCACTATTTTCATTTCAAATTCCAAGCATTCTGCTTGGTCATGTTCCTTCTTCTCCATCGTTAACCACAAAATTGATGTTTAGCTTCTGGTTTTTTTTGGACCTTGACCTTCAATTCTTAGAATAAACACCTACAAAATGTAAGAGTTTGCAATTAAGAAGGATTTACCTCTGTAATCATGGTCTTTCAGAAGATCTCAACACTATAATGGTTAATATATCCAGGGAAAAGGGAAAGTTTGGAGGAGTAATTTCAGTAGTTCCCCTATTTTTTTTTTTTTTTTTTTAAGATTTATTTATTTCTCCTCACCCTCTAGTTGTTTGCACTTGCTGTGTCTATTCACTGTGTGCTCATCTTCTTTTCAGGAGGCACCAGGAACCAAATCCAGGACCTCCCATGTGGGAGGGACGTGTCAAATTGCTTGAGCCACTGCTACTCCCTGCTTTGTTGTGTCTCTCATTATGTTTTCCTCCTTGTGTCTCTTGTTGAATCAGCTCACCATGCCAACCTGTCGCATCAGCTTGCTGTCTTGCTTGTCTTCTTTTAGGAAGCACAAGAACTGAGCCTGGGGCCTCCCATCTTGTGGATGGGAGCTCAGTTGCTTGAGCCATTTCTGCTTCCCCTCCCCTATTTTTAGAAATTCTGTTTTGACCAAAATTTTCCAGAGAGAGGGATTTTAAAAAGTTCCCAAAGAACATCATAATAAAGTATAATTATAATCATACCTATGTATAGTAGATTTCATCTCAAAGGATTTTCATGGCCTTATCCATGCTTTCCCATCAGTTATGTCTCCACTGTGTGTAAGGGTGATAAAAGAGGTCAAGAGGTGCCCCAGGGCACTGGAAGATGGAGGATTAGAGAGGTGGAGGAATCAATTCTCTCCCAGAAAACATAGCGAGGGCTCAGGCAGAGGCCGTCTGGAGGGCTGTTCTGGGGCTCAGAACACCAGGGGAAGGTGAGGCGCCACCCAGAAGAGAGAGGTGCCAAGGAAGGGAGTCTCAGCTGCCTGAAAAATCCCATGAGTAGAGCTGCAAGAGCAGCAGCTGGTGCCCATCGCCCCACAAAGTAGTCAGTCTGTGGACTGCAGTGGCTGTAGACTGAGGCAGTTACAGGGGTCCTTTTTCCCAAGAAAGGGGAGAGGGAGGGACAAAGTCTAGAGCAAATTCAGATTTTGACCAGTGAGCTTGGTCTGCTTCATTGGAGAGGACGCAAACTTCCAGGCTGCAGGGGGGGGGGGGGCGGGGGGCAGGCAGGGCCTGACATTGTTTGCACTGAGAGCCTGCAGGGAGCTAAAGATAATTTGCCATCTCAAACACCCTCCCTCCTGCCCTGGGCTGGTTGCTGGGGAAGCAGCCACCTACCGGAGAAGTGACACAGAATGCGTACCTGGCTAGCACCTGGGGTCTGAGTTGAGAGGGCTGCCAAAGAGCACCATCTGCTGGCCAGACCAGAAAAGTGCATGAAAAAGGAAACAATAAATAAGGCAATCAGGTGCCTTTACTGCCACCTGCTCCAAGGCCCTTGGAAACCTGCCTGAACCCCCATTACCGAGTCCTTAGCCCTGGTTTGAGCAGTTAAACAGGAGCAATCCTAGAACAAGTTGAACCAAGAGTCAAAGAACGGTTGTAACACACAGCTACTTAACAGTAAATCCCTAGGCAAGAGAGAGAAATGGAACATCACAGTAAATGCATCATAATCAGATGCCTAGATATCAGCAAAAAATTACAAGCCATACTAAGAAAAGGAAGATAATGGCTCAGGCAAAGAAAAAAATCAAAGCTCCAGATGAGACACAGGACCTGAAATAGCTAATCAATGATATTCATGCAAATCTTCTAAGTTTGAAATCTTGGATATAAAAAACACAGAGCTTAAGGGAATGAAAGACATAATAAGTAACATTAAAAATAAAATAAGAGTTACACAAAAGCAGATTTGAAATCATGGAAGGAAAAATCAGTGACATAAAGAAAAGAACAACTGAAATGGAAGAGAGAGAAGAGCAGAGTGAGAACAAATTTTAAAAAAAATTTAAGGAGGGGCTCAGGGAATTGAATGATAACATGAAGCACACCAACGTATCTGTTGTGGGAGTTCCAGAAGGAGGAGAAAGAGCATTTGAGGAAATAATGACTGAAAATTTCCCAGCTCTCATGAAAGACATGAATATATGTGTCCAGAAGCACAGTATACTCCAATTAGAATAAATCCGAATAGACCTACCCCAAGACAAAAAATACACAGAATGCCAAATGCCAAAGATAAAGAGAAAATTGCGAAAGTAAAACTATCCTTGAAATGTGACAGTGAGCTCAAAATATTCACAGATAAAGAGAAGCTAAGAGAGTTCACGAACAAGAATTCAGCTCTTTGGGAAACACTAAAGGGAGTTCTGCAGCCAGAAAAGAAAAGAGAGAGAGGCTTGAAGGAAAATGTAGAAATGAAGACTATCAGAAAGAGTAACCAAAAAGGTAAAAAGAAGGACAAAAATAATATATGACATATGAAAGTCAAAGGATAAAATGGCTGAAGTATGTAATGTCTTTATAGCAATAACATCGAATGTTAATGTATTAGGCTTCCCAATCAAAAGTCATAAGCCATCAGACTGGATTAGAAAACACGAGCCATCCATATGCTGTCTGCAGGAGACTTTCCTTAGACCCAAGGATACAGAAAGACAAAGTGAAATGTTGAAAAAAGATATTCCATGCAGATAGCAACCAAAAGAGAGTGGGGGTATCTATAGTGGTGTCAGACAAAACAGACTTTATGCAAAGAAGTGGTAAGAATGCAGAAGGCCATCATATAGTAATAAAAGAGACAATCATCCAGGAAGGAGTAAATATCTATGCAACTAACCAGGGTGTCCCAAAATACATGAGACAAACTCTGGCAAAACTGAAAGGACAAATAGACGTCTCTACAATAATAGCTGGAGACTTCAACATGCCACTCACATCAACAGATATTAATAGAACAACTAGACAGAAAATCAACAAGGAAACAGAGAACTTGAACAATAAGAGAAATGAGCTGAACCTGACCATCATATATAGAACATTACTCCCCAAATAGTATTAGTCTGTCAAAGGGCTGCTGAGGCAAAGTACCAGAAATCTGTTGGCTTTTATAAAGGGTATTTGTTGGTGTAAAAGCTTACAGTTACAAGGCCATGAGAAGTCCAACTCAAGGTTGCTTTCTCACCAAAGTCAGTTGCCACGTGTAGAAGCAAGATGGTCACTGATCTCTGGCTGATCTCTGCCTTCCCCTCTGGGCTTCCTCTTCCTCTTTTTTTTTTATTTTTAAATTTTTTTTCATTTTTAAAGATGTATTTATTTATTTATTTCTCTCCCCCCGCCCCCCCACCCCGGTTGGCTGTTCTCTGTGTCTATTTGCTGCGTCTTCTTTGTCTGCTTCTGTTGTTGTCAGTGGCACGGGAATCTGTGTTTCTTTTTGTTACGTCATCTTGTTGTGTCAGCTCTCCGTGTGTGCAGCACCATTCTTGGGCAGGCTGCACTTTCTTTTGCGCTGGGCGGCTCTCCTTCCGGGTCGCACTCCTTGCGCGTGGGGCTCCCCTACACAGGGGACACCCCGGCGTGGCAGGGTACTCCTTGCGCGCATCAGCACTGCGCATGGGTCAGCTCCACACAGGTCAAGGAGGCCTGGGGTTTGAACCGCAGACCTCCCATGTGATAGACAGACACCCTAACCACTGGGCCAAGTCCGCTGCCCCTCTTCCTCTGGAGGCACTGTGTGCCCAGCTTCTTCCCAATTTCAGCTGCAGGCTGGCATAGGGCTTCCTATGTCAGTTTCCGATCTTCTTCCCAGTCTCAGCTGTAAGCAGTCAGGCAAAATGACTCATCTTCAGCTGTTTGAGCCTTCTTCTTTCTGTCACATGGCCCGATCAAGAATGACAGAACTCTCTTCCCCTGTGTCTCTGTCTGTCTTTGTGTCCGTTTATATCAGAGCCAGCAAGTGGGTGGGGACTCAATCTGAGTCATGCCCTACTGGCATGGTCAAATCAAAAAAGCCATCAAAGCTTTCATAACAGGTAATCTAAACAAAGACCCTTCAAATGAATTTTATACAATCAAAGGGTATCACACCCAGAGGAGCAGATTAGCTTGCAAACATAATCTTTCTCTTTTTGGGATTCATAAATAATCTCAAACAGCCACAAGCATGTTATACATTCTTCTTAAGTATGCATGAATCTTTCTCCAGGATACACCACATGTTAGGCCACAACACAGCTCTCAATAAATTTAAGAAGATTGAAATTATACCAAGCACCTTCCCTGATCATAATGGAATGAAGCTGGAAATCAGTAACAGGCAGGAGAGGGGAAATTTTGTAAATATGTGGAGGTTAAACAACACAATCCTAAACAATTAGTGGGTCAAAGAAGAAATTGCAAGAGAAATTAGTAGATATCTTGAGACAAATGAAAATGAGAATACAATTTATTAAAACTTATGGGATACAGTGAAGGCAGGACTGAGAGGGAAATTTATAGCACTATGCCTACATTAAAAAAAGAAGAGTTAAAAGCAAAGATCTAACCAAACAACTGGAGAAACTAGAAAAAGAACAGCAAACCAATCCCAAAGCAAGCAGAAAGAAAGAAATAACAAAGATTA
Organism: Dasypus novemcinctus; assembly: GCF_030445035.2. Lineage (NCBI taxonomy): Eukaryota > Metazoa > Chordata > Mammalia > Cingulata > Dasypodidae > Dasypus > Dasypus novemcinctus. The sequence continues at coordinate 21,382,885 of NC_080684.1, forward strand.
GAGCAGAAATAAATGAAATTAAGAACAACAACAACAAAAAGCAATAGAGAAAATCCACAAACCCAAAAACTAGTTCTTTGAGAAAATCAATAAAATCAACAAGTCGTTAACATGACTAACAAAGAAAAAAAGAGAGAAGATGCAAATAAATAAAATCAGGAATGAAAGAGGGGGACATTAAGACTCACCCCAAAGAAATAAAAAGGATCATAAGAGGACATTAAAAGAAACTATGCCAACAAATTAGTCAAATTAGAAGAAATGGACAAATTCCTAGAAATGCATGAACAATCTAAATTGACTCTACAAGAAATATAGAAACTCAACAAACCAATCACAAGCAAAGAGATTGAATCAGTCACCAAAAATCTTCCAACAAAAAAAAGTCCAGGACCAAATGGTTTCACAGGTGAATTCTACCAAACATTTCAAGAAGAATTAATACCAATCCTGTTTAAACTTTTCCAAAACATTGAAGAGGAAGGAAAATTACCCAGTACATTTTATGAAGCCAACATCACCCTAATACCAAAGTCAGAGGAAGTTACTATAAAAAAAAAAAAATTATAGACCAATCTCTCTAATGAACATAGATACAGAAATTCTCAACAAAATACTTGCAAATAGACTCCAACAGCATATAAAAACAATTATACATCACGATCAAGTGGGTTTTACTCCTGGTGTGTAAGAGTGATTCAACATAAGAAAATCAATTAATGTAATACACTTAAACATAAAAGCCCAGACCATAAAACTCCTGGAAGACAACATAGGGAAATACCTACAAGACTTGTAGTAGGGTGGGGGTCTCTCACATTAAAAAATCAAAGGGAAAAAAACACATGATCATCTCAAGTAATACAGAAAAGTCATTTGACAAAATCCAACATCCTTTCTTGATAAAACACACTTCAAAAGATACGTCTAGAAGGAAAGTTCCTCAACATAATGAAGGGCATATATGACTATCCAACAGCCAACATTGTACTCAATGAGGAAAGGTTGAAATCTTTCCCTCTAAGATCAGGAACTCCAAGAGAAAGAAATAAAAGGCATCCAAATTGGAAAAGAGAAAGTAAAACTCTCATTATTTGCAGATGACATGATCCTATATATAGAAAATCCCAAAATATCTACAACAAAGCTATTAGAGATAATAAATGAGTTCAGCAAAGTGGCAGGATACAAGAGCAACATGCAAAAATCAGTAGCATTTCTATACACTAGTAATGAGCAAACTGAGGAGGAAATTGAGAAAAAAATCCATTTACAATAGCAACAAAAAGAATCAACTATCTAAGAATTAATTTAACCAGGAATATAAAGAATCTATATTCAGTAAACTGCAAAACATTGCTAAAAGAAATCAAAGAAGACATAAGTGAATGGAAGGACATTCTATGCAAATGGATTGGAAGATTAAACATCATGAAGATGTCAGTTCTACCCAAATTGTTTATGGATTCAATGTAATACTAATCAAAATTCTAACAGCCTACTTTATAGAAACAGAAAAGTAAATTACCAAATTTATTTGGAAGGGAAAAGGGTCCTGAATAGCCAAAAACATCCTAAAAAAGAAGAGCAAAGTTGGAAGATACACATTTCCTGACCTTGAAGTGTATTATAAAGCTACAGTGGTTAAAACATCATGGTATTGGCATAAAGATAAACACAATGATCAATGGAATCCCAATTGAGAGTTCAGAAATAGGCCCTCACCACTATGGTCAACTGATTTATGATAAGCCTACCAAGTCCACTTTTCTGGGACAGAACAACCTCTTCAACAAATGGTGCTGAGAAAACTAGATATTCATAACCAAAAGAATGGGGAGCAGATGTAGCTCAAGAGATTGAGTGTCTGCTTCCTATGTATGAAGTCCTGGGTTTGATCCCTGGTACCTCCTAAAAACACACAAATGAAAAAACCAACTTTCACTGGGGAGCAGTTGTAGTACAGTGGCTGAGCAACTGCTTCCCATGTATGAGGTCCTAGGTTCAATCTCCAGTACCCCCACCACCCAAAAAAAAGATTGTAAGAGAACTTCTATGTTACTCATGATACAAGAATCAATTCAAAATGGATCAAAGACCCAAACATAAAAGCCCAGACCATAAAACTTCTAGAAGAGAACATACGGAAACATCTACAAGACCTTGTAGTAGGTTGGGGTCTCTTAAACCTTACAAAGCACAAGCAACAAGAAAAAAATAGATAAATGGGACCTCCTCAAAATTAAACACTTCCACACCTCAAAGGACTTTGTGAAGAGGATATAAAGCCAATCTACTCTGCACAGAGTACTGCCCCACACAGGAGTGCTGCCCTGCACAGGAGTGCTGGCGGACGTGGAGAGCTGGCGCAGCAAGATGATGCAACAAAAAGAGACACAGAGCATACACAATAAGAGACACAGCAGATCAGGGAGCTGAGGTAACACAAGAGAATGATCGCCTCTCTCCAGCTCCGGAAGGTCCCGGGATTGGTTCCTGGAGCTGCCTAATGAGAATACAAGCAGACACAGAAGAACACACAGTGAATGGACACAGAGAGCAGGCAATGGGTGGGGGTGGGGGGAATGAATAAATAAATAAATCTTAAAAAAATAAAAATAAAGGCAGCCTACTCAATGGGAGAAAATATTTGGAAATCACACATCTGACAAGGGCCTAATATCCATGATATATAAAGAGATCTGGGAAGCAGACTTGGCCCAATGGGTAGGGTGTCTGCCTTCCACATGGGAGGTCTGCGGTTCAAACCCCGGGCCTTGGTGACCCATGTGGAGATGGTCCATGCGCAGTGCTGATGCGTGCAAGGAGTGCCCTGCCACGCAGGGGTGTCCCCCGCGTAGGGGAGCCCCACATGCAAGGAGTGTGCCTAGTAAGGAGAGCCGCCCAGTGCAAAAGAAAATGCAGCCTGCCCCAGAATGGTGCCACACACACGAAGAGCTGACAAAGATGACGCAACAAAAAGAAACACAGATTCCCTGTGCCACTGATAAGGATAGAAGTGGTCACAGAAGAACACACAGCGAATGGACACAGAGAGCAGACAACTGGGGGTGGGGAGAAGGGGAGAGAAATAAATAAATAATAAGTCTTCAAAAAATAAATAGAGATCCTACAACTCAACAATAAAAAGACAAATGACCACATTAAAAAATTGGCAAAACATCTAAATAGATATTTTTCTAAAGAAGAAAGACAAATGGTGAAAAAAACACATGAAGCAATGTTCAACACCACTGGCTATTAGGAAAATGAAAATCAAAGTTACAATAAGATATCATTTCACGCCTACTAGAATGGGCACTATTAACAAAACAGAAAACTGCAACTGTTGGAGAGGATATAGAAAGATAGGAATGCTTATTCACTGCTTTGCAGAATGCAGAATGGTACAGCCACTGTGGAATTCTGTTTGGTGGTTCCTAAGGAAGTTAGCTATAGATCTATCACGTGACCCAGCAATACTGCCACTAGGTATAGACCCAGAAGAACTGAGAGCAGTTACACGAACAGGCATCTGCACACCTATGTTCATAGTTACTTGAAAAGATGGAATCAACTCAAGTGTCCATCAACACACAAATGGATAAGCAAACTGTAGATATCCGCGGATGGGATATTATTCAGTTGTAAGAATAAATGAAGTTGTGAAGCATATGACAATATGGATGAACCTGGAGGACATACTGAGTAAAACAAGCCAGGCACAAAAGGACAAATATTGTATGATTTCACTTTTATGAACTAAATATAATGAGCAAACTCATGGAGTTAATCGCTAGAATATAAGTCTCTCGAGAATAGAAGTAGTTAGAGAATGGAAAGCTGAGGTTTAATCTATGCAGAACTGGTAAAAAGTTGTTTGTAAATATTTGGAGTGAATAGAAATAGTGAAAGAACATCATAGGACTTAGAATTAGCAGCACTAATTAGTAGCACATGGGTAAGATGGTGGCTTGTTTTTTATTGTTTTTTTTCTTTTTTGGAGTAATGAAAATAATATTGATGGAAGTGATGAATGCACAACTCAGTGATTATACTGAATGCTTTGATTGTATACTTTAGATAAATTATATGGTTTATGAATAAGAATTAATAATAATAGGGTAGGTTGGGGGAAAATACACCAAATGTAAGATACGGACTATAGTTAGTAGTAATACTTTGACAATGCTCTTTCATAATTTGTTACAAATGTTTCACAACAATGCAAGGTTTTGGTGGTGGGGTGAGGTACGTGAGCCCTGTATATTGTTATGCATGTTTCTTTTGTAAGGTCACAACTTTCACTATACACTTATTGTTTATATGTGTTTGTGTATGAATTATATACTTCAATAAATTGTTTTTACAATGAAGAAAAAAGGGGGTGCCCCAGACATAGAGTCTGAACAGGAGCTCAGGCTTCCTGTCAAATACTATATTGGAAAAGAACCCTAAAAGCCCATCCAGATGTTTGCTCAGACCCACTCTTCTCACGATAACCCGAGTATTATTTTAACCATTTAATGAAGACAAAACTGAAACTTGGAGAAGGTAAGTACCCTTGCCAAGTACATAATTACTAAGTGGTAGAGCTGGAATCCAACACAGGTCTAACTTGCTCAGAGCCTCTTTGATCCTCTACAACATCAAAGAGGAAAAGGACTAAAATAAGGTGGTTGATTTGTACCTGGGAGGTAACTGGTAATTTTTGAGAAGACATTTTCAGTAAAATGGTAAAGGCAGAAGACAAATTACATGAGGTTTATTCATGTTTTCATTAAGTATTTATTAAGGAGGGTGGGACTTTGAGCCATGGCAGAGTGAGGAGGTAGGCAAATCCTCTCCTACTAAAACTGGGGAAAAAATGACCAAAAAAACATCTCCAGCACTCCGGAAACCAATCAAAGTCATGTAACAGTCTGAGAAGTGTTTATGTTTAAACAACTACTGAACTTTGGGTGGTAACAGTGGGAATGTGGCGTCCTCCCCTGGGTGCTCCCATTCTCATTACTCCCTTCAGCTCAGAGATTTAGCCAGGGTGTGGGATGCTGCGAGGACCAGCAGCTTTGCTGCCACAGTCAAAGAGAGCGCACTTGACTCAGAGCAAGGAGGGGCCAACAGTTCTACTAACCTGAGGCCACAGCTGTGACTGGGCCCAGTACGTTCCTGGCTGAGAATGTGCAGGTGTTCAGCAGAGACCAGAGAGGGCCTAGGACAGCCATATACTCCCGGCTGGCCCTGAGTCTGCATGCTTAAACAAAAGAGATGTGGAAGGGCCCCAAATTAGGTAAAAGTAAGAGGCCAGACAGACTTGAAAACAGTCAGAGCTTTGAATGTGCTCTCCAACCCACGCACCGATCCATTACCTTACAGACTTGAGGTGTTTCAGCACAATCTCTTTTTAATCATTGACAGACCATTAGGCTGTCAAAAACAAGGATGATCCCTTACAAGCCAGCCTTAAAAATAAAAACAAGGAAAAAGAGGCTGAGCAGATATATCAGCAGTTCACATACCGAGGAAACAGATTTGATAGATTTGATACAGGCAAGTTACTAAAGCAAGATACAAACAAACCAATAAAAGCCTGAAGGAGGAAATCAGAATCCAGAGTTACTATAGTCTATTATCTAAAACATCCCATTTTCACACAAACATGAAAAGAGATAGGAAAGGATGGCCCATTCTGAGGAGAAATAAAATAGAAACTGTCTCAGATTATCCACAGAAGTTGGATTTAGCAGACAAAGATGTCAAAAAAGCTTTTATAAATATATTCAAAGAGCTAAAAGAAATCACGTTTAAAGAATCAAAGGGGGAAGCAGACGTGGCTCAAGTGATTGGGCTTCCGTCCTCCATAGTGAGGGTCCTGAGTTCAGTTCCCGGGGCTGCCTGGTGAAGGCGAGCTGGCCTGCACCGTGGAGAGCAGGCCCATGCCGCGAGCTGATACAACAAGATGACACAACAAAAAAGAGACACAGAGGAAAGACAATGAGAGACACAACAAAAATCCAGGGAGCTGAAGTGGCTTAAGCAATTGAATGCCTCTCTCTCCACGTTGGAAAGTCCCAGGATCGGTTCCTAGTGCCTCCTAAAGAGGACGAGAAGAGAAGAAGAGCAGACACAGAAGAACATGCAGTGAATGGGCACAGAGCAGACAGCAAGTGCAGGCAGCAAGGGTGGGAGAAATTTTAAAAAATAAAATAAATCTTAAAAAAAAAAGAAAGGACCATAGGCCTGACTGACAGCTTGATTGCAAACTCATAAGTGATTTCTCCTCCTCAAATATATGAGATAATAAACATTTAAGTACCAAAAAGAAAAAAAGAATCAAAAGAAAGTAGGACAACAATGAATCAATAAATGAATAATCTCAATAGGGAGAAATTATTAAAAATCACATGTCAGATAAGGCTTTAATATCCATGATATATAAAGAGATGTTACAACTCAACAATAAAGACAAATGACACAATTAAAAAACGGGCAAAAGACTCGAATAGACATTTGTCCAAAGAAGAAATACAAACACATGAAACACATGAAAAAATGTTCATCACTAATGATTAGGGAAATGCAAATCACGACTATAATGAGATATCATTTCACACCTATCAGAAGGCCACTATTAAAACGACAGAGAACTACAATTGTTGGAGAAGATCTGGTGAGATAGGAACACTGATTCACTGTTGGTAGGTATGTAGAATGGTACAGCTACTGTGGAGGACTATGTGGCATTTTCTTAAGAAGTTGAATATAAATTTGCCATGTGACCCTGCAATACCATTACTGGGTATATACCCAGAAGAACTGAGAACAGTGACACCTGCACACTGATGTTCATAGCAGCATTATTCACGATTGCCAAAAGCTGGAAACAACCCAGGTGTCCATCAACTGATGAATGGATAAGCAAAGTGTGGTATAGTCACATGATGGAATATTATGCAGCTGTAAGAAGAAAGGAAGTCGTAAAGCATATGACAGCATAGATGAACCTGGAGGACATTATACTGACCGAAGCAAGACAGACACAGAAGGACATTCTGTATGGTTGCACTACTATGAACTAAATATATTGTGTAACATATTGTATGATTCACTATATATAAAACGTAAGTATAAATCAATGTATAAAGATGAAATTAGATTAGAGGTTATGTAGGGATGGGGAAGGACTACTAAGGGGTGAGGAGTTTTTCTTTTTGAAGAAATGAAATAGTTTTAAAAATTTTTGTGGTGATGAAAGGACAGCATTGTGATTATATTAAAAGCCATTGATTATACACTTTAAATAGAGCATATGTATGTGATTATATTGCAGTAAAACTGTTTAATAAATAAATACATGTGTAAGAATAGTGAGAAATAGCAGCTATGTACAGCAGGGGAAGCATAGATTATGAGGTAAAGAATTTTCTTGTTTATTTATGTGTTTTTTTGTTTATTATTATTGAAATAATGAAAATGCTGTAATAATGATTGCAGTGATGAATGCACAACTATGTGATTATACCAAATACTATTGATTGTATACTTTGGATGAATGGTATGCTTTATTAATATGTAACAATAAAATTGATTTGTTTAAAATAAAGAAAACAACAACAAATATAGTTTCTGGAGTTGAAAAGTAAAATAAATGAAATGAAAAACTTCACTAGAGGGACTTAACAGATTTAATGGGAGAAGAAAATATCAGTGAATTCAAAGATAGATCAATAGAATGTATCCACTGAAAAGTAGAGAGAATAAATGTTGAAGGAAAATTAAGGAATCTCAGAAATTTGTGGGACAACATCAAATCTACCAATTTATGTGTAATGGGAGAGGAGAGAAAAAGGCAGGAAAAATATTTGAAGAAAGAGTGGCCAAAAACTTGCTAAATTTGATGAAAAATAATAATCTACACATCCAAGAAATACAAGAAACCAATGAGGATAAACACAATGAGATCCACACCTACATACATCATGCAAACTGTTGAAAGCATCAGGAGAAAAATTACTTATCAGAAACAGGGGAGCATCAATATCATTAATGGCTAATTTAGCATCTGAAACAATGGAGGCTAGAAGCCAATTGAATGGCATATTCAAGTGTGAAAGAATAAAACCTGTCAACCTTGAATTTTATGTCTAGCAAAACTATCCAGGAAGTAGACTTGGCTCAGTGGATAACGCATCCACCTACCACATGGGAGGTCCACGGTTCAAACCCCGGGCCTCCTTGACCCGTGTGGAGCTGGCCCATGCGCAGTGCTGATGCTCACAAGGAGTGCCCTGCCACGCAAGGGTGTCCCCTGCATAGGGGAGCCCCAGGCGCAAGGAGTACGCCCTGTAAGGAGAGCTGCCCAGTGCAAAAGAAAGTGCAGCCTGCCCAAGAATGGTGCCACACGTGGAGAGCTGATGCGGCAAGATGATGCAACAAAAAGAAACACAGATTCCCGGTGCCGCTGGTAAGGATAGAAGCGGTCACAGAAGAACACACAGTGAAAGGACACAGACAGCAGACAACTGGGGTGGGGTGGGAGGAAGAGGAGAGAACTAAATAAAAAGTAAATCTTAAAAAAAACTATCTTTCAAAGATGAAGACAATATAATGCTATGTCCAGATAAACAAAGACTGAGAGAATTTGTTGCTAGCAGATCTGCCTTACTAAAAATTAGTAAAGGAAGTTCTTCAGGCTGAAAGGAGATGACATTACATAGTAACCTGAAGCCACAGGTAGAAATGAAGAACAGTGGAAATAATAAATACGTGGATTAAATATATATATATATATATATATATATATAAGATTCTATAAATATGTTTTTCTTATTTCTTCTAATATTAACTTACCTTAAAATATTTAATATTTGAAATTGTATAAGTCAATAATTATAGCACTGTTTTGGTATATATTATGTATACTTGTGGTATATATGACAATCATAACTCAAAGAAGGAGGGAAATATTGAAGCAAACTATTTTACTGAAATTAAGTTAGTAGTAATCTGAAGTGGATAATGATGAGAGGACGTATATTAGAATCCCCAGAACAACCATTAAGAAAATAACTAAAAATATGGAAAAATATATATATATGGTAAAAAAATCAATATAAGAATCACATGGCATAGTAAAGAATATTCATTTAACAACAAAAAAAAAGCAGTAAAGGAGGAGAAGAGGAACAAAAAAGATAGGAGATACAGAAAACAAATGAATCCAATCACATTGATAATGACATTAATTGTGACCAGTTAAACACCTAATCAAAGGGCAGAAATTGTGAGACTGGATAAAAAAGCAAGATCTAACCAAAAGGTGTCTACAAGAGCACACCTTAGATTCAATCACACAAACAGATTGAAAGTAAAATATGAGAAAAGATATCCACAGAAATAACCATCAGTGAGCTGGAGTGGCTCTTTTAATATCAGACAAAATAGACTTTAAGACATAAAAAAAAATGCTAGAAGAAATAGAGACATTTAATAATGATAGAGAGGTCAATTTATCAGGAAGATGTAACAATTATAAACATGAATCCCAAACAGAATCCCAAAATCCATGAAACAAGAAATGACAGAATTGAAGGAGAAATAGACAATTCAACAATCATAGTTGTTCACCTCAATACCCCACTTTCAATAATGGTTGGAACAACGAAACAGAAAGTCAGCACGACTATGGAAGACTTGAGCAATACTATCAACCAAGTCAAACTACTGACATCTATAGAGCACTCCACCCAGCGACCACAGATACACATTTTTTCAATTGTACATAGAACATTCTCCAGGATAAATCATATGTTAGGCCATGAAACAACTGTTCAATAAATTTTTAAATTAATTTATTGAAGTATATCACTCAAACATGAACATACATAAACAGTAAGTGTATGGGAAGCGGACTTGGCCCAATGGTTAGGGCATCCGTCTACCACATGGGAGGTCCGCGGTTCAAACCCCGGGTCTCCTTGACCTGGGTGGAGCTGACCTATGCGCAGTGCTGATGCGCACAAGGAGTGCCGTGCCATGCAGGGGTGTCCCCTGTGTAGGGGAGCCCCACGTGCAAGGAGTGCGCCCCATAAGGAGAGCCGCCCAGCACGAAAGAAAGTGCAGCCTGCCTGAGAATGGCGCCACACACATGGAGAGCTGACACAGCAAGATGATGTAACAAAAAGAAACACAGATTCCCAGTGCTGCTGATAAGGATAGAAGTGGTCACAGAAGAACACACAGAGACACAGACACAGAGAGCAGACAACTGGGGGGGGGGAGGGGAGAGAAATAAATGAAAAACAATAAGTGTAGAAACAAACATATATAACATCATACAGTGCTCTCATAACTCACCCTACCACCAATAACTTGCATTGTTGTTAAACCTTTTCAACTAATGATTAAAAAGCATTGTCAAAATATTACTACTAATGAAAATAATTTTCCCCCAACCAACACTATTATCTTTATATCATTTATATATGAACATACATAAACAATTAAGTGTATAGTAAAAGTTGTGAACTTACAAAGCAAACATGCATAACATCATACAGGGGTCCCATACATCGACCCTCCACCAACACCTTGCATTTGTGAGAGGTTTGTTACAAATTATGAAAGAATATTGTCAAAATCTTACTACTAATCATAGTCCCTGTCTTACATTTGGTGCATTTTTCCCCCAACCCACCCTATTATTATTTTTAAAATATATTTTTATGCCAGAAGTTGTAAACTTATAAAATAATCATGCACATGTGCAGAATTCCCAAACAACACCCCTCCATCAACATACCACACTGTGGTGAAACATTTGCTACAGATAAGATAATATCATCTGATTGTTACCATGTCCATAGTGTACATTTGGCTCACATTTTCCATACTGCCTAATTATCAACACAGTATATTTTTTCACATAGATGTAAGAATATTATATTATTACTGCTAGTCACAGTCCATAAGTCACTCCAGCTGTATTTTTCCAGTGCTTCTCCACATTCCCAATACCCTGCAGTAGTGATGTACATTTCCTCTAGCTCACAAAGGACACTCTTGCATCTGTACCATCAACCACAATTCTCACCCACCTCTTGGTTTACTGTACTATTCAGTTCCTAGATTATTCTCTAGCATTCTGTCAACTGGCATTTACATCCCTAGACTACCATTTTCAGCCACATCCTACTTATAAACTACCTGTTACTCACTATGTGTTACCAATCACTCTATACATGTCCACACTTTTACAGTAAAGCTAATTAAAACTTCTACGTACATTAAGCATCAGTAGTCCTTCTCTTATCTCCTTTAAGAATCCAGCACCTACCGCCAGGTCTTGAAGATATTTTCCTACAATTTCTTCTAGAAGTTTTATGGTTCTTGCTTTTATTTTTAGGTTATTGATCCATTTTGAGTTAATTTTTGGATAAGGTATGAGATAAGGGTCCTCTTTCCTTCTTTCAGCTGTGGATATTCAGTTCTTTCAGCACCATTTGTTGAATGGACTGTTCTACCCGAGCTGTGTGGGTTTGACAGGCTAGTCAAAAATCACTTGACCATACATGTGAGAGTCTGTTTCTGAACTACCAATTTGGTACCATTGGTCTATGCGTCTGTCTTTATGCCAGTACCATGCTGTTTTTACCACTATAGCTAGGTAATATGATTTAATCTGGAGATGAGGGTTCACTTTTTCTTTTAATGATGTTTCTGACTATTCAGGTCCCCTTACCCTTCCAAATAAATTTGATGATTGTGTTTTCAATTTTCTTTTTAATGCTGGTGGAATTTTATCCAGATTTTGTTGAATCTGTATATCAATTTGAGTACAACTGACATCTAAATGATATTTAGTCTTCTAATCCATGAGCATGGCATGTTCTTCCAGTTATTTAGGCCTTTTTTGATTTCTGTTAACATTGAGTTGCAGTTTTCTGAATACAAGTGCTTTACATCATTGGTTAAGTTTATTCCTGACTATTTGAGTTTTATTGGTCGTATTTTATTTTCACCACTCTTTTGACACTGTTATTTACTTTTATTGATATAATCTTCATTTCTGGACTCTTTTCCAGGCCTCTCTCTCCTGTCTTTTCTTTTCAGGCTCTAGCACACCCTTTACTATTTCCTGAAAATCTGGTCTCTTGCTTAGAATTCCTCTCAGTTTCTGTTTATCTTGAATATTCTAATCTCACCCTCATTTTTGAAAGAGAGTCTTGCTGGATATAAGATTCTGGGCTGGAAGTTTTTTTCTTGTAGTATCTTAAATATATCAGACCACTCTCTTCTTGCCTCCATGGTTTCTGGTGAGAAATCAGCACTTAATCTTACTGGGTATTCCTTATATGTTATACATTGCTTTTCTCTTACAGTTCTCAGAATTCTCTCTTTGTCTTTGGCATTTGATGTTCTGATGAGTATGTGTCTCAGAGTTGTTCTGTTCAGGTTCTTTTGGATGGGAGTACGTTGTGCATCTTGGACATGGATATCTATGTCCTTCAATAGGATTGGGAAATTGTCTACCATTATTTCTTCAAATATTCCTTTTGCCCCTTTCCCTTCTCTTCTTTTTCTGGGACACCCATGAGATGTATGTTTCCACACCTTTTGCTGTCATTTAGTTTCCTGAGACCTTGTTCAATTTTTTCCATTCTTCATCTGTTCTTTTGTATGTTTCCTTTCAGAGGCTGTGTTAGTCAGCCAAAGGGGTGCTGACACAAAATATCATAAATTGGTTGGTTTTTATAAAAGGGTATTTATTTGGGGTAGGAGCTTACAGATATCAGGCCATAAGGCATAAGTTACTTCCCTCACCAAGTCTATTTTCATGTATTGGAGCAAGATGGCTGCTGACAGCTGCAAGAGTTCAGGCTTCTGGGTTCCTCCCTTCCAGGGTCTTGCTTCTCTCTGGGTTCAAAGTTCCTTCCTTCCCAGGAGTTGCTTCTTCCTGGGCTCAGAGTTCCTCTCTTCCTGGAGGTGGCTTCTCTTTCCTCTGTGAGCTTACTTCTGGGGTTCCAGCTTAAGGCTTCAGCAGCAAACTCCAGCATCAAAACTCCAACATCAAAAACCCTCAACTCTGTTCTTTGCCATGCCTTTTAACTGTGAGTCCCCACCCACCAAAGTGTGGGGACTCAATGCCCTAATGACATGGCCCAATCAAAGCCCTAATCATAACTTAATCACGCCCATGTACAGACCAGATTACAAACATAACCCAATATCTATTTTTGGAATTCAAAACCATATCAAACTGCCATGGAGGCCATTTCTTCAAGCTCACCTATCCTTTGTTCTGCCTCCTCAAATCTGCTATTATATGATTCCAGTGTTTTTAAAATTTCATTGATTGTAACTTTCATTCCCATAAGATCTGCTATTTTTCTATGTATGCTTTTAAATTCTTCTTTGTGCTCATTCAGTGTCTTCTTTTTTAAAAAAAAAGATTTACTTATTTTATTTATTTCTCTCCCCTTCCCATCCCCCCACCCCAGTGTCTGTTCTCTGTGTCTATTTGCTGTGTGTTCTTCTTTGTCTGTTTCTGTTGTTGTCAGCGGCACAGAAATCTGTGTTTCTTTTTGTTGCATCATCTCCTTGTGTCAGTTCTCCATGTGGGCAGTGCCATTCCTGGGCAGGCTGCACTTTCTTTTGCACTGGGGGCTCTCCTTACGGGGCCCACTGCTTGCACGTGGGGCTCCCCTACGTGGCACTCCTTGCACGCATCAGCACTGCGCGTGGACCAGCTCCACACGGGTCAAGGAGGCCCGGAGTTTGAACCGCGAACCTCCCATGTGGTAGACGGACGCCCTAACTACTGGGCCAAGTCCGCATCCCCCAGTGTCTTCTTTATATCCTTAATCTCTTTAGTCATCTCATTGAATTTATTAAGGAGATTTGTTTGAATATCTCTGATTAGTTGTCTTAACTCCTTTATGTCATCTGGAGGCTTATTTTGTTCCTTTAACTAAGTCATAGCTTCCTGTTTCTTGGTGTGGATTGTAATTTATTGTTGGTGTCTTGGCATCTGGATTACTAGAGTATTATTCTGTTTTTCCTCCCTTGCTGGTTATGCAGTAGGTGCCAAGATTGTAATTGGTGCTATAAGCTGTGGAGGCTCAAGCTGCCCTCATTGCCCAGGGACCAATGAAGCTTCTCCCAACTTTCTCCTTTGCCAGGGGTAGAGACAGAGTCACAGCTGTGTGGAATAATCCAAGTCATGCAGGCCTAGATTGTAGTTGCCCAGAGAGACCAATGAAGCTTTATGCCCTTTTTTCCCCTGCCTGGGGTGGGGATGGAGCTGCAGGTGTGGGAAGCAATCTATGCAGTATGGATCCAAGATGACCCCAGTTGCCCCAGTAGACTTCTGATTTTCAGCCTGTGCCAGCCAAAGGTACCTGCAGTTACCTGGATAGGCTGGTGCAGGGCCTGCCAGCCTCCTCCTCACCAGAGGTGGGGCTGAAGCCTAGTCTGGGCTGCAGGCCAATCTGGGTGAAAGAAACTGGTTCCTACTATTTCTGTGATTTTTAGTCCTGGCTATCCCTCAGGCTGGGGGTGGAGTCAAAATGGCGGCCACCGGCCTCTTTCCAACTTGGGCAGATTCACACCCCAGCTGTTCTGAGGGTTATATCTTAACCAGCTGAGTCTACCAATCAGTAACCAAAATCGGCAGCCAACCATCTCCTCCTCCCCTGATTTTGGTAAATGGAGCTTCCAATTCCAGCCACAGAGTAGCCCCTGGGGCGTCTTGTGCCCCCAGAGTAGGATAATGCTGGCCTCCACAGCTTAGCCGGCAATTTCAGAGAGAGGCTGGTGCAGGTCTCCGCAGCTTCCCTCCTGCTGGAGGTGGCACTGGGGCCTAGGCTAAAGCTGCAATCTGACCTGGATGGAAAGCAGCCGGTTCCCACCAACACTGTGATTTTCAGTCCACCCCGCTTCCCCTCGTGCCAGGCTCAGAATTAAGATGGTGGCCACTGGCCTCTTTCTGACATGGAAAGGCTCAAACTTTAGCTGTTCTCAGGATTATACCTTAGCCTGCTGAATTTCCTCATCAGTAGGTGAAGTTGGTGCCCAACCATCTCTTCCTCCCCCATTTTTGGGAAGTGGAGTTTTCAATTCCAGCCACAGAACAGCTCCTGAGGCAGCTTGTGCCTCCAGTGGAGGATGGGCACCGGCCTCCAGGGTGTGGAGTGTCTACTTAGGAGTCTCCTCTGCAGATGGGCAGTCTCCTTCCATTCCTTCAAGGATGTTGAAGGATGCCCTTCTTGACTCCTGGAACCCCCAAACAGGTGCTTCAGCTAGCTCCAGAGAGCTCTGGGTGTTTGCTAACTGCCCTGTAGCAGGAGCTGACTCTAGGAGCTCCTTACTCCACTGCCATCTTGATAGTTGTCTCTGTAAGTATATTGTTCAATAAATTTTAAAGAATTGAGACCATACAAACTATATTCTTTGACTACAATGGAATTAAATTTGAAATCAACAACAGAAAGATACCTTGGAAATCCCCAAATATTTGGAAATTAGCCCTCTAAGTAGCGCATGGGTCAAAGAAGAAATCACATGGAAAATTACAAAATATTTTGAGCTGAATGAAAATGAAAACACAACACATCAAAATTCATGGGATTCGGTTAAGAACTGCTTAGATGTAAACACCAATACCAGAAAAGAAGAGAGGTCTCAAATCAACATCTTAAGCTTCCACCTTAAAAAGCTAATTTTAAAAACGTAGAAGAGCAAATTATACCCAATGCAAGCGAAAAAAAAGAAATAAAGATTGGAGCAAAAATCAACAAAATAGAAATCAGAAAAATAAAATAAAATTAATAAACATAAAGTTGATTCTTTGAAAAAGATCAACAAACTTTGACAAACTTCTGTGGAGATTAATGAAAGAAAATAAAGAGAAGACACAAATTACCAATATCAGAAATGACAGAGGGGACATCCATACTCATACCACAAAATTTTAAGGATTATAAGGGTATATATAGTATAAATAACTTATACAAACAAGTTAGGTAACTTAAATAAACAAATTCCTGGAGACACAAATTACCACAAATGGCTCAAGAAGAAATGGAAAATCTGAATTAGGCCTATAACAACAAAAGAAATTGAATTAGTAATAAAAAATCTTCCTACAAAGAAAAACCTGGTCCTAGATGGCTTCACTAGTGAATTCTATTTTTATATTTAAAGAAATAATATGGCAGCTCACAAATTCTGTAAAAAAATAGAGGTGCAGGGAACACTTTCCAACTCATCTTATAAGGCCAGTATTATCCTGATAACAAAGCCAGAGAAAGACAGCACAAGAAATAAAAACTGCAGACTAATATCCCCGATGAATTTAGGTGTAAAAACCCTTTAAAAATATTAGCAAACTGAACCAACAACATATAAAAAGGATTACATGCCATGATTTATCCCAGCGATTTATTCCAGGGATGCAGTTGGTTTAACATGCTAAAATCAATAAACTTAAAATCCACCATATTAGTCAAATATAGGAGAAAACCCACATGACCATCTTTTTTTTCCAAAGATTTATTTATTTATTTATCCCCTCCCCCTCCGTTGTTTTGCATTCACTGTCTGCTTTCTGTGTCCATTCGCTGTGTGTTCTTCTGTGTCTGCTTGTATTCTCTTTAGGCAGCACGGGGAACGGATCCTGGGACCTTCCGGAGTGGGAGAGAGACACTCAATCTCCTGCACCACCTCAGCTCCCTGGTCTGCTGTGTCTCTTATTGTCTCTTCTCTGTCTCTTTTTGTTGTGTCATCTAACTGTGCCTGCTCTCCAAGCGTGCCAGCACTCCTGTGCGGTCCAGCACACCGCACGGACCAGCACTCCATATGGGCCACCTTTCGGTTCAGGCCGGCTTGCCTTCACTAGGAGGCCCCGGGAATCAAACGCTGAACCCCCTATATGGTAGATGGGAGCCCAATCACTTGAGCCACATCCACTTCCCTGATCATCTTAACAGATGAAGAAATCCAATCCATTCATGATGAAAACCCTCAACAAACTAGGAATAGAGGGGAACTAACTTCCTCAACTTGGTAAAGGGCACCTAGGAGAAACCCATAGCTAGCATCATATGTCCATCAACTGGTGAATGAATAGACAAAATAAGGTATTATCAATCCAATAAAAAATTATTCAATAATAAAAGGGAATAAAATACTGGTACATGCTATAACATGGATTAACGTCAAAAAGATTATGCTAAAATGACAAAAGATTACTTATTATATGTTGTATTTATACAAAATGTCCAGAAAAAGGCATATTTATAGAAAAAGAAAGCAAATCAATGGTTGCTTAAGGCTGAATCTGGGAATGTAGATTAACTACAAACAGGCACAAGAGAAGTCTTTGGGGTGATAGAAATGTTCTAAAAGTGGATTGTGATGGGTGACCAATTCTATACATTTCCTAAAAATCACTGAATTATAACTTATATTGGGTGAATTTTATGGTATAAACCTCAATAAAACTGGTAAATGAAGGTATTGAGCACTTATGTCAGTCCAGGCCAGCTGGAGATACAGTAGTGAACCTATACCTCATGGAAATTACCTTTAGTAGAGAGGGACAGTAAATAAAATAATAAGTAAAATATATAGTCTGTTGGATCATGCCAAGAGCTATGTAGAAGGGGTGTATGTGAGGGGCAAATTTAAACAGTAGTCAGGGAAGGCCTCACTGAGTTGGGGTTTTGAGTAGAGACATGAAGGAAATAAGGGAGCGTGGCATGGAGATATCTGAGCAAAGTGCCTGAAGGCAAAGCAGTCAGCAAGTACAATGGCCCTGAGGCTGAAGGCTGCCTGGCATGAAAAGTACAAAAAGTAAACAAATGGGGCTGAACAGTGAGAACAAGGGAATGAGTAGTATGAAACGAGGAAAGAAATAATAGGGGCTAGATTATGGAGGGACTTGTAGAGTTTTGTAAGGACTTTGTCTACTCAGAGTAAGACAGCATGAAAAATGAAAGAATAAGATAGTATATTAGTCAGCTAAAGGGGTGCTGATGCAAAATACCAGAAATTGGTTGGTTTTTATAAAGGGTATTTATTTGGGGTAGAAGCTCACAGTCACAAGGCCGTAAAGAGTAAATCACTGGGAAGTGGATGTGGCTCAAGCTATTGGGCTCCCGTCTACCATATGGGAGGTCCAGGGTTTGAGGTACCACACTAATGCAAAATTATTAATAATAGGGA
The DNA here is from genome assembly GCF_030445035.2 of Dasypus novemcinctus. Taxonomy (NCBI): domain Eukaryota; kingdom Metazoa; phylum Chordata; class Mammalia; order Cingulata; family Dasypodidae; genus Dasypus; species Dasypus novemcinctus. The sequence goes on from NC_080684.1 coordinate 21,401,110, forward strand.
AAACTGGCATGGGCGGGAAGGGAAGGAGGGATGTGGAAACTCTATATTTCTGAATGATTTTTCTGTTAAATCTATAACTACTCTCTAATAAAAAAAAAAAATTTAGGAAATAACATTCCAGTTATCAATTGCTACATAATAAATCACTGTAAAAACATCAAAGCTTAAAACAATTTTTTATTATTTCTCATGGGTCAGTGAGTTAATTTGGCTCAGTCGGGAAGTTCTTGCTTGGGGTGTCTCATGTGATATGGGGCAAGATCATCTGAAAGCCCAACTGAGCTGGACATCCACGGTGACACACATGTAGCTGGCAGCTCGTCCTGCCTACGGGCTGGAAGCTCATCTGTCAACAGAATGCACACATGTGGCCTCAGAGCATGCCAGCCAGGTTCTGAAAAGGAGGAACCCAAGAGCAGCATTCTAAGGTAAAGGAAGTGGAAACCGTCAGTCCTCTTAAAAGCTAAGCCTGTAATTAGCATAGCATTATGCCACCATATTTATTAATCAGAGCATTCACAGGCTAGCCCATATCCAAGGGGTTAGAGCAATAGACTCCACCTATTGATGGCAGAATGGCATGCCTGAACAAGGGAAGAAATCTTAAGAGGCAAGGGTCCTCAATTCATCCTCTAACCCCCAAATTCATATCCTCTCACATGCAAAATATACTCACCCCACCCCAAGACTCTAAAAGATTCATTCCATTAGAGCTTCAGCTCCAAGTCCAGAACTTTGTCATCTCAATTGTTCCTGGTGTGGATTAGGCTCCTCAGGTACAGTGCCTCAGTTTCAGCTCCTTGAGTATTTGTTTCTCAATCTGAAGACCTGTGAGTTAAATAGATAAATTATTCACATCCCCATGTGTCCAGCATCCAATGGTGAGACAGGCAGAGGATAACAGCAATAGACACTCTCATTCAGAGAGCAACAGGGTGATGGGAAGTACATAGTATGCACTGGTCCATAGCGATTCTAAAACCCAGCCAGGAGCATATCACCCATTCATTCCTTTGTTAGGGTCCAGTCCTGATCCCTGATTGTAGTTCTCCATGGCTTTTGGTTCCAACCTCTGGACTCTTAGCTCTATGCTCCCTGTCATTCTTTTTTTTAAAGTTGTGGATGTCTTTTTATTTTTTTTTTAAGATTTCTTTATTTATTTCTCTCCCCCCCCCACTCCCCACCCCCCACCCCCACCCAAGTTGTCTGCTCTCTCTGTCCATTCGCTGTGTATTCGTCTGTGTCTGCTTGTATTGTCATTAGGCAGCTCCGGGGACCGACCCTGGGACCTTCTGGAGTAGGAGAGAGGTGATCCTTCTCTTGCACCACCTCAGCTCCCTGGTTTGCTAAATCTCTTATTGTCTCTTCTCTGTGTCTCTTTTTGTTGTATCATCTTGCTGTGTCAGCTCTCCTCATTAGCCAGAACTCCTGGGCAGGGCGGCACCCCTGCATGGGGCAGTGTTCCGCGTGAGCCAGCTCACTGTGCAGGCCAGCTCGCCTACACCAGGAGGTCCTGGGTATCTAATCCTGGACCCTCTATATGGTAGACAGGAGCCCAATTGCTTGAGCCACATCCACTTTCCTGTTTGACTTTTTACTTACTATTGTTTAGGATATTTTATAACTCTGTTTCTTGTAGAAAATAATTCTTGTCTGAGAGAAATACAAATGATTTCTGTCCTATGGAAAAGATAAACTCATAAGTTATGATTTTTTTGCCTTGTAGGACATTAAGCAGTTTTGTATCTACTATAGTAATCTCATTCAAGTATTTTTAGGTGCTTTTCCTTATGACATATAAACTCCTGATCTCAAATGTTTTTTATACCAGCTCTACCATTTTACTGGTTCTCTTAGTTTGTATATCTTAGATACATGTTTATTCTATATTTATATGAGTCATGATTTTACCTTTTTAAAAATAAACTTAATTTAGGTTACAGAAAAATTGCACAGAAAGTACAGAGTGTTCCCACATTAAGTCCTTGCACCCTCCCCCAATGCACACATAGTTTTCTCTATTATTAACATCTTGCATTAGTGTGGTAAATTTAGTACAATTGATGAACTAATATATTTGTATTATTAGTAACTAAAGGTCCATAATTGACATTAGGGTTTGCTCTTTGTGTATATAGGTCTATGGGTTTTGACAAATATGTAATGTCATATATGCACTATTATGGTATCATACAGAATAGTTTCAATCTAACTTCAGCCTCAAATTAAAAAATTTTTTAAACATTTATTTTATTCATTATCCCCCCGCTTTCTGCTTGCACTTGCTGTCTGCTCTCATGCGTCCATTCGCTGTGCATTCTTCTGTGTCTGCTTGTCTTCTCTTCTTGTCTTCTCTTTAGGAGGCACTGGGAACCGATCCTGGGACCTTCCAACATGGGAGAGAGGCACTCAATCACTTGAGCCACCTCAACTCCCTGGTTTGTTGTCTCTCTCATTGTCTTTCCTCTGTGTCTCTTTTTTTTTTTGAGTTGGGTCAGCTTGCCACGTGGGCCAGCTTGCCTTCATCAGGAGGCCCCAGGAATCGAACCCTGAACCTCCCATATGGTAGAAGGGAGCCCAATTGCTTGAGCCACATCCACTTCCCTCAAATAAAAACTAAATAAAAAGAAAGTGGATTTGGCGCAACAGATAGGGCATCCGCCTACCACATGGGAGGTCCAAGGTTCAAACCCAGGGCCTCCTGACCCGTGTGATGATCTGGCCCACACGCTGTGCTGATGCGTGCAAGGAGTGCCCTGCCACGCAGGGGTGTCCCCTGCATATGGGAGCCCTACGTGCAAGGAGTGTGCCCCGTAAGGAGAGCCGCCCAGCACAAAAAAAGTGCAGGCTGCCCAGGAATGGCGCCGCACACACGGAGAGCTGACACAGCAAGATGACGCAACAAAAAATGAGACACAGATTCCCGTGTCACTGACAAGAATGCAAGTGGGCACAGAAGAACAGAAGAACACACAGCAAATGGACACAGAGAGCAGACAATGGGGGAGGGCGGCGGGGAAGGAGAGAGAAATAAATAAAAATAAATAATCTTTTTTAAAAATTAAATAAAAATTAAAACAAACAAACAAAACCCAAAAACGGATAAACTCGCCTCCTCCTCTGGTATTTCCTATCATGATTTTGGGAGCCCAGGCTCCCAAAATAGAAAATTCAGTGTCTTTTCATGACCCAATTTGTAGTGATTCCTACATTGCAAATACCTCTTGAAGCTTATCCCTCCTTTCCATTGGATTACCTACAAAGTGTCCTAACTCTTAGGAGGCTCACACTTTCCATATTGGGAGTGGGGGATGGAGCAGATTGGTCATGTTTCAATCCAGCAAAGAGGGAACTAGCTCTCCAAGGTAAAGTGCACACACACTCAGATGGCTAGGTTCTAATGGGCTTTCAGTCTCCAGTTCCATTTTGTGCTGGAACACAACCTGGGATCCCACATCAATACCTGAGGCCTTGCCTTGAAATGCGTCACCAGCCTAGACTCTTCCTGTCCTCAAAATTATTTTATTTTGGGTCTCAGTGACCGTTCATGCCACTGGGCTGTTGTCAGGGATCCCTAGGCCACCACAGCTGGGTTCCCTAACATAGAAACGTAAGGGTCTGGGTTGGAAGTTCTGGCCCCTTCCCATCCTGGGATCCTTATCCATCTTGCGTCACTTCCTACTCCACACCTCCACCTGAATGGCCAACAGGCGTCTCAAATACAACATGTCCAAAGTCCAGACCTGATCTTCCCCCTCTTTACCAGCCTTCCACCTTCTCTTCCCCAAATCTTCCTCATCTTAGTCAATATCAATTCCATTTTTTCCAGTTGCTTGGGCCAAAACACTTGGAGTCTTTCTTGACTCTTCTCTTTCTCATAATCCATGTCCAGTCTCAGAAAATCCTATCCAGAACCTGGCTACTTCCTATCATCTCCGCCGCTACTCCCTTGGTCTCCTGCCCACACCACTGCAGTCACTGCCTTGCTGGTGGCTTCCATGCCTGCCTCCCTATGGTCTCTCTCTCTCTATATATATATATGTATACACACACACATATATGTAATTTTGCATTTCTAGAAAATGTTTACTTTTTTGGGATACTATATAGAAAGACTGAATTGCATAAGGAAACTCAAGAGGTCATATTTTATTTTACAAATGATGAAATTAAGATCCAGTCATTTGCAGTATAACTACAATACAGATCTCCCAAATCTCAGTCCAGTGATCTGTTTACCAAGCTGTTCTAGAGCAGTATGATCCTCACACCACAGAGGGGAAGCTCACATGCAGTACAGCTCAGGGCTTTGCCAAGGACACTCAGTCACAATAGAAACCAGAATTCTCTGTTTCTCTTGGCTCTGAGTGTTTATACTCTTTTCACTGAGAATTCAGTGAAATCCTAACTTCATATCTTGTCATTCTAGTATTTACTTTCTCTGCCCCCCAGTGTCTTTCCCTTCGGTTTTACTCTTTCCTAGTCTCTGGAGGTCGGAATGATTGTTGCTCGCTCGGTGAACATGTCCTTACCTGATAGCTGGACTTCAGGCTGTTAGGCTTCTGGAACAACGAATTTGGGGCTAATGACGAGAGGCCAGGAAAGCCCCCACCCCCAAGGCCAATGTGTAAACCAGCATCAGAGAAGCAGGCTTCCAAGCCTGTGAGGTGACCTAAGTTCCTGGGTAATTTGCTCTGAACAACTTTAGTTTAATATCAGTAATTTCAGGCAGAGTAAAGGAGGGAAAGCAGCCTGCATTTAAGATTTGTTTCTTTGTTTTAAACACAAAGAATTCTTTCCATCTCTTTTTCTCTTTTCCCGCAGCCTGTGAAGCAGGCTCCGTCCCTTGAGTTCAGCACAAATAAATGGAGCTGCTAAGGGGAACCGGGTAAGCATGCTGATTTTTGTAGTTACAGCCTGTCCCACATAACTCATTTACAAGGCCAGCGAGGACCACAATTTACCAGAACCGAGAACTATGTAATTTAAAATGAGGAAATTTTGCTCTATCAGAAACATGCAAAGACCTTTCATGGCTTATATTCCTGACTCTATGGGAACAAAATATGCCGAAGGGTAAGGAAAAAAGTACATGGACCAGAGGATTAAAATAGCAAAGTGTTATAAAAATAAGAGGACTGTAAACCCGGCCCACATCTGTCAGACCCGTGAACTCGCTTCCTCCCTTCGCTGACTCTCATTACCAAGGGATTTGGGAACTATTTGAGGTTTGGATAATTTGGGGAAAGAGCCATGTAAAGCTGTAGATCTAAAAATGGTTCCATATTAATACTTAGAGACAGCAGACAGGGCCCAGAAACGAGGCCCTTAAAACTAGTCTCCCGAGGGAAAGGGGTTGGGGTCGAGTGGAAGGCTGGACTGGAGGAGGCGCGGGCCTCCTGTGTGACCTTGTTAGATAAGTTACTTAACCTGGGAGCAGTAGCTTCCTCGTCTATAAAATGGAGGTAACAAAGTGGAGAGTTTGTGCATAATAGAGTAATTGCGAAGGCGGAACAAGGCAAAGCCCGGACGCTCCCAGTTCAGAGAGGAAAGCCCCTGGTGGTGGGGGGGGAGGTGCTGGGGCTCAAGGGGGTGGGGCAGAAAAGAAGCCGGGGGCCTTCAGAACCCATGAGACGAAAGGCCTGGAGAAGAACCATGAGCGAATTGACTGGGGTGGAGGGGCTGGGAGGGAGCCGCTGGCCTCTAGTCCCGGAAGGCGGAATTCGGAGAAGCCGCCAGGCTGGGTTTTGGGCTTGAGTTGGTGATGAGGAGAGGGTTCAGCCTGAAGCCAGGGAAGGAACCAGGCTTGGAAACAATAAAGAACTTTTTATGCCAGGACCAAAAGAACGAAAGAAATGGCCTGATTTGGTACTAGCATGGAGTAAAAGGAGTGGAATATTGCTAAATGTTTAATAACTGTCTGGGGGTTGTCACTAACTTGTAGTAGTCACCAATTTCCACGATGCCAGCACACTGCTGATTTCAGGCTACTAAGGCGGTATCACCAGCTGACAGAAGTCCTGCAACTCTAACGACTGGCTCCAGCAGGCTCCAGCACTCCAGTGAGTAGAGGGAAGCGCACAAAAGACTCCTGAGATGGTTCAGATTCAAGGAGAAGCTCGGGGACTTGAAGTGGGGAGAAACAGAGGAACTGAAAGAGGCCAAATGCTCTCAGCCACATTTGCGTAGCAGGAGCCTGTTTCAGTTACTTAACTCGCTGGCTATAATTTGTGCACTGATATTGCCTTGAAGTACTATCGTCCTAATTTTGTGGGGGGGCAGAAATCAACACTAAGTATACTTGAAAATGGCTGGCTCTGTGTCCTGGGAGCAGGAGGAGGGGCAGGTAGATAGAAAAGCAAAAGGAGGGAAGCGGACTTGGCCCAGTGGTTAGGGCGTCGTCTACCACATGGGAGGTCCGCGGTTCAAACCCCGGGCCTCCTTGACCCGTGTGCAGCTGGCCCATGCGCAGCGCTGATGCGCGCAAGGAGTGCCACCCCACATAGGGGTGTCCCCTGCAGAGGGGAGCCCCATGCGCAAGGAGTGCTCCGCAAGGAGTGCTCCGTAAGGAGAGCCGCCCAGAGCAAAAGAAAGTGCAGCCTGCCCAGGAATGGTGCCGCACACACTTCCGTGCCGCTGACGACAGCAGAAGCAGACAAAGAAACAAGACGCAGCAAATAGACACAGAGAACAGACAAACGGGGGAGGGGAGGGAATTAAATAAAAAAATAAATCTTTAAAAAAAAAAAAAGCAAAAGGAGGAAAACTGTCCTGAGATACACAGGCAATAAGTAAATCCCCCATTGCTGGGGCTAGTGGCAAGAAGCTATAGTCACAAGGGGAAAAAAAAAACACAAAAAAAACCCTCAGGGCCTTCTACTTTGGGCCATCTAAAGTTATATGAATAAATGAAATGATTAAATAAACATTTTCATAAACAAAAGATTTCCCAAGTCCAGAATATGGTCCACTTATTGGAATAATAAGAATGTGGGCTGTTTCTTTCAATTTTCTGCAAGAGAGTTTTATGGCTTGGAGGGGACATGGAAGGAAGGACAAGGGAATGGCTTTTAATTACAGGGAAGAGCAGAAGAACTGGGGTAAGCAGGCTGAAGTGACAGGGAGTGAGCCCAGGGGAAGTGATGTGGGCTATGGGTGGGAGGCTCTTTGTCTCTTTGGAGATAACCTAAGCTGTCTGTCCTGACTTGTGGGTATGGGACTGTAAGAGGCTGCAGTCCTGCCCTTGGTGAGCATGGCAACAACTCCAGTCCTGGGAGGCCATTTAGCAATGCAAACTCCATATACATACCAGTCAGTCCAGAGAAACTCTTACGGTGGTGATGCCGAAACTTAAGGGAACTTGGACTTGGCCTCGAATAGGAAATATAATATAGCCTGTGCATAAATTCAAAACCATCTAATTCTGTATCCAAGTGTGCCTAGTCTCTAGAAATCCAGTTAAGTGATAAGGGCTTTGAATGTTCAGAAAAGATGTAACACTGAATGTGTATTCAAAGTTGCATCCAGATGGAATGTGGGCAAGATGCTAATTCAAACTCACCTGAAATGTGGGTGATATGTTAATTCAAAACCTACCTGGTACTCAGGCAAAGACTTAACTAACAAAGAAAGTAGTTTTCTTTGATAAAAGCACCATTTGACTCCCCACCCTGTATAAAAGGAACTTGAAAATCTTGTTCCGGGGGCTCGGGTTTGAAACAGGAAGCTCCCGAGTCCCACCGGCCGTCAATAAATCATTTTTCCTTCTCAAAATCATTCCTTAGTCCTGGCCTTTCTATATGCAAATAACTGAACCTCTCTCAACTTCTACAACAGAAGCACAACTGTGCTCAGCTGCCCAGGGGGTCACTGTGAGAAAACGACTCAGCGCACTGTACTGTTAAGGGTACAGAAAGCAGATCAGAACCAGCCAGATAACATCGCGGTGGAAAGAAACTGCAAAATCTCAAAGATGAAAACCAGTCTTCTATGGTAATGTCCCAGAATGGAGCTAACTTTTCACATACAAAGACCTGATGGAAGGGAAGTGGGCCAAAACACTGTGTTTAGCTCGGGGAGGAAGAGGACTTTGAAAAGAATTTGCAAGAAAGTTATAAAAGTTGTAAATATTTGTGGGAGAAAAAAAAAGCAGTAAGTAAAAGTTAAAGGCTCTAAGGATTATTTTTCCCAGAAAAGAAAATATATATTATCTAGAAGATAATGTCCTGCTATTTTGTATTTACAAGGGCTAAAGAGAAGAAAACAAGACTGCCTTGAAATACACAGATTTTAAAAAAACGTTTATTGTTAATTGCGTGGTTGCACTTAGCTGCAAGGAGTCCCAGCTGTCCTTATAGGTCTTGAAATAGGACAAATTCTCTTTTTTCTTGTTAGATTAATTGTAGCCTTACCTAAAGAGGACAAATTCAATAAATTCTCTAGGACTTTCTTTCCCTAAGAACCAGAATCAGAAACAGGCTGACAAAGGGCCTAGAGGTAAGAGGTAACTTGTCCTTTTGGGCATTTGTTCTGGGCTCTCTCTCTTTTGGTTTAAGGTAAATTATTTCATGTCTCAAGACCTTAGTTCCCACCATTCCATAGTAAATACGTTTGTCAAAAACAACTCCTTGACTACTCTCCCAAAGCACTGTTGGAGTAAAAAATACTTTGCTATAAATTACCAAATGAGCACAAAATATTCCTGTATACCATTGTCCTGGTTTGTCTTTTGTGGACCCCAGAAAATTATGTTCTTTAAGCTAACCCATACCTATGCCTGTAAATGCAGTGCAGATGGGGCCTTTTGATTAGATTCAGTTAAGGCACCTTTGATTAGATCACTTGATTAGATCAGCATAGGGCTTTGCTTGGACTAGGCAGTGAGGCATGATCCAGGTTGTGTCTCTGCCCTCTTGGGTCTTATATAAGCTGAGAACTAGAAGCAGAAACACACAGTGAGAAAGACAGCTGTCTTTTAGACCCTGCCACATGAAAGAGGACTCCAGGGTTAGTAACAGCTGAGAGAGGGGCCAAAAGCTGGTATCAGCAAGAAGCTGAAAGAGGCCCCAGAAGAGATGGCCATATGCCTGATCATCCACAGCAGAACTCCAGGAGAAGGTGATCCTGAAGGGGAAGGCAGGGACTTTGGCAGAGATTGGCTACCATCTTGCCTTGCCATGTGGCAGGACTCTAGGATCTGCTGGCAGACAACCTTTGGTGAGAAAGCATCTCTGATGGTGCCTGGATTTGGACATTTTCGCAGCCTCGAAACTGTAAGATTTTACCCCTTGTGGTGTATATGACTTCGCATTTTCTCCCCCCACCCTTCTAATTCTTTCCCCTTCCAGTTACAGCAACATTGTACTCCTAAATAGTTAAAAGGCAATTGTTGGGAACTGGTTGTGAACTGGTGACTGATGAGTAAATCTTCCAACACTTCATTCTTTAGAAGTCTTGCTGTCCCTCAAATGCCTTCCCTATTTGCATGTAGACATTATAAAAGACCCCACTCGTTTTTCAGTAAGTGCAGACAATTGAGCTAGGAAAATGCTGTCTCTCCTCCCACCACAGAGAATGAGGAGTCCACCTAAGCCTCTTAAATAAATGCTCATTACTCGCCCAGCTGGACTTGTCTGAATCTTTCTTTTGTCTGATGTACTCATTCTCAGTTTGGTGGGAAGCTGCTGTTTTACACAGCTCCTCGCCATACTCGGGACACCCCTAATAAATTTCCAATTGTAAAAGTCAACCCATTTCTGGTATTTTGAACTGGTAGCTTTGGCAAATCAAGACAACCATTATTATTTGTAACAGCCATTTGTCACTGAACATAAATACAATTTTCAGTATTACTAGTTTTCTAGCAGAGAAACCAGGAGTTAGACTGAAAATAATACGTAAGGTTAGTTTTGAGTTTGGTTTCATCTGAACTCTTCTCTTTTTACCAGTGTTTTGTAGACATGCTACATGAGAGCAATCTGAACTCCAGGTTCTCCTGAGCCAGAGTAGGTATGCGACACTTCCTTCCCTAAAGCATTGTAAGTCTCCAGCCATAGCACCATCTCTTACTAGTTATCTAATACACTGGTGATTCCTAGAAGACCCTGACTGAATGAAGCATGTGCTGCGTTTGCTGATTTCTGTACAGCTGTGTACAGCAGAAGCTTTGAGTCACAGCGTCACAGAAGGTTAGGGCTGAATCCCCTCCTATTGTACATGAGGAACCTGGGACTCAAAGAGGAGAAATGTCTGTCCAAAATTATATAGCCAACTAATGGCAGAGCATTGGACTAGTTTCTAGATCTTCCCTCTCTCGTTAATAATTGTGATGGTTAAGCTAATGTGTCAACTCGGCCAGGTAATGGTCCCAGTTGTTTGGTCAAGCAAGGCTAATTGTAATGCAAGAGTATTTCTGGACTTTAATCATCAGTCAATTGATTGCATAAATCACTAGTTATATCCACAATCAACGGAGGAGTTTGCTGTCAGCAGTAAGTGACAACTTATCCAATCAGTTGAAAGCTTAAAAGGAGAAGTGATTTCAGTATTCAGAGAGAAAATTCCCATCTTTACTTCAGACAGCCAGCATCTTCGGGGATCTCACCAAGGACCTATATCAGAGGCCCTGGCTTGCAGCTCGCCCTATGGAATTTGGATTTGTGCATCCCCATGGTTGCGTGGGACAATTTTATAAAATCTTATACTATTTACGGATATCTCCTGTTGGTTCTGTTTCCCTAGAGAACACTGACTAATACAGCTTGGTAGTGGGAATGGTTCTTGAGAAACAAAATCTTAAAAATGGGATTTCTGAATTAGTTCTGGGATTTTTGCAATTGGCTTTCTACTCTGATTAGATTCAAAGGCACTAATGACTCTGTTTCCAATGATCAAGAGGCCACTGACAGTCCATGGCATGAGTTGGCATTAGAGATACACAAAATATCACCACTGTATATGACTACTTTCATGCTCATAAGAGGCAAGGATCTGGGTGAGAGTGTTTTATCACGTTAAGGGAGTTTGTGGAGTTAAAAGTTACAATGATGTTGGCTGATTATTCCTAAACACACTGGATACAGTTTAAAAAGAAAGGGATGAACTGAAGGCTTCAAATTTGCAATTTAAGTGTCACGTGAATGATGTGAAAGTTTCTAGGTGTGCTCTGAAAGAAAATCTTGTTTCTTACAGCTGTAGACTTGAGATCTCTAAATACCAGACTCAGAGTCTCGTTGTACAAGTAGCAGAGTTACAACGGAAAATAAAATCTCAGTCTTGCAGGGTGTCGGCTGTTAAAGTGAGGGCCTTGACTGGGAAGGAGTAGAATTCTGAGGATTGAGATGGAGACACATGGGTTGATGATGATAGCACTGGGGATAGTGAGACCCTAACTTCTGCTGAGACTCTGCCAGATAAAACTGTACTGGCCTGCCCTGGGACCATCCAATGTCAAGCTTGCATCACCCAACCTCCAGCCTGCCCCAAGGAGTCCCGACCTCCTCCTGTCCTGAGGCAGGTACCACCCAACCTCAGGCCTGGACTGCCCAATCTCCAGCCTGCGCTAAGGAGTCTAGACTTCTTGCCTGCCCGGAGGAAACCACCAGCCTCCACCCTGACATAAGGAGTCTGCCATCCAATCCCCACCTGAAGAGATTAATCCTGTCGCACCAGATGAAACTGAAAGGGAATGCCCTGAGGTAATTGGCTTGCAAGATACTTCTAATTCTTCTGTTTATCCACCCCAACACCCCTTTACTTTTCCAGACCTACAACTAGACTAAAGTCACAACAAGTCCCCAAAGGTGAAGTACAAAGTGTGAACCATGAGGAAGTATGCATGAATTTTCCAGTTTATATAGATAGAAGTCAGGGGAATGTGTGTGGGAATGGATTTTAAGGGTATGGGATAATGGTGGAAGGAATATAAAGTTAGATCAGGCTGAATTCATTGATATGGGCCCACTATGCCAAGATTCTGGGTTCAATGTTGTAGCTTGAGGGGTTAGAAAGGGCTCTAATAGTCTGTTCAGCTGGCTGACTGAAACATGGGCCAAAAGATGGCCTCACATGTCTGAGGCTGAGATGCCTGATTTACAGAAGAGAGAATTCAAAGACTTAGAGAGATAGGAATGCTAGAATGGATTTACCATTTAAGACTTGCCCACCTACCGCAGGGATGTCCAGAAGACACACCTTCAACCAGGACTGTGAGGAATAAATTTGTAAGACTAACTCCATCTTCTCTGAAGAGCTCTGTGGTTGCTCTTCTCTGTAGGCCAGATATCACTGTAGGAACTGCTGTCATGGAACTAGGATCCTTAGACACTATGGGGGTGATCAGATCCCAGGCTGGCAGGAGCAAAGTAGCAGCACTTAGTTGCAAAGACAAGGTGGGTGTGGCTATCACAATGAAAGGCAGACTCAAAGCAGCAGTCAAAATAGTCTGAGTTCTGTAGACCTATGGCATCGGCTAATAGATCGTGGGGTACCTAGAAGTAAAATAGATGGGCAGTCTACTAAATTCCTACTTGATCTGCATAAGCAGAAGAGTTCTAGGTTGAATGAACAAAACCCTAACTTGAATTGCAGAACAGAGAATCATGGCCCCTTAATCAATTCCCAGACTTGAGACAGTTTACACACCCAGAGCCCCTTAAATGAGGAGAAGGCCAGTTCCCCTTGGGGAGGGATCATGTTAAACTGCCAAAAATTTATAATGTTAATCTGTCTCCCACCTTTCCCCAAGGAGACCTATGGCCTTTTACCAGAGTAACTGTGCACTGGGGAAAAGGAAATGATCAGTAATTTCAGAGATTATTAGACACTTGCTTAGAAGTGACATTAATTCTAGGAGACCCAATACATCACTGGGTCCCCCAGTCAGAGTAGGGGTTTATGGAGGTCAGGAGATTAATGGAGTTTTAGCCCAGGTCCATCTCACAGTTGGTCCAGTGGGTTCCTGGACCCATTCTGTGGTTATTTCCCCAGTTCCAAAATGCATAATTGGAGTAGACATACTCAATAACTGGCAGAACGCCTACATTGTATCCCTGACTTGTGGAGTGTGGGCTATTATGGTTGGGAGGGCCAAGTGGAGACCATTAGAACTGCCTCTATTTGCAAAATAGTAAACCAAAAGCACTACTGGATTCCTGGAGGGATTGCAGAAATTAGTGCCACCATCAAGGACTTGAAGGATGCAGGGGTGGTGATTCCCACCATATCCCCTATTTGACCTGTTCAGAAAACAGATGGATGTTGGAGGATGACAATGATTATCATAAACTTAACCAGGTGGTGACTCCAATTGCAGCTGCTGTTCCAGAGGTAGTTTCATTGCTTGAGCAATATCTGATATTCAGCTCTTAATCTGGCAAATCCTTTTTTCTCAATTGCCGTTAGTAAGGACCAGCAGAAGCAGTTTGTTTTCACTTGGCAAGACCAGCAGTATACCTTCACCGTCCTGCCTCGGGGGTGTATTGACTCTCCAGCTTTATGTCATATTGGCTGCAGAGACATTGATCATCTCTCTCTCCCAAAAGACATCACACTAGTCCATTATATTGATGATATCATGCTGATTAGACCTAGTGAGCAAGAAGTAGCAATGACTTTAGACTTATTGGTAAGCATTTGCATGAGAGAGACTGGGAGATAAATCCAACAAAAATACAGGGTGATACCTTGATGAAATTTATAGGTGTCCAGTGGTGTGGGGCATGTCGAGATATCCCTTCTATCACTGCGATCTATACAAACCTCAATGCAAGGGTTTGTATAAAACAAAGAAAAAAAAATAAAAACAAAAAAAGAGATATCCCTTCTAAAGTGATAGATAAGCAGTTGCATCTGGCCCCTCCTATGACCAGGAAAAAAAAAAAGAGCTACAGGGAGCTGATGTGACTCTGTGATTGAGCGCCAGCTTCCCACATATGAGGTCCTGGGTTTAATCCCTGGCCCCGGCACTTCGGGGGGGAAAAAAAAAAGAGCTACAACACTTAGGAATTTGGAGGCAACATATTCCTCATTTGGGTGTGCTATTCTGGCCTGTTTACCTAGTAGCAGGAAAGCTGCTAGTTTTGACTGGGGAGTGGAATAAGAGGAGGCTGCTGTGCAAGCTGCACTGTCAGTTGGGTCATATGATCCAGCAGATCCAATGGTGCTGGAAGTGTCAGTGGCAAATAGAGATGCTGACTGGAACCTTTGGCAGGCCCTAGAGGAGAATCACAACACAGACCCATAGAATTTTGGAGCAAAGCCCTGCCATCCTCTGCAGATTACTTTATTTTTGAGAAACAGCTTTTGGCCTGCTACTGGGCCTTAGTAGAGACTGAACACTTAACTATGGGCCATCAAGTTACCATGAGACCTGAGTTGCTTATCATGAGCTGAGTATTGTCTGACGAACCAAAACATAAAGTTGGGCATGCACAGCAGCACTCCATAATAAAGTGGATGTGGTGTATATGAGCTAGGGCTTGAGCAGGTCCTGAGGCATGAGGAAGTTACATGAGGAAGTGGCCCAAATGCCCACGGTCACCACCCCTGCCATGTTACCTTCCCTTCCCCAACCCACAGCTGTGGCCTCTTGGGGAGTCCCTTACAATCAGTTGACTGAGGAAGAGAAAACTGGGGCCTGGTTTACACATGGTTCTGCACAATATGCAGGTACCACCCAAAAGTGGACAGCTGCAGCACTGCAGCCTCTTTCTGGGCGTCCCTGAAGGACAGTGGTGAGGGCAAATCCTCCCAGTGGGCACAACTTTGAGCAGAGCAACTGGTTGTTCATTTTGCTTGGAAGAAGAAATGGCTGGAGGTGCATTTGTACACTGATTCATGAGCTGTTGCCAATGGTTTGGCTGGATGGTCAGGGACTTAGAAGGAACATGATTGGAAAATTGGTGACAGAGAGGTTGGGGGAAGAGGCATGTGGATAGACCTGTATGAGTGGGCAAAAAAACATGCAAATATTTGTGTCCCACGTGAAAACTCACCAGAGGGTGACTTCAGCAGAGGAAGATTTTACTCAAGTGGATAAGATGACCCCACTCTGTGATAATACTCAGTCTCTTTCCCCAGTCACTCCTATCATTGCCCAGTAGGCTCATGCAACAAAGTGACCATGGAGGAAGGGATGGCAGTTATGCCACATGGACTTTCCCTCACCAAGGCTGACTTGACTACAGCCACTGCTGAGTGCCCAGTCTGCCAGCAGCAGAGACCCACATTCAGCCCCTGATATGTCACCATTCCCCAAGGTGATCAGTCTGCCACCTGGTGGCAGGTTGATTACATTGTACCACTTCAATGTGGAAGGGGCAATTTGTTCTAACTGAAATTGACACTCTCTGGATATGGGTTTGCCTCCCCTGCATGCCGTGCTTCTTCCAGAACTACCATCTGTGGACTTACTGAATGTCTTATTCCACACAGCATTGCTTCTGATCAAGGAACCCACCTCACAGCAAATGATGTGCAGGAATGGACACATGCTCATGGAATTCACTGGTCTTACCATGTTCCCCATCACCCTAAAGCAGCTGGATTGATAGAACGGTGGAATGGACTTTTGAAGACTCAGTTACGGCACCAACCAAGTGGCAATACCTAGCAGGGCTGGGGCGATGTTCTCCAGGAGGCTGTGTGTGCTCTAAATCAGTGTCCACTCCATGGTGCTGTTTCTCCCATATCCAGTATTCATGGGTCCAGGAATCAAGGGGTGGAAATGGGAGTGGCTTCACTCACCTTGCCCCTAGTGATCCACTAGGAAAATTTTTGCTTTCTGCCCCCATAACCTTAAGCTCTGCTGGTCTACAGGTCATAGTTCCAAAAGGAGGAAAGCTTCCACCAGGGAATACAACAACTATTCCATTGAACTGTAAATTAAGACTGCCACCTGGCCAGTTTGGGCTCCTCCTACCTCTAAATCAACAGGTAAAGAAGGAAATTGCTGTACTGGCTGGGATGACTGATCCTGACTATCAAGGGGAAATAGGACTGCACCTACACGATGGAGATAAAGAAGAGTTTGCCTGGAATACAGGAGCTCCTCTAGGGCGTCTCTTAGTACTACCATGCCCTGTGATTAAAGTCAATGGAAAATTGCAACAGCCCAATCTAAGCAGGACTAACAATGGCCCAGAATCTTCAGGAATGAAAGTTTGGGTCACCCCACCAGGCAAAGAACCACAACGAGCTGAGGTGCTTGCTGAAGGTAAAGAGAACATGGAATGGATAGTGGAAGAAGGTAGTGGTAAATATGAACCTCAACCATGTGACCAGTTATAGAAATGAGGGCTATAATGATCAAAATATTTTGCCCTTGTTTTGCTAATGTTTGTGCATGTACATGTATTAGTCAGCTAAAGGGGTGCTGATGCCAAATACCAGAAATGGGTATGTTACTATAAAGGGTATTTATTTGGGGTAGGAGCTTACAGTTACCAGGCCATAAAGCTTAAGTTCCTTCCCTCACCAAAGTCTTTTGCCATGTGTTGGAGCAAGATGCTGCCAATGTCTGCCAGGGTTCAGGCTTCCTGGGTTCCTCTCTTCCCGGGGTTCATTTCTCTCTGGGCTCAGATCCTCTGTTTTCTCCACAAGGTCAGCTGTAGACTATAGGTGAACAGCTCTGTCTCTCTTCCTGGGGTTTCTGCCATGTCTAAGGAGCCGTCTCTATTCCTCTGTGTTCTTCTGTGTGTTCACTTCCCAGGCTCCACCTCAAGACTCCAGCATCAAACTCTAACATCAAAATCTCCAACTCTGTCCTTTGCCATGTCTTTTATCCGTGAGTCCCCACCCACCAAGGGCCTGGGATTCAACACCTTACTGCCGTGGCCCAATCATAAACTATGATTAATCATAATTTAATCATGCCCGGGTACAGACCTGTTTTTAAACATAATCCAATATCTAATTTGGAATTCATAACTATATCAAACTGCTACAGTACATAAAACAAGTATCTTTGTTTTCTTCCCTAATCTTTTCCCTTATCATATGACGAAAGTTGTATTAGTTTCATGTTGTAGTATTTAAGGATGTCAATTAAGAGTGACTATTTGGGAAGCAGACTTGGCCCAATGGATGGGGCGTCGAACTACCACATGGGAGGTCCGCAGTTCAAACCCCGGGCCTCCTTGACCCGTGTGGAGCTGGCCCACGTGCAGTGCTGATGTGCACAAGGAGTGCCGTGCCAGGCATGGGTGTCCCCCATGTAGGGGAGCCCCATGCGCAAGGAGTGCGCCCCATAAGGAGAGCCGCCGAGCGCGAAAGAAAGTGCAGCCTGCCCAGGAATGGCGCCGCACACACGGAGAACTGACACAACAAGATGACGCAACAAAAAGAAATGCAGATTCCCGGTGCTGCTGATAAGGATAGAAGCGGTAACAGAAGAACACACAGGGAATAGACAAGAGAGCAGACAACTGGCGGGGGCGGGGAGAGGAGAGAAATAAAAAAAATAAGAGTGAATATTACTCAAGGACTTGTACCCTATTCTGGAAGGGCTTGGTGTGTTTTCAATTGTATACAGGACTTTTGAGTATTGTTAAGCAGGAAAAAATTTATATATATATATATCTGTTACTGTTTTTATTTAGAGACAAGTATGGCTTAAGGCGATCTGTATGACTGCCAAGTTGACAATGGGGTGGACTGTGATATTTAGGCTCATGTGTCAACTCGGCCAGGTAATGGTTCCCAGTTTTTGGTCAAGCAAGCAACAGGCTCATTGTGATACAAGAACATTCCATGGACTTTAATCATCAGAGAGTTAATTTCATAGATGGCTGATTACATCTATAATCAACTGAGGAGATTGCCATCAGCAGTGAGTGATGTCTTCTCCAATCAGCCTTAAAAAGAGAAGTAATTTCAGCATTCAGAGAGAGAATTCCCATTTCTATTTTGAACAGCAGCGTCTCCTGGGAACTCATCAAGGACCTTCATCAGGGGCCCTGGCTTGCAGCCTGCCCTATGGAACTTGGACTTGTGCATCCCCATGGTTGCGTGAGACAATTTTATAAAGTCTCATACTATTTATGGATATCTTCTGTTGGTTCTGTTTCCCTAGAGAACCCTGACTAATACAATAATTCAACATGATTTTGGGGAATTTGCAAAATTTCAGCTTAGAAGTATGATCAGTCTCTGCTTCTCCTCAGTAATTTTTTTTTTTTGAGGTACTAGGGGATGGGGATTTAACCCAGGACCTTGCATGTAGGAAGCCGGTGCTCAATCACTGAGACACATTGGCTTCCCTGAGTTGATTTTTTTAGTTTGTTTTGTTTGCTGTTTTTTGTTTTTTCAGGAGGTACCGGAAACTGAACCCAGGACCTCCCATGTGGGAGGCAGGTGCTCAACTGCTTGAGCCACATCTGTTCCCTCACTCATTTTTTTTTTCTGATAGCATTTATTTTATTTTTTTAAGATTTATTCTTTATTTCTTTCTCTCCCTTCCCCCACCCCCTATTGTCTGCTCTGTGTCCATTTGCTGTGTGTTTTTCTGTGTCCACTTGTTTTCTTGTCAGCGGCACCAGGAATCTGTGTCTCTTTTTGTTGCATCATCTTGCTGCGTCAGCTCTCTGTGTGTGCAGCACCACTCCTGGGTGGGCTGCGCTTTTTGCACAGGACGGTTCTCCTAGCAGGGTACACTCCTTGCGCGTGGGGCTCCCCTACACAGGGGATACCCCTGCATGGCACTGCACTCCTTGCACGTGGGCCAGCTCACCACACGGGCCAGGAGGCCCTGGGTTCGAACCCTGGACCTCCTAAATGGTAGGCAGTTGCTCTATCAGTTGAGCCTCATCCACTTCCCATTAATTTTTAGACCCATAAATCCTGTTTACATTAAGGTTAAATTTTTAACTGTCCACCCAGATAGAAAAGAGATTGAAAAAAATAATTCCAGCAGGGGGCAGCAAACTTAAATATGGATTCCAATGCTTAAAATGGTTTTAAATTGAGGGGATACATCCTCATCTATAACTGTGTCCACCACCTCCATCTCCAACATAACAGATACCAATTTTATTAAGGGCTTTACTATGTGCTAGGCATTGTGCATGTGCTGTGCATTATTTATTTCATTTAGTACTCATAAACAGTATCCACCTATGAATTATTAAAAACATTTTAATAATACTTCTAAGCTGAAATTTTGTGGTGTTGTTGTGGTGGTTTTCATTTTTTCTCAAATTTTTTAAAAATTGCTACACTGTTCTGTTTTGTGGTCAGTGGTGACCTACACATGGCTGAATCCGGTGGTCAATTTTCAGTCCTCATCATACCTAACCTAGCAGCAGCATTTGACACTGTGGATCTCTCCTACTTCTCCTACTTTCCAGCACCTCACACTCTTGGCTTTCCTCCCAATTAACCTGCTGTTCCTTCTCAGTAGCCATCTCTGGCTCTGCCTCTTCTGCTGGGGCTCAGTCCTTGGTTCTTTTCTATAGCTATTACTTGCTTGGTGATTTCACCCACTGTCTTGACTTTAGGATATTTAAATATGTTGTCTCTAGCTCAGATCTCTCACCCTTGAAATGCAAACTTGTTTATCCAACCATACTCCAGACATCTCCACCTCCACATGAAGTCAACATTTCAACTTCGTATGGCCAAAACCAAATCCCTGATATCCCCTTTTTAAGCTTGTCCCATTCACAGCCTTTTGCATCTATTGATGGCAAATCCATCACCATGCACTTAGGCTAAAAACCATGGAGTAATCCTTGACTTCTCTTTCCCTCACAACCCACATGTAATGTAAACCTTTAGGAAATCATTTTGACTCTATCCTCAGAATGTAGCCAACTCCAATCACTTTTCACCATCTCCTCTGCCACCACTCTGTTCTGAATCTTCGTATCTCTCCCAAATGGATTACCTCAATCAATATCATCTTAAGGTATTTCCCTGCTTCCATTTTTGCCCTTCTATAAATTTATTCTCAACACAGCTACCAGAATAATCTTTTTAAGAAGTTAATCAGATTATGTCACTTCTCTGTTCTGAACTCTACAATGGCTCCCCAGGTCATGGTGAAAACCACAAGACTTAAGTGGCTTGCAAGGAGCTAGAGGATCTGTCTCCCTGTTTCCTCTCCAACCTCATCTCTCCTCTTGCTTTTTCTTCCAAGAACACTTAAGACTGGCTCATGCTTAGGGGCCTTTGCTTTGGTTGATCGTATAGAACCACTCTTCTTCTCTCAGGGAAACACTTGGCTAAACCCTCATGACCTTTAAGTCTTTTATTCAAACCCCATCTTACCATCGAGGCTAGCCCTGACCATCTTATTTATATTACAACCTCTTCCACTTGGCAGACCCTCCCCCAGGACAATCGGGCCCCTTTATTGTGTTACATATTTTTCAATAACACTCTTCATCCTTTAACAAATTATACAATTTGCCCATTTATTATGTTCAGGGCTTGTCTTTTTTCCCTCTCCCCATCTATATATAAGCTCCATGATGCACAGATCTGTCAGTTTTGTTCATGTTATCACCAAGCACCTAGAAACTGCTAAATATGTATTTGTGGAATGAGCAAAAATATTGAAGCATTACTAATTAAGACTAAAAATTTTAGAAACAGACTAATGTCAGTTATTCCAAATTTCAGAATATCCTAGCATTAATAGATGCTCGAAAAGCATTTGATGGGAAACGGACTTGGCCCAGTAGTTAGGGCATCCATCTACCACATGGGAGGTCCGCGGTTCAAACCCCGGGCCTCCTTGACCCGTGTGGAGCTGGCCCATGTGCAGTGCTGATGTGCACAAGGAGTGCTGTGCCACGCGGGGGTGTCCCCCGCGTAGGGGAGCCCTACGCACAAGGAGTGCGCCCTGTAAGGAGAGTTGCCCAGCGCGAAAGAAAGTGCAGCCTGCCCAGGAATGGTGCCGCACACAGGAAAGCTGACACAACAAGATGACGCAACAAAAAGAAACACAGATTCCTGTGCCGCTGACAACAACAGAAGCAGACAAAGAAACAAGACGCAGCAAATAGGCACAGAGAACAGACAACCGGGGTGGTGGGGGGGAGGGGAGGAAAATAAATAAATAAATCTTTTTTAAAAAAAAACATTTGATGAATGAAATATGCACTATAATTTCAAATGGAATCTTGGCACATATATCCACAGCACCCATTTTGTGTGTATGAATTGAAGTGTGTATTAGTCCGGGTTCTCTAGGGAAACAACAAGAAATATCTGTCAGTAGTATGTGATTCTATAAGAGTCTCACACATGACTGTGGGGATGAACAAGTCCAGGATTCGCAGGCAGGCTGCAAACCAGGGACTTCAATGAAAGTCCAGTGAAGGTCCTTGATCAATTCTGGGAGACACTGGCTGTCCCAGGACAAGCTGGGAAATTCTCACTCAATTCTGGAATCACTTCCCCTTTTAAGGCATTCAACTGATTGGATAAAGCGTCAGGCAATTGCTGATGGCAATCTCCCTGATTGATGTAATTGTAATCAATTATCTATGACTTACCACTGCAGTAAAGTCAATGGTGACTAAAGTCCATAAATGCCCTTGTATTGCATTTAGTCCAGTGCTTGCTGGACCAAACAGCTGGGCACAATTACCTGGCTGAGGTGACACAACAGCCTAACCATCACAGAGTGTATCTTGAGTTCTGCCTGTTCTGTATCCAAAACCCATTTTTGCTTTAATTTTGCCTTTTCCTGTTTTAGGGAAAAAGCCCTACACCTTCTACTCTGTATAACAGTTTTGTTGTCTGAATATTTCCTTAAACTCCATTGCTCAGACTAAGAGCTAAGATAACATGATGAAGCTGTAGAGAAAGAACAACCGAAATAAAGGACGCTTCTGAAAAATAAACCGTTGGAGGGACGGTCAGAATGGTTTATTTATTAATAGTATGAGGTTGTAAAAGGAAGTGCTTAGTCCTTGGGTTCCAGCTTCAGCCCCTTCGCTCTCTACTGTGACCTTCAACTAGTTTAATTCCTGGGAGTCCTGGATAATGGGAAAAACTCACAGGGTTTGTCTTATGCATGAAAAGTGATAATGCAGTGTGAAAGCCAAAAGTAGGAAGCCAGTGCACAACAGGCCATCAATAAATGGAAACTTTTCTTATAATGAACTGGACAAAAAAAAAAAAAACCACCACCACAAAAAAAAAAAACTGCTTTTGCACCTACTGTGCTTTTGCACTTATTGTTCTTTCAATCTCGTTTAAAGAGAAGGTAGAAGGGGAGCCGATATGGCTCAGTGGTTGAGCACCAGCTTCCCAAGCACGAGGTCCGGGGTTCAATCCCCTGCCACGCTCCCTCAAAACAAAAAACAAGACAGTATAAAGTTAAGAAGGTAGAAAAATGAATAAAGAAAGGCAACCAAAAAGTTGGGAACAAGAGGGCCTGGCGCCCCCTCATGGGTAATTAAGACCAGGAATGGGCTTTCTTTCTAGGAAATCCCTCGGGCGCGGAGGGGCCCGGCGCCCTAACCGGCGGCCGCCCCGCGCGCCCACACTCTGGGAGGAGGACCGGGCAGAGCAGGGCCGGCGGCTGGCAGGACGCGCCCGGCAGGGAGTCGTGCGGAGGCGACGGGTTGCACGCCACGCGGGCCCCCCCGCACCCCACCCGGGGCCCGCAGCCCGCGGGGCGGTGGCGAGCGGCGGGAGGCCGCGGCGCGCTCTGGTTACCTGGCTCTCCACCTCCCCGCGCAGCGCACGCTCCCCGCACAGTGGGGGGAGCGTAGCCGCGCCACTTCCTCCTCCTTCCAATCGCCGTCCCCAACCTCTGCCCCAGC
This sequence comes from Dasypus novemcinctus, assembly GCF_030445035.2. Taxonomy (NCBI): domain Eukaryota; kingdom Metazoa; phylum Chordata; class Mammalia; order Cingulata; family Dasypodidae; genus Dasypus; species Dasypus novemcinctus. The sequence goes on from NC_080684.1 coordinate 21,423,885, forward strand.
CCACTGGGCCCGTCCTCTTGCGCCCGGGCTCGCCTCTCCCCTTCCTAGTTTCTCTGGCTCTTTGGGCAGAGTTTGGTTTGAACTTTTGAACCCACCAATCAGCACGGCGCGCCCCACCCCTCTACGCCGGCGGTGCGGGGCCGGGCGGCCCGCCCTCCCGACACGTGGCCCGGGACGGGGTATATAGGGCCCCTCCGGGCGCGCCGCGCTCTCACTGCTTCTCCCCCGGACTCCTAGGTAGTCTGTCAGTGGGAGGTTTTTGTCGCCGTCCCTTCGCCTCCTCCAGCCCCCACAAGTCCCCATCATGGTGAGTGGGGCCCCCGGGAGGGCTGCGGGGGGAGAGGGGAAGCGTGTGCGGTCGGAGGGGCGGCGGGGCCCGCAGAGCCGAGGGCTGCGCTAGGGGCCGCGCCCGGGACGGCTCCGAGTGCCTCCAGGCAGCCGGGCGTCTGGCGGCCGGAGTGGGAAGGAAGGCACGGCCCGGCGCTGCCCTGGGTGGAGGTGGGTGGCCCTCCTGGTCCTAGGGAGAGGCAGCCATCCCCACAGGCTCCGCCACCGCCCCGGGAAGGCCGGGGAGTCTTCACGGTGGCCCCGAGGTTTGAGGAAACGGAAAATCCCCGGCGCCAATTTCCCCTAAATGGCCCCACCTGCCCCAGCGCTGGGCCTGCGAAGGTGAAGAGGCCGGGGCCCCAGCACCGCGTGCGCCCGCGCGGGAGGCGCCGCGCTCCCTGGCGCCCTTCGCCAGCGCCGTGTGACTGGCTGCTGAGTCACCTGTGCCCGGCCCTGGGCCGACGCTCAGTTGCAGCGTTCCACCTGAGCAAAGGAGCGCGCCCGGCCTTCCACGGCGAGAGGAGCCGTCACGGGGGCTAGTCCTCCCCTTCTCGTCTTGGCTCGGTGGGATGTGTAGAGCTGAAACTTTCTACTTCAGCGAGGTTATTAAGATAAGCCCACAGGAACAGTGTTTTTCTTTCTTTTTTTTAGTAAATCCACAGAGAGAACTACCACTGATGTATTCTTATTTCAGTTTTCCAGGAAAAGTGAAGTTAGGTACAATTCTTTTCTACATAATTTCCCGCAATATTGGAAACTCCTGTCTAATTTTATTAGAGGCCCACCTAGAATAAGCCATGTTTTGAAACAAGGATTACTGTATCAAGAGGTTCAAAAAGTATCTTCAGAGGGGGCCTACAGTATCTTTAGAAGTGGAGGGGGAGGGTACAGGTGCCTATGCTCTCCTGAGAGTACCACTGAAGTATTATCAAAAGTAACAACTTTTTTCCCTTTAAAAAAATAGTAACAACTTGCCTGAGTGCCTTTCAGCAAGACCAAAACCTAGGAAAAGACTGAATCAGAAAGTGGAGTTTGTACTGCAGGTCAGGAAAGCAACAGCAGCAGACCTAGTTAGGCAAACACTGGTTGAATCAATGAGTTTTATGAGATAACGTGGTGCCTTTTCAGTTAAAGTTAGACCAAGTGAATCTGTCACCTGTCTCACTTCTCCCAAGGAGACAGTGTAGGGCAAGCAGTGGCCACTGACTTTTCCTGCTACCTGTTAAGAAAGCGGTTTATACTGGTGAACAATGACAGAAAAGTTTCTGGACTCGACAGGCTGCAGTAGGACAGCTTTTCTGGAATGAGGGCATCTCGTGTACTTTACCTCCTTGGGGCTGGGTACCATCCATGATTCTCTCCATGGGGCTGTGGAATTCCCAAAGTCCATTCAAAGGGAAATATGACGCAATGGTAAACAGTCATGGACTCATTAGAACAAATAGCTCTTTCTCCCGCCATACAGAGCTGGGCGAGTAGATACAGGTAGATGCATCAGCAAGCTAGTCAGGAGACCAGGATTATTTTATGGGGCGTGTAGGTGGGAAGGAGATGATCATAAGCTAGTGATCCAGGGTTTTATTATCTCTAGTATGAAACTAGGCCCTTTGAGAACTTAGCAAGTATTGAATTTTCTTTAACTAGTTTCCTATTAGCAACTTAAGAAAACTTAAAACCCTACTACTTGGTGGGGGGGAGGGGTAGTGGGAGATTTATGGTGTGACTATTTTGAAAGTCGTCTGCCAGTCTCCAAAGTAACTAATCTGATTAATGATGAAATACGATAAACATCCCTTTGTTTTTCTCTTAAGCCTGTGGATACAGATTCTGTGTTCATTACCTTACTTTTCTTAAAGCATCAGTGAAGTCTTGGTGACACTTCTAGCCTTTATTAACATGTTCTTCCCTCCTCTCTATGATTTGTTATGGTGAAGGAAAAATGTCCTTGTAAAGATTAAATTCCTCCACAGGATTAAAAGGCTGCATCTGACCACAGTTTTTAAAATACAGCTAACTACTGCTTATCTAGCACTTTGTCCATGAGTCACATGGTTCGAGTCTGCTGGTTTAAGCTGGTTTTAAAGGGGAGAGGGAGAAGGTGTTCTCTCTCAAAGAATAAGATTAAAGAGGGACCAGGATGAGCTCATTTCACAATTACCTAGGTAATGAATCAGACCTGAAAGGGGGAATTTTGCATGTGTTTTAAGGAATCAGCAGAAATATTTCCCAAGAGCTAGTGGGAATGTATGGCCATGGAGAGTTTCCTGTCATTACAAAATGGTAGCAACTACCATTGCTTTCCTACTACAAAACAAGGGTCTGGCCCAGCCTAGGAGTTCATTAACATATCTTTAGTTTTCAAAGCCTATTCTCTGATCTTCAACAAAGACTGATGCTTGTAAAATAGATCCTAGGCTGGAGTGGCCTCCAGAAAGGTGGTGAACTATCCTGAAGGCTAATTAGTCATTTAGGGGTGAATCATTTCCCAGTGTCCTATCTGATGTATCATATCCTGACATTTTCCTGTTTTCCTTCTCACAGCGTGAGTGCATCTCCATCCATGTCGGCCAGGCTGGTGTCCAGATTGGCAATGCCTGCTGGGAGCTCTACTGCCTGGAACACGGCATCCAGCCCGATGGCCAGATGCCAAGTGACAAGACCATTGGGGGAGGAGATGACTCCTTCAACACCTTCTTCAGTGAGACAGGCGCTGGCAAGCATGTGCCCAGGGCAGTGTTTGTAGACCTGGAACCCACGGTCATTGGTGAGTTGAACTTAGTAGCCCACGTGAGCTCCTAGGGGTCTGGGACAGGAGGTCTGTCCTGGGGCTCCACCGATGTCCTCCAGGGTGAAGTCGGCGTGTGCGGGTTGTTGGTGATGGGTGGTGCTTTGTTTTCCTTTCCAGATGAAGTTCGCACTGGCACCTACCGCCAGCTCTTCCACCCTGAGCAGCTCATCACAGGCAAGGAAGATGCTGCCAATAACTATGCCCGCGGGCATTACACCATCGGCAAGGAGATCATCGACCTGGTTCTGGACAGAATTCGCAAACTGGTAAATACTATCTTCGAGATATTTAGAATGAGGTGGGAGGGCTCCATCACACGTTTGGTGGATGCCAAGCCTCAGCATTCATTCTCTGCACGCTAAAGTGAGATTTAGGCTACTTCCTAAATGAACTGGACCTCTAAACCAGATGGTCCTGGATTATGGGACAAATATTTGGGGCAGGAGTAAGTACTTTTTTTGCCTATATCTGTGTCTTCCAAGGTGGATTTGGGCAGTTGTGCTTATCAGGAAGGGCAGTTTCCCTGTAGTCAGGGCGAGGCCTGAAGAGCCTTAACAGCTGTTTTCCTGACATGTGAGGCCACTGAAGAGCCATATTCCTCTTAACCAGTCACCTTCCTTGCCTCAAGCTGAGACACCTTTTCAGGTCATCTTAGTCACGCTGAGTGAGTAGGTGGCTGATTCTCATATCTAACTCGGTGATGAAACTCATAAAAAAACAATTAGGCCCTAGCCTTATTGTTAATACGGAAACGTCAGAACAAAAGAAGCCAGTATAACACTGACGAAATAGCTGACACTGGAAACTCGGGGAGCTTCCTTAGGACAGAAGCACGGATCAGTCATCGAGACTCTGGGGATATTGATCTAGACTCACAAAAAGCGTGGTGCCCTTGCTTTTCTGTTAGCACTCAGGAGAGTGGGGCTGGCCCTGTGGCTAAAAAATCTCTGGCAGCATTATTAAAAGCCCAGCAGTCGGATGACCCTTCGCTCCTTAGGCATGTGGGCAGCTTGTAAGTAATTAACCAAGAGTCAGGCATGAAGGCCTGGGTAGAGTAACTGTTGGTCATGAAAATCACATTATGTTAAGCCCAGCCATGACTGGTCTCTTGTAAAAAGAGTGGCCTTGCCTCATTTGTGAGTTCATACCTTTCTCAGATGTTTATCCTAAGTAGTCTTCTGGCAAAATTGGGTTAATGGTTCCTATGTGCACAAATCAAGCTGCACCTACAAGCACTGCCTTGGTAATCCGGACCTGCCTTTAGGAACAAATAAGCCTTCCAAAAGCCCTTTGGGATTCTGGAGTGAAGCTCATTAACTATCAAAACAATTGTTTGTCCTTGATGTTATTGTGCCAGGTGAGGCTTCCTGTGTGTAATTGCCTCTTACCTTGACCTCATGTGGTTATTTCAGAGTATGGACCCAAAGATGAATGAACTGAGGAGCTGGTAGGGAAGGTCCACAAGTCTCTGAGCACCTTTTGAGAAGTGAGCGTTGGCAATAGACCCCTTTGCTTGAAGGCCGAGATCCTTTCATAGAGTAGCAGCCTGTTGGCCAGGATGGCCCAGTGAAGTGATGGAAAACCCCACTGAGGAGTTCTCCTAGAACTGTGATAATAAATGCCTTTCCCAGAACGAATAGGTTACCCGATAACTAGTGCCGTTTACTGAGTGCTGCTGTGCCAAGCACTATTACGGGTCTCATTGAATTCTCTGCCTGAAGTAGATTGCTATTATCCCTGTTGAATAAATGAGAAGAAAAGATGGAGAAACAAATTTGGTCAAGGTCACCCAGCAAGGAACTGGCACCGCCCAGTCGAGACCCAGCCTGACTCCAGGGCCAGGGCATTGGAATCTGGCTGCTCTTGTGTGTACCAGCCCAGAAAGCCGCTGCCAGGTCTTTGTAAGACATCCATGGTACCGGGCGGGTGGCCCCGGGCCTGCCCTTCATAGCACTCCAGCTGAAAAGAACTGCCCTTTTTCTGTGGCCCCAGCAGCGCCTCAAAACCTGGGCTGAATTCCATTCCAGACTTGTGATTCCTCTGCCAGAGGAAATGAAAATAGTTCTTTTTTTTTTTTTTTTTTTTTTTTTTTTTAGTAGTAGTTCATTTTTAAACAGCCTTTTTAGCAAATCCCTTCCCCCCCAGGGGTTGACTGAAAAACTATTCTGAATCACTTAACACTTAGCTCTTTACTGTTTTGTTTTGTGTTTTTAGTAGACATTGTTAGGGAGATTTTTAAAATCTTGGTCAAAGTCATCACGGGTTCAGAGAAGTCATTGCAGCTTTCATCAGTTGTCGCCATGCTAAATTAAAACTTTTTCTTTTGCAGGCCGACCAGTGCACAGGGCTTCAGGGCTTCTTGGTTTTCCACAGCTTTGGTGGGGGAACCGGTTCTGGGTTCACCTCCCTGCTGATGGAACGCCTTTCTGTTGATTACGGCAAGAAGTCCAAGCTGGAGTTCTCCATTTACCCAGCCCCCCAGGTCTCCACGGCTGTGGTCGAGCCCTACAACTCCATCCTCACCACCCACACCACCCTGGAGCACTCAGATTGTGCCTTCATGGTAGACAATGAGGCCATCTATGACATCTGTCGCAGAAATCTTGATATTGAGCGCCCAACCTACACCAACCTTAACCGCCTTATTAGCCAGATTGTGTCCTCCATCACAGCCTCCCTCAGGTTCGATGGTGCCCTGAATGTAGATCTGACAGAATTCCAGACCAACCTGGTGCCCTATCCCCGCATCCACTTTCCTCTGGCCACATACGCCCCTGTCATCTCTGCTGAGAAAGCCTACCATGAGCAGCTTTCTGTAGCAGAGATCACCAATGCTTGCTTTGAGCCGGCCAACCAGATGGTGAAATGCGACCCTCGCCACGGTAAATACATGGCCTGCTGCCTGTTGTACCGGGGCGACGTGGTTCCCAAAGACGTCAATGCTGCCATTGCCACCATCAAGACCAAGCGCACCATCCAGTTTGTGGACTGGTGTCCCACTGGCTTCAAGGTCGGCATTAATTACCAGCCTCCCACTGTGGTTCCTGGTGGCGACCTGGCCAAGGTCCAGCGAGCTGTGTGCATGCTGAGCAACACCACAGCCGTGGCCGAGGCCTGGGCTCGCCTGGACCACAAGTTTGACCTGATGTACGCCAAGCGTGCCTTTGTCCACTGGTACGTGGGGGAGGGAATGGAGGAAGGAGAGTTTTCTGAGGCCCGTGAGGACATGGCTGCCCTCGAGAAGGATTATGAGGAGGTTGGGGCAGATAGTGGCGAGGGAGAGGATGAGGGTGAGGAGTATTAGCCCGTCTGCTGCAGCTTTACACTCCTTTTTTTTTTCGGGTCTTATTTCTGTTCTGTGAATCTGTCCATTGTGGCTTTATGTGGTCAATAAAAGTGATGTTTTCATTTTAAATGTCAACCTGGCTCCCCTATCACAGTAACACTTGACCCACTTAATCAAGACCAGTGGGGGAGGGAAGAGGCTGGCAGAGGGTCCACCTCAGTGTTGAGTCCACATTTCCTGTGCACATGGTGTGCCAGGTACTGTGCTGTGTTTGGTGCTCAGTTTCATTTTGACTTGAGTGGCGATGAAATCCTCTCGTCAGTGACGAAAGCAGGCTCAAATATATTGGGCCAGTGCTGCTCAAATTTTATTATGTATGTGAATCACCCATAGATCTTAAAAAGCGGGTTATGGTTCTGTAGGTCTGGGGTGAGGCTTCAGCTTCCTTTTGTTGAGAAGCTCCCGGGTGCTGCTGAGGCCTTTGATGGGCTGTGACCACGCGGGCTAGCGAGGGGCTGGGTGACAGAACTACTGCTGTGAGTACGTAATAAATTGTTACGGTCACATGGGATGGGTCTAGAATCATGCCAAATGATTCCATATTTAACCAAATCTACAATGGCAAATAAGACTTTTTTTGACTTAATGAGTTTTTTACCCTTTTTGAGTAGGGGAATAGGGAAAATTGAAGAATGATGTGTGTCTAGGATTGGTTGGAGAGGGGAGAGTGCCTTGAGTCTCCCAAGCACCCATTGAAAGCAGCGTGGTTTGGTAGGGGGCTGGGGCAGGGGGGATGAAGGACATGAAGTGCTTTGGGTGGCTAGAGAGCTTGGTGATTGGTTTTCCTGTCCCAGTGGTACAGCCTGTAAGGTTGAGCTGAGCACTGGGAAGGACAAGGTGACCAAAAGGCCAAGGCCTCTGCCGGAGGGCGGGACCAGTTCTGGTGCTTGCTTGCTGGCCCCAGTGGGGAGTGCCTAACAGGTGGCTAGAGATGGGGTGGGGCGGGGCGCACAGCTGCAGATGCTGTCGACCTTTGCTGCATGGCTCACCTTATTCCCATGCTGCTCAGTCAGCTCTCTCTGCACTCATGTTTGTATCCCTTGCTTGTAGGAGAGCAGCTAAAAAAAAAAAGCACATTATGTCTGCGAGCACAGCACAGGGCACTGCTTCAGCTGCAGCCTAGGACTTCAGCTTCGTGCTTGGAATGGTTCTGGCTGCAGCCAGAGTCTTCCACCCTGCAGGGCAAGGTCAAGTCCACAGCCATTTATTGCTGTTTATCAGATGGGCGAAGTTATTCCCGCGGGGGTGGGGTGGCCTCCAGCCTATAGAGGGGTGCTTGGAGACCGTCCCAGCCGGGGGATTTGTGGGAGCGTAAGCACCGGAGGACAGGACACCCACATGTGAGAAGGAGCAGATAAATCAGGTGCAGCTGAGCAGGGTGCTCCCCACTATACCTGAGAGGGCCATTCTCCAAAGCAGCGTTTCCTGAGCAGGGAGCCCAAGAATGGGATATGGGGATGCCCAGAGGCGGAGTTTAGCCTTCAGAAGGGCCTGGGGGCCCCGGAGAGCCTGAAGCTCCTGGCAGCGAGCCTCTGGGTAGAATTGGTCTCTACCAGTGCCCAAGATGTGAAAAGGTTGGAAAGCTTTAAGCAGCAGCAGTGTGGAGTGAAAGAAGGTGAGAGAAGAGTTTAGCTGGGAAAAAAAAATTTTATCCCAGCAGAAGCAAGCCAGGGGAATTGGGAGAGCAGAGTGCGAGGTTCAGGAGGGCTCTGTCCTTGTAATGACGGTTTCCCCCTCCCGCGTTGGTGCAAGAGGGAATAGAAGTTAGCCGGCAGCAAGGTCTAGGTCTAGGTCGGTGCTTGTGGCTGACAGTCATCTGATGCCCTTGAGCGCTAATGAAAAGTCTGGACTCAGAGCTGCAGCATGGCGGAGGCTCGATAGGGATAAATGGGCGAAGGCAAGCTCCTGAAATGGGCGGTGGCCCCTAGACCCTGCCTCTCTGGACAGGGGGCTTGTTCGACCACCTTCACCTACCCCCACCAGAGAGCCATCCGCTTCCAGCCCGTGGAGGCCACAGGCTCCCGAGGAACTGAGTGGGCCCAGGCAGAGCTGGAGAGGGCCAAGGGGGACGGTCCAGGACCGTGCGCCCGCCTGTGCTCCCTGCCCCGGGCGTTTGGAAAGCAGCAGGGAAGCACCTCTGCTCAGCAGGAATCTGCCAATCAGTCCCCTGCCAGGTCTGAGGGCGCTGGGTGGGTTGGAAAATTTTAAATTCTAGTTTGGGGGCCATCAGGGCTGAGGGTGGGAGGAAGGGGACCGGTGTGTTTGCTTCTTGTTTCATAACGCCCACAACACGCTGTGGGGTGATGTTATACCCATTTGCGGGGCCCTGGAAGCCCTGGGAGATTAAATACCTGGCCTCAGGCTACAGAGCGAGTGAAACTGAGATGTGACCCCAGAAGCTGAGTCCAAAGTGCGCTCCCTCCCGGCGCTGCAGCCTGCAAGTTGCCTGGGCGCCTGGTGCCGCCCTGGTCCTGGGGATGAAGGGCCGCGCAGGGCGGCGGGCGTGAGGCCCACCGATGCCAGCCCTCACTTGGCCTGCTGGGCGCAGCCATCGGTGGTCAGCACCCCTCCCAGGAGTCCCCTTCCGGGACCAGGTGGTGACAGGCTGATCCAGAGTGGAAAAAGCAGCCGGTCCCCCCCAGGCTGCCCAGCGAGGGGCCATCTCCCCCCATTCTCCCCTCTGCACTGAGCGAATCAATCCTCGGATCAGGGGAAGATGTGACCTTGCAGGAGAGATGCTGCCACCTGCTTGGACGCCTGCTGACCAAACCCAGCCAGCGTGCAGATGGGACAGCTCACGCCCGGGGCATCTCCCCTAAGCACTGGCCGAGACGCTCGGCTCCTGTCAGCCAGTGCCACCAGGTGAAGCTGGCAGAGATGACCCGGGCAGATGGCTCCCGGGGCCGCTGCCAGGACGGCCGTCTGGGAGACACAGGGCAGCAGAGGGTGAAGGGAAGACGGGTCCCCTGTGTAGGGGTGGTGGCGGGCAGGGGCTGGTCTCCAGCCCCGTGGAGAAGGTCTCCTGTCTGACGTCTCATTAGCCTGTCTGCCCCGTTCATTCCAAGGGCCTCATGTCCCTGAATCTGTCAGCCCCAAACAGATGCTGGGAAAACAGTTCTTGCCTCCTCTAATAATCCAGCGTCTGCAGCGGTATTTCCCGCTGAGAAATACTCAGAAGCAACCAACCTTACAGAACCAGAGACCTGTCTACTTCTGTCATAATTCAGAAAATGCTTTCAACTATGTCTTACCGCCCGATTGCTTTTTCTCTCTATTTTTAAAAAAACAATATATTTCAGATTTCCTAATTCTGCAAAAATCTTGTCTACACTCATCAGTTTAAATAAATTCTTTGGGAAGTGGGTGTAAATTCCTTCTCACTGCTGCTACTCTTCTACCCTCTTCCCACTGACTCATCAAATACCTCATTCCACTCACAGGAGACGCCTAGCCCAATAGACTAATACTGAAATACCCCTGACCTGGGCCAGCCCATCCAATTATACCATTACAGCAGTCATTGCCAGTTTTTAAGTTTAATTCATTAATTCATTATTTTTGGAGCACCTATTTGGTACAATTCACTGTCCTGGGTACTAGGGGAAATATCCTTAATTTTTTGTCCCCTTTGGATTGTAGAGAAAGTCCACACATGCACAGCCCAAATTCAAGGCAGTGCCTGCCACATGTCACACAAGAGGATGTCGTGTGGCAGTCACTGTTGCACAGCTACTCCACAGCCACTCCCGGCTCGATGTTTTGCCTGTGCACACCTCCCGGTTCCGTTCAGGTGTTGGGATGGCTGTGTGTACCGGGAGGCTGGGCCTCTCCTCCACCAGGCTGACTCTTAGTCTAAGGTAATCAGGGTCACTATTTGTCTTGCCAGTGATTGGTTCAGGAGCCAGCATGTGATGCAATTAAGGAAATGAGAGGTGAGGTGGGTAATGTGTATTCTGGGGGGAGAGAGATTCATGGGAAAAATTTTCTTTGTTCTTAAAAAGGAATACAAAGAATTTTCTTTCTTGCAACCTTTAGACATTGTGTGAGGGCATGATGGTTGACCTTGCTGCAGCCCTCTTGTGACCATGAGGGGATAGCCATGTAGACAGAAGCTAATATCCCAAGGATGGCAGAATAAAAAGGTGGAAAGAACCTGCATTGACACGGTGTTGGCACCCTAAAATAACTAGCTATTAAGCTATTTTGTCTCTAGATTTTTAAAAATTTATTTTTTGTTAGAGAACTTAATGGTTTACAGAAAACTCATGCAGCAAATACAGAGATCCCATACATCCCCTTCACACATACTGTTTTCCCTATTAACATTCTGCATTAGTGTGGTACCTTTGTTACAACCGATGAAACAATATTGTAACTATACCATTAACTATAGTCCATAGTTTACATTAGGTTTCGCCCTGTTAGTCAGTCCTATGGTTGTTGATTTTTTTAAACTGTTTAGTAACATGTTTATAACCTAAAACCTCCCCCTTTTAACCAAATTCAAATATATAAATCAGTGGTGTTAATTACAGTCACAGTGTTGTGCTAAAATCACTACCATCCATTACCAAAACTTTTCCATCCCCTCCAAAAGAAACTCTGTACCAGCTAAGTGTTATCTTCCCATTCCCTACCCCCACCCCAGCTCCTGATAACCTGTATTCTACTGTCTTTGAGTCTATGAATTTGCCTATTCTAATTATTTCCTACCAGTGAGCTCATACAATATTTTTTCTTTTGCGTCTGGCTTATTTCACTCAACATGATGTCTTCAAGGTTCATCCATGCTGTTGCATGTATCAAATTCATTCCTTTTTACAGCGCGATGTTTCATTGTATATATATGCCACATTTTATTTATGTATTCATCGGTTTATAGACATTTGGGTTGCTTCCATCTTTTGGCAATTGTGAATAATGCTGCTCTAAAGATCGGTGTGAATGTAAACTATAATCCATGCAGTGCAGCAGTGCTCCAAAATGTATTTACCAAATGCAGTGAATGTGCCACACTGATGGAAGAGGTGGGTGATGTGGGAGGAGTAGGGGGGGGTGAGTTGGGGGGTGGGGTATGTGGGAACCTCCTATATTTTTTAATATAACATTTTTTGTGATGTATCTATCTCCAAAACAATACAGTTAAATAAATAAATAATAAAAATAAAAGAAAACAAAACCAAAAAAATCAAGTCTTTTATCAAAAAAAAAAAAAAAAAAGAGCAGTGTGCACGTATCTGTTCTAGTCTCTGCTTTCAATTACTTTGGGTATATACCCAGAGGTGGGGTTGCTGGGTCATATAGTAATTCACTACTTAAATGTCTTCCTGCACTATTTCACATTTCCCCCAGCAATGCACAAGTGTTTCTATTGCTCCATATCCTTCCAACTCTTATTTTCCATTTTTAAAATAGTTGCCATTCTAATGGGTTATGAAATGGGTTCTCTCATTGTGGTTTTAGTTTTCATTTCCCTGGTGACTAATGATGTTGAGTATCTTTTCATGTGCTTATTGGCCATTTGAATATCTTCTTTGGAGAAAAGTCTATTCAAGTCCTTTGCGTGTAATGTTTGTCTTTTTGTTGAGTTGTAGGATTTATTTATAGATTCTGGATATTAGACTCTTTTTGGACATGTGGTTTCCAAATATTTTCTCCCATCCTGTAGACTGTCTTTTCACTTTTATGATGAAGGCCTTTGATGCACAAAAATGTTGATTTTTATGAAGTTCTATTTATCTCTCTTTTGTTGCTTGTGCTTTTAGTATAAAGTCTAAGAAACCATTGCCTAATATAAGATCCTGGAGATGCTTCCCTGTTTTCTATTAGGAGTTTTATGGGTTTGGTTCCTTTATTTAGGTCTTTGACCCATTTTTTGTTTTTGTTTTTTAAAGATTTATTTTTCATTTATTTCTCTCCCCCCCCCCCCCCAAATTGTCTGCTCTCTGTGTCCATTCACTGTGTGTTCTTCTGTGTTGGTTCTATCCTTATCAGCGGCACTGGGAATCTGTGTTTCTTTTTGTTGCGTCATCTTGTTGTGTCAGCTCTCCGTGTGTGTGGCACCATTCCTGGGCAGGCTGCACTTTCTTTCGCACTGGGCGGCTCTCCTTACGGGGCGCACTCCTTGTGCGTGGGGCTCCCCTATGTGGGGACACCCCTGCGTGGCACGGCACTCCTTGCACACATCAGCACTGTGCATGGGCCAGCTCCACACCGGTCAAGGAGGCCCAGGGTTTGAACCGTGGACCTCCCATGTGGTAGGCGGACACCCTATCCATTGGGCCAAGTCCGCTTCCTGCTCTTTGACCCAATTTTGATTAATTTTTATAGATGGTTTAAGGTAGGGGTTCACTTTCATTCTTCTGGAGGCTTTATTCAGTTTCTATTTGTTATTGGTCTGTTGAGATCTTCTATTTCTTTTTGTTTGTTTTCCATTTCTTTTTGAGTGTAGGTAGTTAGTTTTCAGGAATTTGTCCATCTCATCTATGATATCAAATTTCTACTTGTTAGGAATTTGCCCATTTCATCTATGTATCAAATTTGCTGGCAGTTGTTCATAGTATCCTTTTTTTAAAAGATTTTTATTTTTATTTTTAAAATTTTATTTATCCCCCCCCTTGTGGCTTGCTTGCTGTCTGCTGTCTGTGTCCATTCACTGCATGTTCTTCTCTGTCTGCTTGTCTCTTTTGTTGTGTCATCTTGCTGTGCCAGCTCTCCACAGGTGCAAGCCGTCAGTTCTCTGCAGGCTCGGGCCAGCCTGCCTTCACAAGGAGCCCTGGGAAGCGAACCCAGGGCCTCCCACATGGTAGACGGGAGCCCAACCGATTGAGCCACAGCCACTTCCCCATAGTATCCTCTTACAATCTTTTTTATTTCTGTGGGGTCAGTAGTAATGTCCCCCCTTTCATTTCTGATTTTAGTTATTTGTGTCTTCTCTCTTTTTTTCTTTGTCCATCTAGCTAAAGGTTTGTCAATTTCATTCATCTTTTCAAAGAACCAGCTTTTGGTTTTCTTGATTCTATTTTTTTATTTTGATTCTATACTTCATTTATGACTGCTCTATTCTTTGTTATTTCTTTCCTTCCATTTTCTGTGGGTTTAGTTTGCTCTTCTTTTTCTAGGCTCTCCAGTTACAATGTAAGGTCTCTGATTTGAGATCTTTCTTCTTTTTTTAATGTAAGTATTTAAAGCTATAAATTTCCCTGTCATCACTGCATTCCCACAAGTTCTGGTATTTTGTGTTTTTGTTTTCATTCACCCCAAGATATTTTCTAATTTTCCTTATGATTTCTTTTTTGATCCATTGGTTATTTAGGGCTGTTTTGTTTAATTTCCACATATTTGTTCTCCTTCTGTTATTGATTTCTAGTCTTATCACTTTATGGTCAGAGAAGTTACATTTGCATGATTTTAACATTTCTAAATTTATCACGACTTGCTTTGTGACCTAACATATGCTTTATCCTAGAGAATGACCCATGTGCACTTGAGAAGAATGTATATTCTGCGGCAGTTGGGTGAAGTGTTCCATATATGCCTGTTAGATCTAGTTGTTTTATAGTATCGTTCAAGTCTTGTATTTCTTTATTGATCTTCTGTCTAGATGGTCTATGTATTATTGAAAGTGCTGTAGTACAGCTTCATGGTATTAACAAAGAACTGTCTTTTTCTCCCTTCAAATCTGTCAATATTTGCTTCATGTATTTTAGGACTCTGCCATTAGGTACATATATATTTATAATTTTTATGTGCCTCTAGACTTTTTCTTAGGTGATATTATAAATTATCTTATTGTTTAGGTCATATTGAGTTAGGTCTTCTTTTTCTAATATATAAGACCTGTGCAGGGTAGTGGATGTGGTTAAGGCAATTGGGCTCCTGTCTACCATATAGGGGGTCCAGGTTTTGATGCCCAGGGCCTCCTGGTGAGGGCAAGCTGGCCTGCGTGGTGGGCTGGCCCAAGCGGAGGGCTGGCCCGTGTGGAGAGCTGCCCTGTGCAGGAGTGCTGGCCCATGCAGAGAGCTGGCACGGCAGGATGGCGCAGCAAGGGGAGACACAGAGGAGAGAGATTAAGAGAGGCAGCAGGTCAGGGAGCTGAGGTGGTGCAAGAGAATGATCGTCTCTCTCCCACTCTAGAAGTTCCTATTCTCAGTTCCCAGAGCCGCCTAAGGAGAATACAAGCAGACTCAGAGGGAGAGTACAGCGACAGACACAGAGAGCAGTGGAGGGAGGCGGGAGAAATAAATTAAAAATAAATCTTAAAAAGTAAACAAATAAAAAATAAAGAATTTTGTTCTTAAAAAGAAAAAAAGACTTGTGCAATAGTTCACAGAAATCTTTAGTAAAATGATTAATAATAAAAAATATTAAGACCTTTTAAATTGCAGGGCAAACATTGCCCTTGGAGAGTAAAGATTCCCTTCCCAGCTTCCTTTCCTCATTTGGTGGACGGTCAACCAAACTGATCTGCTTCTTCCTTCCAGCCTTCCCAGGAGTCTTGGCGGAACTTACACCTTAAGTTGAAAGCAGGCAGCAAGGGTGACTGCAGCCCCCACTGCTGGCGGGTGGGTGGCCCTGCGGCGTGAACTGGGAGGCACGGAGGAGCAGGGGCCGCCTTCTCCCAGGGAGCCCATCCCAGGCTGAGCCTGACCCCAGGGCAGGCCTACACTTTCCCGTGCCGCCCAAATTATTTCAGACCAAGGATGTTTTAGAACTGCCTCTGTAAACAAGGCAGGCGGTCCGGGGTGATTCTCGGGGAAAGAACCAGACCAGCCTCCCGAGGCTCCGGGCGTGGTCAGGGCTCACTCACCTGGCTGTGCCCCTCGCATCGTCCCTCGAAAGGCAAAGGCCGAGATTCCCCTTTCCTGACCTATTTGCTGTCCTCCACTTCTCCTGCCTTCCCTGCTCCTTACCCCCTCATCTCCCTTCCCTCCTTCCCTCCTTCCCTCCACCCCTTCCTCACCTCCCACCGACATCTCTTCTTATCTGCACTTCCTCTGTCACCGGCCTCCACACCTGCCTCGTGCTGGCCCCACGGTCGGGGCTGCGCTGTGGCGGGAGTTCACCTAGACAGCGAGAGAGAGTTCTAGACGCTGGCAATGGGGCTTCTTGGGCTGTGGACGCCCGGGCCGGGCTCCAGCTGCCGATGAGCGCCGCGTGGCCCTGGGCAGGGCGGTGTGCAGGCCTCCCACCCTTCCGACTTGTCTGCTCAGCTCTCGCCCGGCCTCTCCCTGCAGGTGGGGTGGGAGGGCTGCAGAGGAGCCGACCCCAGGAGCCTCCGTGTGAGGTGCTGAGCCCCCGCCCGCACAGGAGGGGGGACCAGGGCCTCCTTGTGAAGGCGAGCCGGCCCTCGCCCGCGGAGAGCTGGAGCAGCAAGGCGACGCAACAAAGGGAATGGACACAGAGAGCAGACAGCAGGCAAGCAGCAAGCGGGGGAATGAATAAACAAACAAACAAATCTTTTAAAAAATAAAGGAGGACAACAGGGAACTAGATCGTGTTTGTTCAGCTTCAGCACTACCCTGACCAAAGTTGCCCCCAGGCCCTGCCCCTTGCCCTCTCTGGGAAGAGGCTCTTGGGCCTCCCTGTGGGAGGCGGGTGCTCTGACCCGCTAAACAGTGCTCCGAGACCCCTTAGTAGGTCCCGTGCAAGTACTTCTTGTACTCCCTCACTGTCCTGCTCAAGAACCCCCAGCCCTGGAAGCCCTCGGA
Organism: Dasypus novemcinctus; assembly: GCF_030445035.2. NCBI lineage: Eukaryota > Metazoa > Chordata > Mammalia > Cingulata > Dasypodidae > Dasypus > Dasypus novemcinctus. The sequence goes on from NC_080684.1 coordinate 21,440,056, forward strand.
GACGGTTCCTTCCAGCCCCCAATTCACCACTGAGGAAAGCGAGGCTTTGTGACCGCCCAGGCCCCTGGGGCTGGCTTGTGGTTAGGGGCTCTTTCCTCGCAGCACGCGGCACCTCGAGTCTGGACCCCTCTGTCTTTCTGCCCTCGCACCCCAGCCGCCCCTGCGTGGGGCTCCCGCAGTTCCCCGCAAGCCCCCCCAGCCCCTGTCATCGCCACGGCGGCTTTGTCCCTTGGAGTTCAGCCCCCTGGAACCCAACCGTCCCTCAGCTCGTAACCACCTCAGCCCAGAATGTTCTCCCCGATGGCACCCTAGAGCCAGGGCGGGGGCACGCTCAGGACCACGGGGCTCATCAGTGGCTGGCCCAGGGAGAAGCCCCCCGTGTCGCTCCTCAGCTCTCCACGTGGGCTGGCCCTGCCCGCCCACCGGAAGGGAGCCTGAAGGGCACAGAGCCCGTGGGGAGCTGCTCGGAAATGAGGCTGGTTCAGGAGCTGCACTCCAGGCACTGCCCGATGTGCAAGGCCTGCTCCACAGGAGAGCACAGGGGTGTGTGTTTGGGGGGGGGTGAGGGTTTCTCCAACTGTCCAACATCCTGGGGCAGGTCTGGGTGTATCCTTGGGCTCAGGCTGGAAGCTCTTAGCAAACACCATCTCTTCTAGGAGACCTGCAGAATTAAGTGGAGACGGAGGTGAGAAGCCCTGGTTCTCTTCGGCTGGGAACTAAACCCGGGACCTCGGATGTGGGAAGCCACATCGGCTCCCCTGCGTCATTTTTGTTTGCTTGCTTGCTTGTTTTTGTTTTTAGGAGGCACCAGGGATTGAACCCAGGACCTCCCATGTGGGAAGCAGACACTCAACCACTTGAGCCACATCTGCTCCCCGTGTTTCCTTCTGATAAGCCATGGGACCTGGGGTAAAACCCCTCCATGGGCCTTATTTCCCCCATCAACAAAATTAAAGAGCTGGGCAGAGTCTCCCAGCAGGAGGGCTCTGCCGTCCTTTTCGTTAGCCCCTTACACAGACGTGCTCGTCCTCTGCTCCCCGCCCTGTCACGCCTTCGGCTCTCGCTCTCTGCCAGCTCCCCGTGCTTGGCCGGCAGTCCTCTGCAACGCTGCAAGTCGTGCTACGCCCTACAGTTCATGGCCTAGCCTACCCCTCTCCTTTCTTTTACGGTTTAACTTCTCAAAGGACTCGTTTTCACACACACCACATCTAGATGCTGGGTGTGATGGTTAGGCTATTGTGTCACCTCAGCCAGGTAACTGTGCCCAGTGGTTTGGTCAAGCAGGCACTGGGCTAACTGTAATACAAGGGCATTATGGACTTTAGTCACCATTGGTTTTATTGGTAAATCATAGACAGCTGGTTATAATTACATCGATCAGGGAGATTGCCATCAGCAATGGGTGAGCTTAACCCAGTCAGTTGAATCCCTTTAGGGGAAGTGATTCCAGCATTGAGTGAGAATTTCCCAGCTTGTCTATGGAGAGCCAACGTCTCCCAGAACTTGTCAAGAACCTTCATTGGACTTTCATCGAGGCCCTGGTTGTAGCCTGCCTGCGGAACCTGGACTTGTGAGACTCATAAAATTGCATACTATTGACAGTCATCTCTTGTTTTTTGGGTTTTTTTTAGATTTTTAAAAAAATTTTATTTCTCTCCCCTTCCCCTGCCCCCCACCCCCTGTTGTCTGTTCGCTGTGTCCATTTGCTGTGTGTTCTTTTTGTCCGCTTCTGTTGTTGTCAGTGGCTTGGGAATCTGTGTCTCTTTTTGTTGCCTCATCTTGCTGAGTCAACACTCCGTGTGTGTGGCGCCATTCCTGGGCAGGCTGCACTTTCCTTCGCGCTGGGCGGCTCTCCTTACGGGGCGCACTCCTTGCGCGTGGGGCTCCCCTACGCGGGGGACACACCTGCGTGGCAGGGCACTCCTTGCGCGCATCAGCACTGCGCATGGGCCAGCTCCACCCAGGTCAAGCTCCTCACGGGTCAAGGAGGCCCCGGGTTTGAACCGTAGACCTCCCATGTGGTAGACAGACGCCCTAACCACTGGGCCAAGTCCGCTTCCCAGACATCTCTTATAGATTCTATTTCCCTGGAGAACCCTGACTGATACCCCGGGCAGCCTGGTGTGTGCTCCCCTCTCTCCTCAGGGGGATTAGCCTTGGGCAGGGGTCTCCCCTCACGTCGCCCTTGCCCCCAGCGGCCCTGGGCTCTGTGGAGCACCCCCCTGGAGCTTTCTGCTCTCCAAAGGCCTCTCGCTCTGCCCCCTCAGAACCCCGCCTTCCTCGGCACCTGCTCCTTCTCCCCTGCTCCCCTGGAATCCTGGCCCCGCGTTGCACACAACCCGAAGGCAGAGGGAACGGTGCCTGGAGAGGGCGAGGAGGCGCCCGGCAAGGCTTTCCCTCCCCTCCTAGGGGCACTGCTAGGGCCCTGCGCTGTCCCCTCTTCTCCTCGCCCGGGCCTCGCTCAGGTGCCCCGCACCTCACTCTGTGCCCGCGCTGGGCGCTGAGCCACCAAGGCCCTCCCCAGGGGCGCATCACGCCTGGGCCGCGCGGCACCGTGGGGAGCTCCCACGCCCGCTGCCCCGGTCGCAGGCCCCTTCCCGGGGTCCAGCAGGGGCTCCCGCTTACGGGTGTCCCTCAGCCCGGCTCCCGCTCACTGTGTCCCAGCCTGAGCTCACCCTTTCCCCTCCAAGCTTCCTCCTGCCCTGGACTTGCCTCTCTTGACGCCATCGTCACTCCTCTCCTGTCGCACGTCCCTCAGCCCTGACCGCTCCCCACTTCCCCTCGGTCCTGGCACCACCCCAGCTCAGGCTCCAGCCTCCTGTCTCCCACCTCCGCCTTCCCACGGCCCCCAGCACCCTCTGATCATGTCCCGGGCCCCCTTCTCTGTTCTAGAGGCACACTTTCCCCGAATGGGCCTGGCTTTAAATTCCATCCAAAGCTGCATTTGCAGCCCCAATTTCTCTCCAGCACTCCAGACTCACATCTAACCGCCTGACTGACAGCCCCCAGTGGGACGGCTCAGGGCCAGCACGGCCAGGAGAGGTCCCCTGATTCCCTCCTCCCATCTTCGCCACCGTGGGAAACGGCAACACCCCCCAGCTGCTCCAGCCAGAAGGCTGGGACTTGTGAGAGCCCGTCCCTTTCCCACTGCCCTCACCTAACCCGCCAGCAACTTCTGCCAGTTCCACCTGCCGCCCACACCGAGATGCTGCCCGCCTCCCGCCGCCCCAGCACCCTGCCGGAGCCCCAGCTCCCACCAGCACTGCCCGGGCCCCTGGCGGAGCCTCGCCCGCTCCCCTCCTGACCCTCCCCTACAATTCACCCCCTCCTGCGCTGCCGGACAATCATTCCTACCAACTTCTTTTTCGGTCCTTGTCAACTTTTTATCATGCAAATGCTCCAACAGACAGAAAAGCTGAAAGAAGAGTCCAATAAACACTCCTATACCCTCTACCTGGACTCAGCAGCTCATAATATTGATCATACTTGCTTTATGTCTCCGGACCAGGTGAAAGAATCTGTAGACATCACGACATTTCACCCCTAAATACTCCAGCACGCGCCTGCTAAGGACAGGAGCATTCCCGCACACCTAAAAATGGGAATCATCATTCCAGGGCATGTAATACACAAAATTCCACTCACCTTCCCCCCACCAAGTCTAGGATCTGATCGAGACTTGCACATCGGTTTAGTTGTTCTCTCCCTCTGCCTCTTCTCCCCTAGATCACCCCTCCACTGTGGGTCGAACGGCGGTCTCTCCATCTCCTAACCCCTAGAACCTGTAAAAGTGACTTTTTTGGAAAAAAAATCCTTGCAGATTCAACTAAATTAAGGATCTCGACATGAGATCATCCTGAATTATCCAGGTGGGCCCTAAATAACAGACACACAGAAGAGAGACAGAGAAGGGAAGCCACGGGAGGACAGCGGCGGAGCCTGGAGCCGCGCAGCCACGGGCAGGGACGGCACCACCGGCTGTCAGAAGGGACAAGGGAGGATCCTCTCCCCGAGTCTTTGGAGAGCGCGTGGCCCTGCTGACATCTCGGTTTTGCATTTCTGGCCTGTCTAAAGGTGTCCTCCCTGTCCTGCCATGACATGCACAGGAGACCCACAAGGGTTTTTTTTAAAAGACATTTATTTCTCCCTACCCCCCGCCGCCGTTGTTTTGCATTCACTGTCTGCTCTCTGTGTCCATTCACTGTGTGTCTTCTGTGTCTGCTTGTCTTCTCTTTCTTTTTGTTTTTTTAAAAGATTTACTTATTTCTCTCCCCATCCGCTCCCGCCATTGTCTGCTCTCTTGTGTCCCTTCGCTGTGTGTTCTTCTGTGTCCGCTTGCATTCTCGGTGACACTGGGAATCTGTGTCTCTTTTTGTTGCGTCATCTTGCTGCTTAAGCTATCCTTGTGTGAGGCACCACTCCTGGGCAGGCTGCACTTTTTTCACATGGGGCGGATCTCCTTGCAGGGCGCATTCCTTTTGCATGGGGCTCCCCTATGCAGGGGACACCCCTGAGTGGCATGGCACTCCTTGCACATGGCAGCACCGCACATGGGCCAGCTCACCACATGGGCCAGGAGGCCCTGGGTTTGAACCCTGGACCTCCTATATGGTAGGTGGCTGCTCTATCAGTTGAGCCACGTCCGCTTCCCTGTGTCTCTTTTTGTTGCACCATCTTGCTGAGCCAGCTCTCCACTCAGGCTGGCACTCTGTACAGGCCAGCACTCCTGCATGGGCTAGCACTCACAAGGGTTTCTGTTCGTTTGTTTGTTTTTCATGCTCCCCTGAGTTGGCTCCCTCATCGGTTTGCTCGTTGTTTGTTCATTTGTTTCTGCCTGCTGTCTGCTCATTGCTTTTGCTCATTTTCTGTTTGTTTGTTTTGTTTTGTTTTTCTTTAGGAGGCACCGAACGCCAGACCCAGGACCTCCCATGTGGGAGGTGAGTGCTCAACTGCTTGAGCCACATCCGCCCCCTGCTTGTTTGCTTTTTGCTCATTGTCTGGCTGTTGTTTGCTCATTGTTTGCTTGGTTTTTGGGAGGCACTGGGAACTGAACCCGGGACCAAGATTTTTGAGAATGTTTTTTCAGCAGAAGCACTGTCAGCCTAGACTGAAAAGGACAAATAGAGGAGAACTTGAAAAATGGCTGCCAAAATTCCAAAATTCTACAGGCAGGAAATGGTCCAACAGAGCTCCTTGGCTACCAGCACCTTGATTTTGGACTTAGGGCCAAATGTATGAGAGAATACATTTTTGTTCTAAGGCACTCAATTTGTGTCGACTGGTTTGGCAGCACCAGGAAAGTAATACACCCTCCTTTAAAAATAATAACAATGACTTTTTTAATATCCATGTTACAAATTACTCAGTTAACACAAGATAACTACAGTAACAATGAATCCGCTCTAGTCAGCGGTTCCACTTCCGCCTTGTTTTTGTCCATTCCTCAGTTTGAGGAATGATGTCCGCGGCTGCTTCAGGCTGAGAGGGGACGTAGACATTACCGGGCAGGGAAATGGAATTGTTTTGCTCGCAGTTAAAGACACTCCTTGCTTTCGGAATGGGACTGGTTCATCGTCATCGTAAAAAAAAGAAAAATGACTTTTTAAAGAGTCTAGAATTATTGTCTATAGAATGTCCCAATTCGGCAACTGTCCTCAGATTGACCTTTTAAAGCTGTAAATCAGATCAAGTCACGCTTCTGCTGCAAACCCTCCAGTGGCTCCTCGCTGCACTTAGACTGTTAACTCTTTGCTCTGATTTGCAACGCCCCACGTGATCTGCGTCCTTTCCCACCCCTCCAAGCACGCGCTGTGACACTCTTCCCCTCACGCTCTCGCCCCAGCCTTGCTGACCTTTCCCCAGTTGCTCAATTATGCCAAGTTCATCCCAGCCTTTAGGTGACAACTGGATACAATTCACGATCTGTAAATCCTTGATTGGGAGGAAATGCCTGCGAGACTTTGCGGGGGCAAGAGGGGGCATTTGAATATGGACTGAATAACAGTTCCTACTCTTGTATCAATGGTTTCTCGAGTGAGGTAGTAGTAGCGGCTACGCGGGGGAAGGTCCTGGCTCTTAGGGGAAGCATGCGCAAGTATGAAGGGGTGAAATATCACGATGTGTGAAATGTACGTTTGAAGGAATTGTGAAAAATGTTAACACCTGGAAAATCTGGGAGAAGGGCAGGCTGATGGTCACGGATGCATTTTTTAAACTTTTTTTCTGGGTTTGACATTTTTCAGAATAAAATGGGAGAAAGGAGGACAACCGAAAGAAAAAATCATAATCCAGGAATACTCAAATTTTCATGTGCATTAAAACTCACCTGGGAAGTTTATTACAATGCGGACTCTAGGGTTGCGAAAGGCCTGGGAGGGACCCTGGAATGTGAGACGCTGGCCCCCAGGTGATTCGAGGCCGGGCTGCAGGCCACACTGCCACCGGCGCAAGCCACTCTCTCCTGGGTCCAGAGTCGCCCTTTCCTTCTCCAGTTGAGGGTGCAGGTTGGAGAGCTCAGGCAGCAGGGGGAGATGCGGGTTTGCAGTGAGGGTGGGACTGCAGACTGTGGACACAGTGGACGACAAGGGAGGGTCTGGGGACAGAGTTTCCCTCCTTCCCTGGCCTTTGGCTTCTGGGGACAGAGGAGGCTCCCAGCCGTGGTGAAGAATGGAATCAGGGATCTGAACTCCTAACACCAGTGATGCGCTGACCCTGTTGTACACCTGCCTTTGGACAGGTCTCCTCAGCTGTGAAAACTAGGTCCCCATAGATGATTTTGAAGGACCATCTCATCTAAGTCCCACAAGCGCAGAGTCTTGCCTTTAGTCAAATACGGACTTCTTCAGAGCAGACATGTCGTTCTGGCTTCTTGCCAGAAGGTGGCAGCAACACACCTCTCTGTATTCCCGACCAGCAGGCCTGGGAGATTTTTTTTCAGGTGCCTCAGGGTCAGTTTAATCAACATTTATTTGACCTAGTCCTGTGCTCCACACCAGGGACAAACACCTTATAGTTAAGGACGGGGAAGTCAGACATAAACAGATTGTTTGCTTACCAGTTGTGTGACCTTAGGTAAATTGCTTAATCTCTATGTGCCTCAGTTTCTTCAACTGTAAAATGGGAGTAATAGTTCCTATGTTGCAGGGTTATTGTGAGAATTAAAATGTAACTCAACCAGTTGGGTGCCCGCCTATCACATGGGGGGGCGGAGTCCTGGGTTCGGGTCCTGGTGCCTCCTAAAGAAGACGAGCAGATGCCGCACCCACCACAATGAACAGACGCCTAAAGGAGGAAATGCCACAAGCCAGCAGACACCACAGGCTACGAGGAGCACATGAGGCTCAGGCCATTGGGCACTCCATGTGGGAGGTCCCGGGTTCCACTCCTGGAGCCTCCTGGAGAAGGCGAGCAAACAGTGAGCAGACAGACAAAAGAATCGTGGGGGGGGGCGGGCTGTAAAAAAATAAATCTTAAAATTTATCAACGATTTTAAAAATTAATCTTTAAAAAATGTGATAACACATGTAAAATGTCACACAGTGCCTGGCACGTTGGAAGGGCTGGGGACGACAGTGCAGTGAGAGAAGCAACAAAATGCAGAAAGAGAAATGCAGAAAGACGCCCAGGAGATAACGGGAAGGATTCCCGCCGCCCCTGGGAGGGCGCTGGGCCCTCTGCCTGGGAAAGCGCAGAGCTGGGCCCTGCTGGCTGAGGCCCCCTGGCTCCTGGGGCCAGAGCCCCGCAGGGCCGCCCAGGGCCTGACTCCCAGGATGTGCCTTCCTGGAGAGGGGGTGCCACGAGCTCCCCGCTCACCGGCAGCCTCAGGCACCCGGCTTGTCCCCCCGAGCCTCGGTGATGGGGAAAGAGGAGCACAGGAACTAGGGGACGGTGACGTCTGGGACATTCTGGAGAGTCACCTGTGGAGCTGGCCTATTCGAGGGCAGCAGGGCCTCAGAGCCAGGAAGGGAAAGAGGAAACACCTGGAATGCAAGGAAATCTTGGGGAGCACATCGGACCTGTCCCAGGATGTGGCCTGGTAGTGCGAGCACAATCCCAGACCTCAGGGAGCAGGGAGAACCCAGTGACATCTGGCTACATGTAACGAGGGACAGGTCGCTGCTCCTCTGTCTCAGTTTCCCCTCTGTCACAGAGCAGGGGAAGAAGGCAATCAACAAAGTCCAGCACCTACTATCAGACTCAAAACATGTCAACTGCTTTATACAAGATACCTCACACGAGAGGAAGCCGGCATTATCCCTATTGAAGAAACTGAAGCTCAGAGAGGATTAGTAACTCATCTGAGGTCACACAGCCTAAGCATACTCATATTCACATGTTCACACATCCCACTCTCTGAACACAGCTTCCTATCCCGCCTGCCTCCTCCCATTCCCGCACTATGACTATTCTTTGGCCTTGCCTGGGAGTCCAGCTATGGATATCTTTTCTCCCAGTCTCTCGCCCTCTCCTGCCTGGCCAGCCCTCCTCATCCAGCTTTGCATTCATGGCCTGCTGTTCACGAGCACCCTTGCCTGGAACCGAACCTTCATCATTCACCTTCCTCGCCAGCCTCGGATGCGTCCAACCGTCATTTCTCTCCAAGCTTGTACAGCGCAGACCAGGGAAGCAGAACGAGGAGGGCTAATGCTGACTGACACTGCACTAGCCTGTCCTGCAGGCTAAGCAGCGAGAGCCTCGCATGTGGACACTCATTTAACCCTCCCAGTGCTATGAGATGGCCACTATCATCACCGCCCCGCTTGTGGGTAAAGAAAGTGGAGGGAGTCGAGGTTCAATCTCTCACCCAAGTCCAAAGCACATGGCCAGTGGAGTCGAGGGGCCAGGATCAAACCCGCGCCACCTCTCAAGTCAGGAGCTCTGTGTCCAGTCCCTGAGGAAGGACGAGCCCCCTCCCCTCTGCCCACCAGTCGGGGAGCTCTTGGCTCCTTCCACACTGGTCCCGCACTGCTCCCACCCACTAGGGGGGCAACCCAAAGAAGTTCAGATCCATGCCGCAGGGGGGCTCAACACCGCTCGGGAGGGAAGCGGATTCGGCTCAACTAATAGGGCATCCGTCTACCACATGGGAGGTCCGCGGTTCAAACCCCGGGCCTCCTTGACCCGTGTGGAGCTGGCCATGCGCAGTGCTGATGCGCGCAAGGAGTGCCGTGCCACGCAAGGGTGTCCCCCGTGTAAGGGAGCCCCACACGCAAGGACTGCGCCCCGCAAGGAGAGATGTCCAGCGGGAAAGAAAGTGCAGCCTGCCCAGGAATGGCACCGCCCACACGGAGAGCTGAAGCAACAAAGAGAAACACAGATTCCTGGTGCCACTGACAAAAATACAAGTGGACACAGAAGAACACACAACAAATGGGCACAGAGAGCAGACAAAGGGTGGGGGGGAAGGGGAGAGAAATAAATAAAAAATAAATCTTAAAAAAAATACCTCACGGGAGGTTTAATAGTAATAATAGCAGCAACAACAATAATAAAACTAGCTTCCGTTCCCAGCCCTTGCTCTGCGTGTCCTAAGCCCTGGGCAAGTATTTATTATTTCTTCCTCCCGACACCCTGTGAGGAGGAAGCGCCTGCGGAAGGGCAAGGAGGCTGGGTGATGAGGCTGGATTGGACGAGGGAGTGCTGGGACCGCTCGGCAGCAGGTTGCCCACGCCCTGGCTCTCCAGGGCGGCCCTTGCTCCAGGCCCCAAGGCTCCCAGGCCGGGAGTAAGCGGGAGGAGGCTCCCCTCCTTGCCAGCAGGCCCGGCCCCGCCCAGGCCCCCCCTTCCTCGGGCCCCACCCCTCTGAGCATCTGGGTGGCGAGCTGGGGGCAGAAGGGAGCGAGGGGATGGGACTCCACCTGCAACCCCCCGGGGCCAGCGCCCGCCGCCTCACGTCCAGAGGCCAGGCCTGCCACCAGCTCCCCATCAGGACGGGCCGGGGCTGGGCCCCGCCACCCCTCCACCCGCCAAGCCTCGCCTGCCCCTCCCCAGCTGCTCCCAGCAGAGCCCGGTTTGCTTCCTGAGGACACCCACAGGAGGGCTGCTCAGACTCCAGGCCAAGGGCGGTGACGCCCACAGAGCAGGGCTGCTGCAGAAAGCGCCAAGGCTTCCCCGGCCCCTCCACCTGCCGCCCCCCCACCCCCGGCCCAGGCAGGACCCTGGCCCTCCCCACTCCCAGAAATGAGGTTGACAGGCCCTGGCTTACCCGTCCCGTCCCCTCCCTCCCAGCCTCCCTCTTCCATTCCCCTGGCAACCAAACCAGACCCATCAAGGAGAAGGACCTGGCAGCTGTGCAGGGAGAGACTAATGGCCTGGAAGGAAGGAGGGGCCTAGAGGGGAGGAGAGGGCGGCAGCCATGCGGAGGGAGCGGGCGCTGGCCCACCTCGGAGGACACACAAAGCGGGGACCTGAGTCTACCCCGCAGTGCCGTGGAGCTGGCCCGCCCGGGGGGCCACCCTCCTCAGCCCCTCGGCCAGACACCCAGCCCGGGGCGCTGACCCTCCCCTCCCGGACACCCGGCTCTGGTCCTCAGGGCCAAGGCGAGGTGGACTGACCCGCAGCCCACGGCCCCCTGGCTCCCGCAGCACATCCGAGCGGCCTCTGTCCCCCTCGGGGCCGCCTCGGCTGCGTCCTGGAAGCCATGGGACACGCAGAGGCCAGACGCTTGCCTGCCCACTACCTCCTGGGCGGGGGAGGGCAGGGCGGGCTGTGCGGCCGGGTGTGTGGTTGTGTGTGTGACATGCGCCCACGTAGGACACGCGTCCATTGCACAGGTGTGCGGGCCTCTTCTGGGGCCTGCTCTTTCATTGCCTGGATGCTTTCGGCGTGGGCACCTTCTCTTCCCCCATCCCGCCCACCCACCCCTGGGTACCTGCAGCTCCTCAGATCTGGAAACAGGTTCCTGCCTCTCCATCCATCTCCGCCTTGGCAGCAGCTGCCGCCCATCGGCCCCCTCCCCTCCCCACCCCGGCAGGGAGGGCGATTCCCGTCAGGCCCGTGACCGCGCTGCAGTGGCGGGGGGAAGGGAGGAGCCCGCCAAGCCAGCAGGAGACAGCCACCCTCCACCCGGCCTCTGGCAGGGCCCAGCCCCTCCCGAGCAGGACCCCGAGCAGGGTCCCTGGCCCCCCTCAGTCCCACCCTGGATGAGATCCGCCTCTGGGGGGCTGCGTCTTTAAGGCTGACACCAGCGGGCGGGTGTCCACGGGAGGGGGCAGGGAGGTGGCCGGTCCATTAGCGGCAGAGCTGGCGCCAGGCACCAGCCCTTCGCCAGGCCCGGGGGATTAGGGGGCCATCAGCCCTTCCCCAGCGCCCTCTGCCAATTCTCCCTGGGTGTGGTGAAGGAAGGGGTGGCTGACAACAGGTGAGAGCAGAGCCTGGTCTTTAGGGGACCGTGGAGGCACCAGCTCCGGGGCCTAAGGCCAGGCCGACTCTCCCTCCCCCTCCTCATGTGCCAGGAGCCTGCCCTTCGAACCTCGCCTCCTCCGATCCCCCAATTTTTACCAGCTCTTGCAGGCAGGGCCCCCTCTGCTCAAGCCTGGCCCTCCCTGTTAGGCTCCGGCCCCGGCTGCTGGCTAGAAGGCGCGACCCCCTCCCGAGGTCCCCCGTGGCCGCCGCCCCTGCTCCCTGCGCCGCCAGCCAGCGGGGGGTCCAGTAGGCCTGGCGCCAGCAGTGCGGGAAGGGAGGGTGGGGCGTCCCCCTCCCCACAGCCCCGCTCGGCCATCAGGCCAGTGGGAGGAGCCGCCCGGGCCCCCCCGGAGCCCGCAGGGCTATAAAGCCGCCCGCCTCGCAGCGGTGTGCAGCTCCTCCCCAGCCCCCCGGCCCGGCTCCGCGAGCAGCGGCCGCCCGTCCTCGCCGCCATGAGCCACCCGTCGGGCCTCCGGGCCAGCGTCAGCTCCACCTCGTACCGCCGCGCCTTCGGGCCGCCGCCCTCGCTGTCCCCCGGGGCCTTCTCCTACTCGTCGGGCTCGCGCTTCTCCAGCAGCCGCCTGCTGGGCTCGGCGTCCCCGGGCTCCTCCGTGCGCCTGGGCAGCTTCCGCGGCCCCCGGGCGGGCGCTGGCACCCTGCTGCGCCTGCCCTCGGAGCGCCTCGACTTCTCCATGGCCGAGGCCCTCAACCAGGAGTTCCTGGCCACGCGCAGCAACGAGAAGCAGGAGCTGCAGGAGCTCAACGACCGCTTCGCCAACTTCATCGAGAAGGTGCGCTTCCTGGAGCAGCAGAACGCGGCCCTGCGCGGGGAGCTGAGCCAGGCCCGGGGCCAGGAGCCGGCGCGCGCCGACCAGCTGTGCCAGCAGGAGCTGCGCGAGCTGCGGCGGGAGCTCGAGCTGCTGGGCCGCGAGCGCGACCGGGTGCAGCTGGAGCGCGACGGGCTGGCGGAGGACCTGGCGGCGCTCAAGCAGAGGTCAGGGGCAGGGCCTGAGCGGGGCGGCGGCCGTCGGGGCGGCTGCTCCGCCTCCCCTTCCCCGCACAGCAGCCCGAGGTGTGGCTCCCCGGGCCAGCCCGGGTATGGGCATGCCCGCCCCCCGCGGGCTCCAAGCCACCACCACCACCACCACCCCCCAAAAAAAAAAATTGTTCTGAGCCCCTGGGGGGTGGTGGGGCTATTTTATGCTCTCCTGTGTATAAAGGGGACCCCTTCTCAGCTCCCAGCCTGTTCGAAAATGGGGACAATTCCACCAGGCAACCTGAAGCCTCCTCCTCAGATGCTTGGGCAGCGGCAGCCTCCACCCCGGACCCCAGAGGGCGCGGTTGGGGCGAAAGCTGGGTGGTGCCTCCGCCCCTCAGCCTCTGCCCACTCCTCCCGCCAGGTTGGAGGAAGAGACGCGCAAGCGGGAGGACGCGGAGCACAACCTCGTGCTCTTCCGCAAGGTGAGCCCGGGCCCCCACGTCGAGCCCCGCTCCCCACCCCTGTCCCCGGCCCGCGTATCAGGGTGGATCTGTGCGCGCGCCCAGGAAAGGCGGACAGGGAGATCCTGGACGTTCCCTAACCTGAACAGCCCCTCCCTCCTCTTGAACCACCCCCACCCCCCACTAACACCCCATAAAGGACGTGGACGACGCCACCCTGTCCCGCCTGGAGCTGGAGCGCAAGATTGAGTCTCTGATGGATGAGATTGAGTTCCTGAAGAAGCTGCACGACGAGGTGGGCAGGGCTGGGGCGGGCCCGGATGTCAGGGGCGGCTGGGGGAGGCGATTGGGTGCGGCTTTGTTGGAGCGGTGGAGGCGACGAGCAGGAGGCTGCTGGGTGGAGCAGATGAATGGTCGCGAGGACGTAAAGTGAGCTCGCTGCGTAGACGCAGTCCCTTAACCCGCTTCTACAGGTAGTTTGAGTCCCACCCCTGCGCCCCCTGGTGGCGAGGATCGGCGCCGCACCCCTGGAGCATTGCGTAGCCCCGCCGGGGCGCGGGGCGCGCGAGCCTTTGCGCGCTGCGCTCCCTGGCGCCCCCTTTCTGTTAATTCGCGTGTTTCTTCACTTTTCCGCGCGCGGCCCGCGTGGGATCTGCGCGGCCGACTTGGCGTGTGGCTGCCCTGGGCCGCAGGAGCTGCGGGACCTGCAGGTCAACGTGGAGAGCCAGCAGCTGCAGCAGGTGGAGGTGGAGGCGACGGTGAAGCCGGAGCTGACGGCGGCGCTGCGGGACATCCGCGCGCAGTACGAGAACATCGCGGCCAAGAACCTGCAGGAGGCGGAGGAGTGGTACAAGTCCAAGGTGCGGGAGCCCGCCGGGGTCCGGGAGGGGGCGCCGGGGTGGGGGCGTGCCCCCGCCCGCTCACGCCCCGGGGTGACTTCCCCTTGCCAGTACGCGGACCTGTCCGACGCCGCCAACCGGAACCACGAGGCCCTGCGCCAGGCCAAGCAGGAGATGAACGAGTCGCGACGCCAGATCCAGAGCCTGACGTGCGAGGTGGACGGGCTGCGCGGCACGGTGGGTAGCGGCTGCGCGCCGGGGCCCCGGGGGGCGCGCGGGGGGCGCGCGGGGGGCGCGGCTGCTCCACCGCCTCCCTCCGCCCCCAGAACGAGGCGCTGCTGCGGCAGCTGCGGGAGCTGGAGGAGCAGTTCGCGCTGGAGGCGGGCGGCTACCAGGCGGGCGCCGCGCGCCTCGAGGAGGAGCTGCGGCAGCTCAAGGAGGAGATGGCGCGGCACCTGCGTGAGTACCAGGAGCTGCTCAACGTCAAGATGGCCCTGGACATCGAGATCGCCACCTACCGCAAGCTGCTGGAGGGCGAGGAGAGCCGGTGCGCGGGCCTCCGCGGGTGGGGAGCGCGCAGCCCCGGTGGGAGGCGAGGGGAGCAGGACGCCGGGCCGGGGAGCTGACCACTGGCTTCGCCCTAGGATCTCCGTGCCCGTCCATTCCTTTGCCTCCCTAAGTATAAGGACGACCGGTGAGTCCCCCACCTGGCTGCCGACACGTGCCGCCCCCTTGTCCTTTTCTGATGGGATCTCGCTGTGGCTCGCCTCAGGGTCCTTCCTGGATTATGGTTGCCCACAGCCAGGAATTGGGGCCCCACGGGAGAGGAATCCCAAGCCTGCCCGCTAACACTCCTCACCCCGCTTTCTCCAGCGCCTGAGGTGGAGCCTGCCCCGGACAGCCACAGCCGGAAGATGGTTCTGATTAAGACCATTGAGACCCGGGACGGGGAGGTGAGACGGGATCCTCATCCCAGGACCACAGCCTTTCCCGGCTGATTTCTGGGCCCCAGACTGGCTGCATCTGATCCTTGGGTGTAGGGAGTGGGTGGTTCTGGGGGTGGGCGGTCGGCGACCCAGGGGAGCCGTGGAACCTCGGCAGGTTGTGCAGCGGAGCTGAAAGAAGGGTGGTGCTGAAGGGCCGGCGCCCCTCACACGCCTCGCCTCCAGCAGGTGGTGACTGAGTCCCAGAAGGAGCAGCACAGCGAGCTGGACAAGTCTACTCACAGTTACTGAAGCGCTTGGGCCAGAGCTCCCTGCCTCTGCCCTGGGCCAACACTGAGACCCTCGCGCCCTCCTTCATTCGTCTCCCCTTCCTCCTCTGCATGCACTTGGGGTGTGGCTCCAGGCACCCCTTCCCTGGCCAAGCCCTGCCCCACCAGCAGTGGCTGACGATAGATGTGACCCATATACTCTCCTTTCTGTGTCCTGGTGAGCGGCTGGTGATCCCCCAGGACAAGTCACCCCTGCCAATGACCCTGTGCTCCGTGGGGGTTCAGGAACTGAGTTTTACTTTCCAATAAAATAAAACTGCTGTCAAGGGAAACTTCTGCAGTGCCTCCATGTCTGTGTGCGGTGGCGCGTGCCTGTGGGGAGGAGACTCGGCAGTATTTTCACTTTTCTTTGGCATTTCTTTTCTGGCTCCCACTCATTTGGCTCCTGTGGCTCCTACATTCCCTTCTGGGTTTTTTCTTCTACGTCTTGCTCCATCTCTTCTTAACTTCCCCCACCTGCAAGCCTGAATGTCCAGCTTCCTACTGGGTGTCCCATAGGCCCCTCAAACTGCACGTGTCCAAATCAGAGCTCCTCACCTCTCTTCCCACCTTCTGCAGTTAGGCTTTCTAGATGCCCCCCTCTCCCCGGGGAAAGACACCACGGTGACCCCTGTTGCCCAAATTAGAACTCACATGATCTTCGACCTCTTCCTTCCATCTTCGCTCTCCCCCTTCTGTTAATTTTACTTCCTAATTCTCTTCCAAGTCTATCTTGTTCTCTCCAACCCCACAGGCCACCATGGGTTCTTGCCTGGGTTACACTATCTGCCTCACTGGTCCCCTTTCCCTGGCCTTGATATCCACCCGAATTTATTCAACACATTTAGAAAATCAGATTCTGCCACCACCACTCAACCCCTGCTTGAAAATGTCTATTTATACTGTACCTCATCCCCACTCCATTCTACCCTGGCCTTCAAGACAAAAGAGTTGGTTTTGGACCTGCTGGGTGTGAAGTGCTGTGGCACATCCAAGAGGAAGGACTGGTAGGCAGTTGGAACCACGAGTCTGGCATTCAGGTGTGATGGGATGCTATTTTGGGATACTGAATCTGTTAGGATGCTTTCTGCTACAAATAAGAGATAACCCAATTTGAAAAAAAAATTAGGGAAATATCTCATGTAATGAGGAGCGCAGAGGTGGCACAGACTCTGAGGTTGGTTGATTCAGAAGCTTGATGTCGTCGATGATCCAAGCTCTGTCCGTGACTCTGCTTAGTCTTCCTCTGTGGAGCGGAGCTTTGCCCTCAGGATGGTTCTCCTCATGGTCCCAAGATGGCTGCCAGCAGCTACTAGGTGATGCTTCCCTGTCCATATCCAGTGGACAGGAGAGAGAAACCTCATTCCAGGGAGGAGATATAAGACCTTTCCTTTAGATTGATTGTAGTTAATGTCCACTCCTGAAGCAATAACAGTTGTCAGGAGAAAGCCACCGATTGGCTGGAGCTAATCATCTCGTATGGAATGGATGTTGGGAATCAACCACTACGTCCACTGCAGACACTAACTCAAGCTCCTCACCACCATCACCCCCCCCCCCGCCCCACCCCGTCCACCAGTTCTTTATACCCCTCGCCCGCCCTCCCTTTCATTCAGTGACACTTATCACCCCAGAAGGGAAATATCACTGCAGGAGAGCAGACAAAAGCTTTGGCGTTTCAAATGGTTAGGTTTTGGGTGAGTAAAATTTCAAGACTGGAAACTTTCACATCAGCGTTTGTGGTCTCTGATTTCTACTGGATGAAAGGAAGAGAGATTTGAGCTGAAGATAAAGGTGTGGGACATGAGAAGGAATGAAATCACCCAAGGACAGTGTAAAAAGTGAGAAAAGAGGGGAACTTTGGGGCGAATCTTGAAGAGTAGGCAGCAGAAGAGAACCTCGAGACTTGATGGTGACGCGGGGGAGGCCTGGGGCAGTGTGGTCTCAGGAGGCCAAGGGAAGAAAGTTTGCTTCTTTTTCACAATCAGTGGACTTTACTTCAACTTCAAAAAGTAACTTCACCGGGAAACGGACTTGGCCCAGTGGTTAGGGCGTGCGTCTACCACATGGGAGGTTCGCGGTTCAAACCCCGGGCCTCCTTGACCTGTGTGGAGCTGGCCCATGCGCAGTGCTGATGCGCGCAAGGAGTGCCCTTCCACACAGGGGTGTCCCCCGCGTAGGGGAGCCCCACGCGCAAGGAGTGCATCTGTAAGGAGAGCCGCCCAGCATGAAAGAAAGTGCAGCCTGCCCAGGAATGGTGCTGCCCACACTTCCCGTGCCGCTGACGACAACAGAAGCGGACAAAGAAACAAGACGCAGCAAAAAGACACAGAAAGCAGACAACCGGGGGCGAAATTAAATAAATAAATAAATCTTTTAAAAAAAAAAAGTAACTTCACCGACAGAAGGCAACTTAACCAATTATGCAAGCATTACTTTAAAAAATCCTGTCCAGGCACATTTCTCTTACAAAGAGATAAATCTTAAAAGAAAGTTTCGAGAAGGGAATGCCTAGCAGTGTCAACGGATGCTGTGAGCCCAGGTTTGAAAATTTGGGGAAATATTTTGATTTAGCAAAAAAAAGGAGATGATGAAAACC